>NW_026137717.1:0-600000 GCF_019393585.1 Leptopilina boulardi
TTTAGGGGGATGTTGGGGGGCATTAAGGGGGCATTTTTGGAGCTTGCAGTTTTAGGGGGATGTTGGGGGGCATTAAGGGGGCATTTTTGGAGCTTGCAGTTTTAGGGGGATGTTGGGGGGCATTAAGGGGGCATTTTTGGAGCTTGCAGTTTTAGGGGGATGTTGGGGGGCATTAAGGGGGCATTTTTGGAGCTTGCAGTTTTAGGGGGATGTTGGGGGGCATTAAGGGGGCATTTTTGGAGCTTGCAGTTTTAGGGGGATGTTGGGGGGCATTAAGGGGGCATTTTTGGAGCTTGCAGTTTTAGGGGGATGTTGGGGGGCATTAAGGGGGCATTTTTGGAGCTTGCAGTTTTAGGGGGATGTTGGGGGGCATTAAGGGGGCATTTTTGGAGCTTGCAGTTTTAGGGGGATGTTGGGGGGCATTAAGGGGGCATTTTTGGAGCTTGCAGTTTTAGGGGGATGTTGGGGGGCATTAAGGGGGCATTTTTGGAGCTTGCAGTTTTAGGGGGATGTTGGGGGGCATTAAGGGGGCATTTTTGGAGCTTGCAGTTTTAGGGGGATGTTGGGGGGCATTAAGGGGGCATTTTTGGAGCTTGCAGTTTTAGGGGGATGTTGGGGGGCATTAAGGGGGCATTTTTGGAGCTTGCAGTTTTAGGGGGATGTTGGGGGGCATTAAGGGGGCATTTTTGGAGCTTGCAGTTTTAGGGGGATGTTGGGGGGCATTAAGGGGGCATTTTTGGAGCTTGCAGTTTTAGGGGGATGTTGGGGGGCATTAAGGGGGCATTTTTGGAGCTTGCAGTTTTAGGGGGATGTTGGGGGGCATTAAGGGGGCATTTTTGGAGCTTGCAGTTTTAGGGGGATGTTGGGGGGCATTAAGGGGGCATTTTTGGAGCTTGCAGTTTTAGGGGGATGTTGGGGGGCATTAAGGGGGCATTTTTGGAGCTTGCAGTTTTAGGGGGATGTTGGGGGGCATTAAGGGGGCATTTTTGGAGCTTGCAGTTTTAGGGGGATGTTGGGGGGCATTAAGGGGGCATTTTTGGAGCTTGCAGTTTTAGGGGGATGTTGGGGGGCATTAAGGGGGCATTTTTGGAGCTTGCAGTTTTAGGGGGATGTTGGGGGGCATTAAGGGGGCATTTTTGGAGCTTGCAGTTTTAGGGGGATGTTGGGGGGCATTAAGGGGGCATTTTTGGAGCTTGCAGTTTTAGGGGGATGTTGGGGGGCATTAAGGGGGCATTTTTGGAGCTTGCAGTTTTAGGGGGATGTTGGGGGGCATTAAGGGGGCATTTTTGGAGCTTGCAGTTTTAGGGGGATGTTGGGGGGCATTAAGGGGGCATTTTTGGAGCTTGCAGTTTTAGGGGGATGTTGGGGGGCATTAAGGGGGCATTTTTGGAGCTTGCAGTTTTAGGGGGATGTTGGGGGGCATTAAGGGGGCATTTTTGGAGCTTGCAGTTTTAGGGGGATGTTGGGGGGCATTAAGGGGGCATTTTTGGAGCTTGCAGTTTTAGGGGGATGTTGGGGGGCATTAAGGGGGCATTTTTGGAGCTTGCAGTTTTAGGGGGATGTTGGGGGGCATTAAGGGGGCATTTTTGGAGCTTGCAGTTTTAGGGGGATGTTGGGGGGCATTAAGGGGGCATTTTTGGAGCTTGCAGTTTTAGGGGGATGTTGGGGGGCATTAAGGGGGCATTTTTGGAGCTTGCAGTTTTAGGGGGATGTTGGGGGGCATTAAGGGGGCATTTTTGGAGCTTGCAGTTTTAGGGGGATGTTGGGGGGCATTAAGGGGGCATTTTTGGAGCTTGCAGTTTTAGGGGGATGTTGGGGGGCATTAAGGGGGCATTTTTGGAGCTTGCAGTTTTAGGGGGATGTTGGGGGGCATTAAGGGGGCATTTTTGGAGCTTGCAGTTTTAGGGGGATGTTGGGGGGCATTAAGGGGGCATTTTTGGAGCTTGCAGTTTTAGGGGGATGTTGGGGGGCATTAAGGGGGCATTTTTGGAGCTTGCAGTTTTAGGGGGATGTTGGGGGGCATTAAGGGGGCATTTTTGGAGCTTGCAGTTTTAGGGGGATGTTGGGGGGCATTAAGGGGGCATTTTTGGAGCTTGCAGTTTTAGGGGGATGTTGGGGGGCATTAAGGGGGCATTTTTGGAGCTTGCAGTTTTAGGGGGATGTTGGGGGGCATTAAGGGGGCATTTTTGGAGCTTGCAGTTTTAGGGGGATGTTGGGGGGCATTAAGGGGGCATTTTTGGAGCTTGCAGTTTTAGGGGGATGTTGGGGGGCATTAAGGGGGCATTTTTGGAGCTTGCAGTTTTAGGGGGATGTTGGGGGGCATTAAGGGGGCATTTTTGGAGCTTGCAGTTTTAGGGGGATGTTGGGGGGCATTAAGGGGGCATTTTTGGAGCTTGCAGTTTTAGGGGGATGTTGGGGGGCATTAAGGGGGCATTTTTGGAGCTTGCAGTTTTAGGGGGATGTTGGGGGGCATTAAGGGGGCATTTTTGGAGCTTGCAGTTTTAGGGGGATGTTGGGGGGCATTAAGGGGGCATTTTTGGAGCTTGCAGTTTTAGGGGGATGTTGGGGGGCATTAAGGGGGCATTTTTGGAGCTTGCAGTTTTAGGGGGATGTTGGGGGGCATTAAGGGGGCATTTTTGGAGCTTGCAGTTTTAGGGGGATGTTGGGGGGCATTAAGGGGGCATTTTTGGAGCTTGCAGTTTTAGGGGGATGTTGGGGGGCATTAAGGGGGCATTTTTGGAGCTTGCAGTTTTAGGGGGATGTTGGGGGGCATTAAGGGGGCATTTTTGGAGCTTGCAGTTTTAGGGGGATGTTGGGGGGCATTAAGGGGGCATTTTTGGAGCTTGCAGTTTTAGGGGGATGTTGGGGGGCATTAAGGGGGCATTTTTGGAGCTTGCAGTTTTAGGGGGATGTTGGGGGGCATTAAGGGGGCATTTTTGGAGCTTGCAGTTTTAGGGGGATGTTGGGGGGCATTAAGGGGGCATTTTTGGAGCTTGCAGTTTTAGGGGGATGTTGGGGGGCATTAAGGGGGCATTTTTGGAGCTTGCAGTTTTAGGGGGATGTTGGGGGGCATTAAGGGGGCATTTTTGGAGCTTGCAGTTTTAGGGGGATGTTGGGGGGCATTAAGGGGGCATTTTTGGAGCTTGCAGTTTTAGGGGGATGTTGGGGGGCATTAAGGGGGCATTTTTGGAGCTTGCAGTTTTAGGGGGATGTTGGGGGGCATTAAGGGGGCATTTTTGGAGCTTGCAGTTTTAGGGGGATGTTGGGGGGCATTAAGGGGGCATTTTTGGAGCTTGCAGTTTTAGGGGGATGTTGGGGGGCATTAAGGGGGCATTTTTGGAGCTTGCAGTTTTAGGGGGATGTTGGGGGGCATTAAGGGGGCATTTTTGGAGCTTGCAGTTTTAGGGGGATGTTGGGGGGCATTAAGGGGGCATTTTTGGAGCTTGCAGTTTTAGGGGGATGTTGGGGGGCATTAAGGGGGCATTTTTGGAGCTTGCAGTTTTAGGGGGATGTTGGGGGGCATTAAGGGGGCATTTTTGGAGCTTGCAGTTTTAGGGGGATGTTGGGGGGCATTAAGGGGGCATTTTTGGAGCTTGCAGTTTTAGGGGGATGTTGGGGGGCATTAAGGGGGCATTTTTGGAGCTTGCAGTTTTAGGGGGATGTTGGGGGGCATTAAGGGGGCATTTTTGGAGCTTGCAGTTTTAGGGGGATGTTGGGGGGCATTAAGGGGGCATTTTTGGAGCTTGCAGTTTTAGGGGGATGTTGGGGGGCATTAAGGGGGCATTTTTGGAGCTTGCAGTTTTAGGGGGATGTTGGGGGGCATTAAGGGGGCATTTTTGGAGCTTGCAGTTTTAGGGGGATGTTGGGGGGCATTAAGGGGGCATTTTTGGAGCTTGCAGTTTTAGGGGGATGTTGGGGGGCATTAAGGGGGCATTTTTGGAGCTTGCAGTTTTAGGGGGATGTTGGGGGGCATTAAGGGGGCATTTTTGGAGCTTGCAGTTTTAGGGGGATGTTGGGGGGCATTAAGGGGGCATTTTTGGAGCTTGCAGTTTTAGGGGGATGTTGGGGGGCATTAAGGGGGCATTTTTGGAGCTTGCAGTTTTAGGGGGATGTTGGGGGGCATTAAGGGGGCATTTTTGGAGCTTGCAGTTTTAGGGGGATGTTGGGGGGCATTAAGGGGGCATTTTTGGAGCTTGCAGTTTTAGGGGGATGTTGGGGGGCATTAAGGGGGCATTTTTGGAGCTTGCAGTTTTAGGGGGATGTTGGGGGGCATTAAGGGGGCATTTTTGGAGCTTGCAGTTTTAGGGGGATGTTGGGGGGCATTAAGGGGGCATTTTTGGAGCTTGCAGTTTTAGGGGGATGTTGGGGGGCATTAAGGGGGCATTTTTGGAGCTTGCAGTTTTAGGGGGATGTTGGGGGGCATTAAGGGGGCATTTTTGGAGCTTGCAGTTTTAGGGGGATGTTGGGGGGCATTAAGGGGGCATTTTTGGAGCTTGCAGTTTTAGGGGGATGTTGGGGGGCATTAAGGGGGCATTTTTGGAGCTTGCAGTTTTAGGGGGATGTTGGGGGGCATTAAGGGGGCATTTTTGGAGCTTGCAGTTTTAGGGGGATGTTGGGGGGCATTAAGGGGGCATTTTTGGAGCTTGCAGTTTTAGGGGGATGTTGGGGGGCATTAAGGGGGCATTTTTGGAGCTTGCAGTTTTAGGGGGATGTTGGGGGGCATTAAGGGGGCATTTTTGGAGCTTGCAGTTTTAGGGGGATGTTGGGGGGCATTAAGGGGGCATTTTTGGAGCTTGCAGTTTTAGGGGGATGTTGGGGGGCATTAAGGGGGCATTTTTGGAGCTTGCAGTTTTAGGGGGATGTTGGGGGGCATTAAGGGGGCATTTTTGGAGCTTGCAGTTTTAGGGGGATGTTGGGGGGCATTAAGGGGGCATTTTTGGAGCTTGCAGTTTTAGGGGGATGTTGGGGGGCATTAAGGGGGCATTTTTGGAGCTTGCAGTTTTAGGGGGATGTTGGGGGGCATTAAGGGGGCATTTTTGGAGCTTGCAGTTTTAGGGGGATGTTGGGGGGCATTAAGGGGGCATTTTTGGAGCTTGCAGTTTTAGGGGGATGTTGGGGGGCATTAAGGGGGCATTTTTGGAGCTTGCAGTTTTAGGGGGATGTTGGGGGGCATTAAGGGGGCATTTTTGGAGCTTGCAGTTTTAGGGGGATGTTGGGGGGCATTAAGGGGGCATTTTTGGAGCTTGCAGTTTTAGGGGGATGTTGGGGGGCATTAAGGGGGCATTTTTGGAGCTTGCAGTTTTAGGGGGATGTTGGGGGGCATTAAGGGGGCATTTTTGGAGCTTGCAGTTTTAGGGGGATGTTGGGGGGCATTAAGGGGGCATTTTTGGAGCTTGCAGTTTTAGGGGGATGTTGGGGGGCATTAAGGGGGCATTTTTGGAGCTTGCAGTTTTAGGGGGATGTTGGGGGGCATTAAGGGGGCATTTTTGGAGCTTGCAGTTTTAGGGGGATGTTGGGGGGCATTAAGGGGGCATTTTTGGAGCTTGCAGTTTTAGGGGGATGTTGGGGGGCATTAAGGGGGCATTTTTGGAGCTTGCAGTTTTAGGGGGATGTTGGGGGGCATTAAGGGGGCATTTTTGGAGCTTGCAGTTTTAGGGGGATGTTGGGGGGCATTAAGGGGGCATTTTTGGAGCTTGCAGTTTTAGGGGGATGTTGGGGGGCATTAAGGGGGCATTTTTGGAGCTTGCAGTTTTAGGGGGATGTTGGGGGGCATTAAGGGGGCATTTTTGGAGCTTGCAGTTTTAGGGGGATGTTGGGGGGCATTAAGGGGGCATTTTTGGAGCTTGCAGTTTTAGGGGGATGTTGGGGGGCATTAAGGGGGCATTTTTGGAGCTTGCAGTTTTAGGGGGATGTTGGGGGGCATTAAGGGGGCATTTTTGGAGCTTGCAGTTTTAGGGGGATGTTGGGGGGCATTAAGGGGGCATTTTTGGAGCTTGCAGTTTTAGGGGGATGTTGGGGGGCATTAAGGGGGCATTTTTGGAGCTTGCAGTTTTAGGGGGATGTTGGGGGGCATTAAGGGGGCATTTTTGGAGCTTGCAGTTTTAGGGGGATGTTGGGGGGCATTAAGGGGGCATTTTTGGAGCTTGCAGTTTTAGGGGGATGTTGGGGGGCATTAAGGGGGCATTTTTGGAGCTTGCAGTTTTAGGGGGATGTTGGGGGGCATTAAGGGGGCATTTTTGGAGCTTGCAGTTTTAGGGGGATGTTGGGGGGCATTAAGGGGGCATTTTTGGAGCTTGCAGTTTTAGGGGGATGTTGGGGGGCATTAAGGGGGCATTTTTGGAGCTTGCAGTTTTAGGGGGATGTTGGGGGGCATTAAGGGGGCATTTTTGGAGCTTGCAGTTTTAGGGGGATGTTGGGGGGCATTATGACGAAGAGATTCATGTATAATAGAAGCCCAAATCTGTTAATTTAATTTTTCCAAAAAATCCGACCTTTATATGCCATTATCTTGGAATATATTGCTTGCATCAAAAAGTGCGCCATACATTTTTTGTTCGCCTTTTTATGACGAAGAGATTCATGTATAATAGAAGCCCAAATCTGTTAATTTATTTTTCCCAAAAAATCCGACCTTTATATGCCATTATCTTTGAATATATTGGTTTAATCAAAAAGTGCGCCATACATTTTTTGTTCGCCTTTTTATGACGAAGAGATTCATGTATAATAGAAGCCCAAATCTGTTAATTTATTTTTCCAAAAAATCCGACCTTTATATGCCATTATCTTTGAATATATTGGTTTAATCAAAAAGTGCGCCATACATTTTTTGTTCGCCTTTTTATGACGAAGAGATTCATGTATAATAGAAGCCCAAATCTGTTAATTTATTTTTCCCAAAAAATCCGACCTTTATATGCCATTATCTTTGAATATATTGGTTTAATCAAAAAGTGCGCCATACATTTTTTGTTCGCCTTTTTATGACGAAGAGATTCATGTATAATAGAAGCCCAAATCTGTTAATTTATTTTTCCAAAAAATCCGACCTTTATATGCCATTATCTTTGAATATATTGGTTTAATCAAAAAGTGCGCCATACATTTTTTGTTCGCCTTTTTATGACGAAGAGATTCATGTATAATAGAAGCCCAAATCTGTTAATTTAATTTTTCCAAAAAATCCGACCTTTATATGCCATTATCTTTGAATATATTGGTTTAATCAAAAAGTGCGCCATACATTTTTTGTTCGCCTTTTTATGACGAAGAGATTCATGTATAATAGAAGCCCAAATCTGTTAATTTAATTTTTCCAAAAAATCCGACCTTTATATGCCATTATCTTTGAATATATTGGTTTAATCAAAAAGTGCGCCATACATTTTTTGTTCGCCTTTTTATGACGAAGAGATTCATGTATAATAGAAGCCCAAATCTGTTAATTTAATTTTTCCAAAAAATCCGACCTTTATATGCCATTATCTTTGAATATATTGGTTTAATCAAAAAGTGCGCCATACATTTTTTGTTCGCCTTTTTATGACGAAGAGATTCATGTATAATAGAAGCCCAAATCTGTTAATTTAATTTTTCCAAAAAATCCGACCTTTATATGCCATTATCTTTGAATATATTGCTTGCATCAAAAAGTGCGCCATACATTTTTTGTTCGCCTTTTTATGACGAAGAGATTCATGTATAATAGAAGCCCAAATCTGTTAATTTAATTTTTCCAAAAAATCCGACCTTTATATGCCATTATCTTTGAATATATTGGTTTAATCAAAAAGTGCGCCATACATTTTTTGTTCGCCTTTTTATGACGAAGAGATTCATGTATAATAGAAGCCCAAATCTGTTAATTTAATTTTCTCAAAAAATCCGACCTATATATGCGATTATCTTTGAATATATTGGTTTAATCAAAAAGTGCGCCATACATTTTTTGTTCGCCTTTTTATGACGAAGAGATTCATGTATAATAGAAGCCCAAATCTGTTAATTTAATTTTTCCAAAAAATCCGACCTTTATATGCCATTATCTTTGAATATATTGGTTTAATCAAAAAGTGCGCCATACATTTTTTGTTCGCCTTTTTATGACGAAGAGATTCATGTATAATAGAAGCCCAAATCTGTTAATTTAATTTTTCCAAAAAATCCGACCTTTATATGCCATTATCTTTGAATATATTGCTTTAATCAAAAAGTGCGCCATACATTTTTTGTTCGCCTTTTTATGACGAAGAGATTCATGTATAATAGAAGCCCAAATCTGTTAATTTAATTTTTCCAAAAAATCCGACCTTTATATGCCATTATCTTTGAATATATTGCTTGCATCAAAAAGTGCGCCATACATTTTTTGTTCGCCTTTTTATGACGAAGAGATTCATGTATAATAGAAGCCCAAATCTGTTAATTTAATTTTTCCAAAAAATCCGACCTTTATATGCCATTATCTTTGAATATATTGGTTTAATCAAAAAGTGCGCCATACATTTTTTGTTCGCCTTTTTATGACGAAGAGATTCATGTATAATAGAAGCCCAAATCTGTTAATTTATTTTTCCCAAAAAATCCGACCTTTATATGCCATTATCTTTGAATATATTGGTTTAATCAAAAAGTGCGCCATACATTTTTTGTTCGCCTTTTTATGACGAAGAGATTCATGTATAATAGAAGCCCAAATCTGTTAATTTATTTTTCCCAAAAAATCCGACCTTTATATGCCATTATCTTTGAATATATTGGTTTAATCAAAAAGTGCGCCATACATTTTTTGTTCGCCTTTTTATGACGAAGAGATTCATGTATAATAGAAGCCCAAATCTGTTAATTTATTTTTCCCAAAAAATCCGACCTTTATATGCCATTATCTTTGAATATATTGGTTTAATCAAAAAGTGCGCCATACATTTTTTGTTCGCCTTTTTATGACGAAGAGATTCATGTATAATAGAAGCCCAAATCTGTTAATTTATTTTTCCCAAAAAATCCGACCTTTATATGCCATTATCTTTGAATATATTGGTTTAATCAAAAAGTGCGCCATACATTTTTTGTTCGCCTTTTTATGACGAAGAGATTCATGTATAATAGAAGCCCAAATCTGTTAATTTAATTTTTCCAAAAAATCCGACCTTTATATGCCATTATCTTTGAATATATTGGTTTAATCAAAAAGTGCGCCATACATTTTTTGTTCGCCTTTTTATGACGAAGAGATTCATGTATAATAGAAGCCCAAATCTGTTAATTTAATTTTTCCAAAAAATCCGACCTTTATATGCCATTATCTTTGAATATATTGGTTTAATCAAAAAGTGCGCCATACATTTTTTGTTCGCCTTTTTATGACGAAGAGATTCATGTATAATAGAAGCCCAAATCTGTTAATTTAATTTTCTCAAAAAATCAGACCTATATATGCGATTATCTTTGAATATATTGGTTTAATCAAAAAGTGCGCCATACATTTTTTGTTCGCCTTTTTATGACGAAGAGATTCATGTATAATAGAAGCCCAAATTTGTTAATTTATTTTTTCCAAAAATCCGACCTTTATATGCCATTATCTTTGAATATATTGCTTGCATCAAAAAGTGCGCCATACATTTTTTGTTCGCCTTTTTATGACGAAGAGATTCATGTAGAATAGAAACCTAAATCTGTTAATTTAATTTTTCCAAAAAATCCGACCTTTATATGCCATTATCTTTGAATATATTGGTTTAATCAAAAAGTGCGCCATACATTTTTTGTTCGCCTTTTTATGACGAAGAGATTCATGTATAATAGAAGCCCAAATCTGTTAATTTAATTTTTCCAAAAAATCCGACCTTTATATGCCATTATCTTTGAATATATTGGTTTAATCAAAAAGTGCGCCATACATTTTTTGTTCGCCTTTTTATGACGAAGAGATTCATGTATAATAGAAGCCCAAATCTGTTAATTTAATTTTTCCAAAAAATCCGACCTTTATATGCCATTATCTTTGAATATATTGGTTTAATCAAAAAGTGCGCCATACATTTTTTGTTCGCCTTTTTATGACGAAGAGATTCATGTATAATAGAAGCCCAAATCTGTTAATTTAATTTTTCCAAAAAATCCGACCTTTATATGCCATTATCTTTGAATATATTGGTTTAATCAAAAAGTGCGCCATACATTTTTTGTTCGCCTTTTTATGACGAAGAGATTCATGTATAATAGAAGCCCAAATCTGTTAATTTAATTTTTCCAAAAAATCCGACCTTTATATGCCATTATCTTTGAATATATTGGTTTAATCAAAAAGTGCGCCATACATTTTTTGTTCGCCTTTTTATGACGAAGAGATTCATGTATAATAGAAGCCCAAATCTGTTAATTTAATTTTCCCAAAAAATCCGACCTTTATATGCGATTATCTTTGAATATATTGCTTGCATCAAAAAGTGCGCCATACATTTTTTGTTCGCCTTTTTATGACGAAGAGATTCATGTATAATAGAAGCCCAAATCTGTTAATTTAATTTTTCCAAAAAATCCGACCTTTATATGCCATTATCTTTGAATATATTGGTTTAATCAAAAAGTGCGCCATACATTTTTTGTTCGCCTTTTTATGACGAAGAGATTCATGTATAATAGAAGCCCAAATCTGTTAATTTAATTTTCCCAAAAAATCCGACCTATATATGCGATTATCTTTGAATATATTGGTTTAATCAAAAAGTGCGCCATACATTTTTTGTTCGCCTTTTTATGACGAAGAGATTCATGTATAATAGAAGCCTAAATCTGTTAATTTAATTTTTCCAAAAAATCCGACCTTTATATGCCATTATCTTTGAATATATTGGTTTAATCAAAAAGTGCGCCATACATTTTTTGTTCGCCTTTTTATGACGAAGAGATTCATGTATAATAGAAGCCCAAATCTGTTAATTTAATTTTTCCAAAAAATCCGACCTTTATATGCCATTATCTTTGAATATATTGGTTTAATCAAAAAGTGCGCCATACATTTTTTGTTCGCCTTTTTATGACGAAGAGATTCATGTATAATAGAAGCCCAAATCTGTTAATTTAATTTTTCCAAAAAATCCGACCTTTATATGCCATTATCTTTGAATATATTGCTTGCATCAAAAAGTGCGCCATACATTTTTTGTTCGCCTTTTTATGACGAAGAGATTCATGTATAATAGAAGCCCAAATCTGTTAAAATAATTTTTCCAAAAAATCCGACCTTTATATGCCATTATCTTTGAATATATTGGTTTAATCAAAAAGTGCGCCATACATTTTTTGTTCGCCTTTTTATGACGAAGAGATTCATGTATAATAGAAGCCCAAATCTGTTAATTTAATTTTCCCAAAAAATCCGACCTATATATGCGATTATCTTGGAATATATTGCTTGCATCAAAAAGTGCGCCATACATTTTTTGTTCGCCTTTTTATGACGAAGAGATTCATGTATAATAGAAGCCTAAATCTGTTAATTTAATTTTTCCAAAAAATCCGACCTTTATATGCCATTATCTTTGAATATATTGGTTTAATCAAAAAGTGCGCCATACATTTTTTGTTCGCCTTTTTATGACGAAGAGATTCATGTATAATAGAAGCCCAAATCTGTTAATTTAATTTTCCCAAAAAATCCGACCTTTATATGCGATTATCTTTGAATATATTGGTTTAATCAAAAAGTGCGCCATACATTTTTTGTTCGCCTTTTTATGACGAAGAGATTCATGTATAATAGAAGCCCAAATCTGTTAATTTAATTTTTCCAAAAAATCCGACCTTTATATGCCATTATCTTTGAATATATTGGTTTAATCAAAAAGTGCGCCATACATTTTTTGTTCGCCTTTTTATGACGAAGAGATTCATGTATAATAGAAGCCCAAATCTGTTAATTTAATTTTTCCAAAAAATCCGACCTTTATATGCCATTATCTTGAAATATATTGGTTTAATCAAAAAGTGCGCCATACATTTTTTGTTCGCCTTTTTATGACGAAGAGATTCATGTATAATAGAAGCCCAAATCTGTTAATTTAATTTTTCCAAAAAATCCGACCTTTATATGCCATTATCTTTGAATATATTGCTTGCATCAAAAAGTGCGCCATACATTTTTTGTTCGCCTTTTTATGACGAAGAGATTCATGTATAATAGAAGCCCAAATCTGTTAATTTAATTTTCTCAAAAAATCCGACCTTTATATGCCATTATCTTTGAATATATTGGTTTAATCAAAAAGTGCGCCATACATTTTTTGTTCGCCTTTTTATGACGAAGAGATTCATGTATAATAGAAGCCCAAATCTGTTAATTTAATTTTTCCAAAAAATCCGACCTTTATATGCCATTATCTTTGAATATATTGGTTTAATCAAAAAGTGCGCCATACATTTTTTGTTCGCCTTTTTATGACGAAGAGATTCATGTATAATAGAAGCCCAAATCTGTTAAATTAATTTTTCCAAAAAATCCGACCTTTATATGCCATTATCTTTGAATATATTGGTTTAATCAAAAAGTGCGCCATACATTTTTTGTTCGCCTTTTTATGACGAAGAGATTCATGTATAATAGAAGCCCAAATCTGTTAATTTAATTTTCCCAAAAAATCCGACCTATATATGCGATTATCTTGGAATATATTGCTTGCATCAAAAAGTGCGCCATACATTTTTTGTTCGCCTTTTTATGACGAAGAGATTCATGTATAATAGAAGCCTAAATCTGTTAATTTAATTTTTCCAAAAAATCCGACCTTTATATGCCATTATCTTTGAATATATTGGTTTAATCAAAAAGTGCGCCATACATTTTTTGTTCGCCTTTTTATGACGAAGAGATTCATGTATAATAGAAGCCCAAATCTGTTAATTTAATTTTTCCAAAAAATCCGACCTTTATATGCCATTATCTTTGAATATATTGCTTGCATCAAAAAGTGCGCCATACATTTTTTGTTCGCCTTTTTATGACGAAGAGATTCATGTATAATAGAAGCCCAAATCTGTTAATTTAATTTTTCCAAAAAATCCGACCTTTATATGCCATTATCTTTGAATATATTGGTTTAATCAAAAAGTGCGCCATACATTTTTTGTTCGCCTTTTTATGACGAAGAGATTCATGTATAATAGAAGCCCAAATCTGTTAATTTAATTTTCTCAAAAAATCCGACCTATATATGCGATTATCTTTGAATATATTGGTTTAATCAAAAAGTGCGCCATACATTTTTTGTTCGCCTTTTTATGACGAAGAGATTCATGTATAATAGAAGCCCAAATCTGTTAATTTAATTTTTCCAAAAAATCCGACCTTTATATGCCATTATCTTTGAATATATTGGTTTAATCAAAAAGTGCGCCATACATTTTTTGTTCGCCTTTTTATGACGAAGAGATTCATGTATAATAGAAGCCCAAATCTGTTAAAATAATTTTTCCAAAAAATCCGACCTTTATATGCCATTATCTTTGAATATATTGGTTTAATCAAAAAGTGCGCCATACATTTTTTGTTCGCCTTTTTATGACGAAGAGATTCATGTATAATAGAAGCCCAAATCTGTTAAAATAATTTTTCCAAAAAATCCGACCTTTATATGCCATTATCTTTGAATATATTGGTTTAATCAAAAAGTGCGCCATACATTTTTGGTTCGCCTTTTTATGACGAAGAGATTCATGTATAATAGAAGCCCAAATCTGTTAATTTAATTTTTCCAAAAAATCCGACCTTTATATGCCATTATCTTTGAATATATTGCTTGCATCAAAAAGTGCGCCATACATTTTTTGTTCGCCTTTTTATGACGAAGAGATTCATGTATAATAGAAGCCCAAATCTGTTAATTTAATTTTCTCAAAAAATCCGACCTATATATGCGATTATCTTTGAATATATTGGTTTAATCAAAAAGTGCGCCATACATTTTTTGTTCGCCTTTTTATGACGAAGAGATTCATGTATAATAGAAGCCTAAATCTGTTAATTTAATTTTTCCAAAAAATCCGACCTTTATATGCCATTATCTTTGAATATATTGGTTTAATCAAAAAGTGCGCCATACATTTTTTGTTCGCCTTTTTATGACGAAGAGATTCATGTATAATAGAAGCCCAAATCTATTAATTTAATTTTTCCAAAAAATCCGACCATTATATGCCATTATCTTGGAATATATTGCTTTCATCAAAAAGTGCGCCATACATTTTTTGTTCGCCTTTTTATGACGAAGAGATTCATGTATAATAGAAGCCCAAATCTGTTAATTTAATTTTTCCAAAAAATCCGACCTTTATATGCCATTATCTTTGAATATATTGCTTGCATCAAAAAGTGCGCCATACATTTTTTGTTCGCCTTTTTATGACGAAGAGATTCATGTATAATAGAAGCCCAAATCTGTTAATTTAATTTTCTCAAAAAATCCGACCTATATATGCGATTATCTTTGAATATATTGGTTTAATCAAAAAGTGCGCCATACATTTTTTGTTCGCCTTTTTATGACGAAGAGATTCATGTATAATAGAAGCCGAAATCTGTCAATTTAATTTTTCCAAAAAATCCGACCTTTATATGCCATTATCTTTGAATATATTGCTTGCATCAAAAAGTGCGCCATACATTTTTTGTTCGCCTTTTTATGACGAAGAGATTCATGTATAATAGAAGCCCAAATCTGTTAATTTAATTTTTCCAAAAAATCCGACCTTTATATGGCATTATCTTGGAATATATTGCTCGCATCAAAAAGTGCGCCATACATTTTTTGTTCGCCTTTTTATGACGAAGAGATTCATGTATAATAGAAGCCCAAATCTGTTAATTTAATTTTTCCAAAAAATCCGACCTTTATATGCCATTATCTTTAAATATATTGCTTGCATCAAAATGTGCGCCATACATTTTATGTTCGCCTTTTTATGACGAAGAGATTCATGTATAATAGAAGCCCAAATCTGTTAATTTAATTTTTCCAAAAAATCCGACCTATATATGCGATTATCTTGGAATATATTGCTTGCATCAAAAAGTGCGCCATACATTTTTTGTTCGCCGTTTTATGACGAAGAGATTCATGTATAATAGAAGCCTAAATCTGTTAATTTAATTTTTCCAAAAAATCCGACCTTTATATGCCATTATCTTTGAATATATTGGTTTAATCAAAAAGTGCGCCATACATTTTTTGTTCGCCTTTTTATGACGAAGAGATTCATGTATAATAGAAGCCTAAATCTGTTAATTTAATTTTTCCAAAAAATCCGACCTTTATATGCCATTATCTTTGAATATATTGGTTTAATCAAAAAGTGCGCCATACATTTTTTGTTCGCCTTTTTATGACGAAGAGATTCATGTATAATAGAAGCCTAAATCTGTTAATTTAATTTTTCCAAAAAATCCGACCTTTATATGCCATTATCTTTGAATATATTGGTTTAATCAAAAAGTGCGCCATACATTTTTTGTTCGCCTTTTTATGACGAAGAGATTCATGTATAATAGAAGCCAAAATCTGTTAAAATAATTTTTCCAAAAAATCCGACCTTTATATGCCATTATCTTGGAATATATTGGTTTAATCAAAAAGTGCGCCATACATTTTTTGTTCGCCTTTTTATGACGAAGAGATTCATGTATAATAGAAGCCCAAATCTGTCAATTTAATTTTTCCAAAACATCCGACATTTATATGCCATTATCATTGAATATATTTCTTGCATCAAAAAGTGCGCTATACATTTTTCGTTCGCCTTTTTATGACGAAGAGATTCATGTATAATAGAAGCCCAAATCTGTTAATTTAATTTTTCCAAAAAATCCGACCTTTATATGCCATTATCTTGAAATATATTGCCCGCATCAAAAAGTGCGCTATACATTTTTTGTTCGCCTTTTTATGACGAAGAGATTTATGTATAATAGAAGCCCAAATCTGTCAATTTAATTTTTCCAAAAAATCCGACCTTTATATGCCATTATCTTTGAATATATTGCTTGCATCAAAAAGTGCGCCATACATTTTTTGTTCGCCTTTTTATGACGAAGAGATTCATGTATAATAGAAGCCCAAATCTGTTAATTTAATTTTTCTTATAAATCCGACCTTTATATGCCATTATCTTGGAATATATTGGTTGCATCAAAAAGTGCGCCATACATTTTTTGTTCGCCTTTTTATGACGAAGAGATTCATGTATAATAGAAGCCCAAATCTGTTAATTTAATTTTTCCAAAAAATCCGACCTTTATATGCCATTATCTTGGAATATATTGCTCGCATCAAAAAGTGCGCCATACATTTTTTTTTCGCCTTTTTATGACGAAGCAATTCATGTATAATAGAACCACAAATCTGTTAATTTAATTTTTCCAAAAATTCGACCTTTATATGCTTGCACAAAATACACCTAAAAGTGTAGAAAAAAATTGACATCCCGATCCGAGTAGAGGAACACCAATTTTATGACCATAAAAGCGATTTTCGTAAAAAAAAAATTTTCAAAAAAATTCAATTTTTCTTAGGCACACTATTTTATTGCAATTTCTTGCACAAAATACACCTAAAAGTGTAGAAAAAAATTGACAGCCCGATCCGAGTAGAGGCACAGAAAAAACCTGAATTCAAATTGAGTATAGATTCTATACTCAATTTGATTCGCAACAAAAATGAAACTGGTTGTCTCATTTCGAGTTCTAAGGTAAAAGTATCAAAATGAAACAGGCAAGTTTCATTTTGAGAAAAAGAAAAATGGAAAAATATTGTGAAATAACGAATAATTTTGCACAAAAACATGAAATATAATAATTACAAAGAAGTAAATAACACGCTAGACTTAATATATTTGATTAAAAATTGCTTGTAATCGCGTAATAAAATAATAAAGGAAATATGTTTTTAGGTTAGAAAAATGAAAACATGTGTTTTGACAACAGGAACGGTACTGCCAACTTAAATAATAGCGGTAAATTTAAAAACTTATGAAATTAATTATTATCTACGTAAATAATAATAAATAATTTTTATTTAAAAACTTCTAAATATTCGTACTGGTCAAAATAATCTTTCTATTGTTGTTGAAATATTAGAAACAATAATTGAAATACAAAATTACTCTGCTTATGATGCCAACTTAGAAATCTGAAATTCCAGCCAATATCATTTTGAATAACATGAAGTTTGTCCCATACTCATTTCGATACCCAAAAGAAAATGAGTTGCAACAAAAATGAGTCCAAGTTTTTTCTGTGGGAACACCAATTTTATGACCATTAAAGCGATTTTCGTAAAAAAAAAATTTTCAAAAAATTCAATTTTTCTTAGGCAGACTATTTTATTGCATTTTCTTGCACAAAATACACCTAAAAGTGTAGAAAAAAATCGACAGCCAAATCCGAGTAGAGGAAGACACCTATTACCACCAAAAAGTCATCCAACCCATAAATCCAAAAACATAAAAAATTTCCCAAAAAAATTAAATTTTTCTTAGGCGGACTATTTTATTGCAATTTCTTGCACAAAATACACCTAAAAGTGTAGAAAAAAATCGACAGCTAAATCCGAGTAGAGGAAGACACCTATTACCACCAAAAAGTCATCCAACCCATAAATCCAAAAAAATAAAAATGTTCCCAAAAAAAATCAATTTTTCTTAGGCGGACTATTTTATTGCAATTTCTTGCACAAAATACACCTAAAAGTGTAGAAAAAAATCGACAGCCAAATCCGAGTAGAGGAAGATACCTATTACCACCAAAAAGTCATCCAACCCATAAATCCAAAAAAATAAAAAAGTTCCCAAAAAAATTCAATTTTTCTTAGGCGGACTATTTTATTGCAATTTCTTGCACAAAATACACCTAAAAGTGTAGAAATAGAAGCGCAAATCTGTTAATTTAATTTTTAGAAAAAATCCGACGTTTACATTCGATTATCTTCGAATCTGTTGGTTTAATCGAAAAGTCAAGTAAATAAACCACATCTGAATACTTTTTAAATTTATATGGAAACTAATACTTTATTGCAAAATTTGTTGAAAGATTGAAACACTTGTCTGTGATTTATATGGAGGAACATGTAAAAAATAATGTATAGAAATACTTTTAAATTAATTGTTTTTATTATTGTTGTATAACCTATTCTAAAAATATACAATCACTTTTAATCTGTAAGCATTCTTTAACAATTACAATTTTAAAAAGTTTTTTGGACAAATATTTTTATAATACATTTAGAGCTAAATTTGTCCAAAGTAGGAATGTGTAATATTTGAGGCATTTGTTTTGTGCAATTTTGCGTATATTTTTATTGTAATTATTAATATTCTAAAATGTAAACTGTAATTCTAATTTGAAATTAAATATTTCTAAACCACTATACTGTAACGGAGTAGCAGCTTCTTTAAGATGAAAATGAAGTTTTTTTCTTGTATGAAAATTTACAATTACACAATTTTATTTAACATTTACTACCCTGTATTGAATAATTTAGTTTTAGGGTATACAAATTTAGAAACGCCTCGTAGTAAATTAAAATTATTAAAGAAAATCAAATAGTTTAAAATTTTTTTTGCATCAAATTTAGTGCAAAAAATTTTGTTATGTATGTATTTTAAAATTTTTTAGAATGTAAATACATGAAAGTCTTATAAAACTATTTAATTACTTTGTACGCATCACAATTTGCAACTGTATACTAATATTGTTACTTATTATGTAAATTTTTTTTTAAACTGCAAAATTTCTTAAAAAACTAGAATCATATCGGTTTTCTAATGGACGGAATTAATGTAAATACCTTTTAAAATTATAAGAAACATACATAACAAAATTTTTATTCACAAATGTTTTTTTTAATATCTTTAGGAAATGGTTTTTGTTTTCAAAACTATATATATACTAAACCTACTGGAAGAGAATTTTTAATATTCACTAAAAATACAATGCTGTAAGAATATCTAGGATAATGATGATTATAATATTGTGAATAATATATAATATATTAATAATAGAAAGAATAATAATATGAGTGAATAATATTAACAAAAATGTTAGTTGCCATGACTCTTATTTTTATGAATATGAAAAAACTATATATTTTTACAGGCGTGCTTTTTTAAAAATTCTTCAACATATTAAATCTATGTATATATGTTCGTTGTGAGAGTAGCTTTTAAGGCGCATTATTTTAGTTTTGGCACTTTTATTATTTTTTTACATGAAATTGCACAAAGTTCTAACTTTAAAACTTTAATATCTAATTTATGTTTTTGAATTATGTGTATTAAGTCATTCAATATAATTTGTAAATTTTAATTAGTTTTTAGTACATTAAGTATTTATCTATCTACATAACTTATATTTTGAATGCCACTATAATTTGGCTGGATCATTGCCTAAATTGTAGAGGCTGGCGTGTAAACTTGATTTCCTTTTAAACCATCTTTATATGTATATTACGGATGACTTCATCATATCACTTTAACGGAATTAAAGTAATGGAAGACTTCCAATGACACGTAATTGACTTGATATATTTGCAATGTGCGTATATTATGTTTGATTTTTAATGAATTATGGCAGTGTTTAACAACACGAGTTTTTCAATTTATAGATTTATGCTTAAATTTTAATGGAAAATTTAGAATTAAAAGATGCACTGATATAAAAGTAAAATTATAGATGCATACAATTATAGTTATATATGCATCAAATCCTCAACGTTTTAAACGCTTTTCTATATGTGACCGTCCACGACAAAACAAGGCTTAGCTCCCAAAAGTAAATTTCACAGGGCAAGCGATTGAAGTAGAAGCAGAAACAAGGAACACGCTTGACATGCCCGTCTTTAGAACGTTATAGTGTCAAAAGTAATTGACATAAACAATTTCTGACTTTTGCATGTGAAAGAGCAACTTAAAATCTATCGATTAGCATGAAAAACTCAAAATTGATTTTTTGGGAGCTAAGCCTTGTTTTGTCGTGGACGGTCACATATAACTTATGTAGTTGAATTGATGAAATTTTTGATTTCTGTAAGTCGTTTAATAAAAACTTTTAATAGTTGTACATTTAGCATATTATGATCGGCAGTTGAAAAAGTTGAAATTTTGAACAGGAGAATAATGCGCTGCACCAACAAAGCAAATTATATTCAAGTGTTACAATCTGAAGTTGGTTTTTTTTTAATTTAGTTATTTTTTATTATAGCTAAATTTTTGTTTCTGGTTTTTAATATTAACTACCCAATTCCACGTTATTTTTGCATTTCGTGATGAATTAAATTCACCTTTTAAAGATAAAACTAAAAGAGTAGTAATTGTAAAAAAGGAAGATTATGTGTTTCATTTCTAATAATTTTATAACTTTATTTTTTTGAATAATTAAAATTCAATTCTAACTGGACTAGGCATCGTTTTGCAAGTTATAGCAATAGGATTTTCTTTCATTTCAAAATTAATATTAAGAGATATTTTTTTTGTCGACAATTTTTCAAAAATTGTTATTCCGTGTAAGCGTTTTGATTAATTATTTTTTTAATATATCATTCTACTATGTAGAATATCTATAGGTATTGTAAATATAAAAATTGTAGCGAAATGGATAATTTGGTTTGAGTTTATTAAATTTTTATTACTGCTACTTTGTTTAATTAATTTTCAGCAATATTGAGCGCGTCAATTGGTCCTACTGGTGGAAATATTATGAGACGTGATAAATAATTGGCATTATTTTCACCGATTATATTTCTAAATGACACCAAAATCCGTGTGTACAGTGACATCACAATTGTTTTGTTTTTCAGTTGCAGCCATATTAACTTCAACAAGTGTATCAACACTGTTTATAGGACAACCCTTTAATATTTTTTGCGCTGCTAAACTTTTAAATTGTACTTGCATATCACTAAGACTAGGATAACTGTATAAATCTCCACGACTCAAGCTTTTTTCTAAATTCGGCTCAGAACCTTGTGGAGCTCGTTTGGCAGACTCGAGATTTAATACATTATTAAAAGACCCTCCAATTCCATCGAATGACTTTGTTGGCGAAGGAGGATTTGATGAAATATTGTTTTTAGATCCGGGACGAAGGAGATTTTTATAACTTAGAGCGTCTTTCGATAAGGAAAGACTCAGTTTTTTCGAATTATTCATTGCGTCATTAGTATTTTTTGATGTATGCATTGTTGTTTCGTTAAAGTTTAATGGTGAATTGATGTTATTTGAAGATCCGTCAATTCTATGTTGACTGTTATTTAATCGATTTGTAAGTTTTAATTTGTTGAGCGCAACTTCTTCATCAATTTTAGGTTTGTTTTCCTTGTCCGATTCAGGAAATGTGGGTGGCGCATAGAGAGATGAAGGCCTTTCAACCAGTTTAATAGATTGTTTCCAGTCGTCTGATGTTCTTTTTGAAAACTTTACTTCATCTTCAGTTTTATGTGCCTCGAGAAACAATTCCTTCTCTGGCTTTTCTTTTGTATTTGCATCTTTTTCTGTTTTTGTTTGAGTGTTTTCAAACGTGACAACAGATCTTATAGGCGAATTGTTTTGATGTACATAGATTTTTGTACCTGGGGATCCGGAAATAGTTGTTGAACTAATGGCATTTGAAGCGAGCGTTACACTACTTTGAACAGTCCTTGATTCTTGAGGAGTAGCAGCTGGGCTGAGATTAGTGGAAACTTGAAGAGTAATCGAATTTTGAGTTTCTTGCAGTGGCGTCAAACTACCTTGTTGTTGAATAAGTTTAAGTGGAGAAGAACTTGTAAAGCTGGATATTTTCAGAGGTGGAACTGAGGTGGAAGATATTTTTCCGTTTGATGTACTGCTGGACGAATGACTTGATGTTTTCTGGATAATCTGTTTTTGAAAATAGTTGTAGTAGTAATTGTAGTTTCAATTTTATTTGCATACATATCAACTGGGATAACTAAAGTGACGAAATAGATAACTAGTAGCAATAGAGTATTATAGGACGATACTATTTTAATAGTAAATATTTTAAAAATGTTAATTAATGAAAGAAAATAAATTATTGACTCAAAAATACTTTGATCTAGAGTTTTCCCAGTTGACAAAAAATTAACTAATATTATTAAGGTATTGTCCATTTTCATACTTGTTGTGAAGTATTGAGAGATTTGGAACTACTGAAATCTTGACTTGGTCTCCTTGGCTTTGCTGATTTTGTTCCAATATTTGCAGATTTAGCTCTCACTGATCCAAAACTTCCGCCAATTCTATTGGGCGAACCGGATAATTTAATGTTTTCAGTTTTGTTTTCTGTTTGTTCTGTTTTTTGTTGCTGTTGATTAGATGGATGTACAGATGTTCCTGAAGCACATCTGCTTAAACTAGAACATTTTGATCTTGGTAGAGTTGAACATGGTGATCTATGTCGTCTAGAACTCCTGGGTGTTGAGTTGGCTAACAAACTAGAAGAATCGCCACTCGGCTGTCGACGATGTCGTCGGGGAAGCGTCGCTGAACGAACTGAACTAGAGTCATCCCATACTTGAAAACTAGCCTGATCTAAACCTTCCAATATCTAAGGAGGAAAAAGAGTTGATTACTTGAAAAAAATTGTTCATATAATGCATAATAATAATAATAATAATTAAAGTTTTTCCAAATAATGAATTATTTTATTCGTATATATTTTTTAATGACGTTTAATGTGACTTACAGAAGGACTGGCAGCTCGAGTTTGAGTTGCTACACTATGCAGATGAACGACTCGTGGATTGAACCATTCTGTTGGAGGATACTGTGCACTAAACGTTCCCATTATTGGAGTTTTCCTTCTAGTACTACGTCGAAAGAGACGAGAGAGAAGTCCTACTTTTTCTGTAAAATTAATATAATTGATTACTTTGATAAAATTATTGTACATTTCTCCATTTAAGCATATTTAAACTTACTAGTTGGACTGTGCGGTGTACTATCAGTGCTGGCATATTCGGCACTAGAGGAAGTATCACTTTGATCTGGCCTTCGAGGAAGAGATCTAGAACTTCCACTTTGATGGAGACGTCTAGCTGAACCCCATAGTCTTAGCGAGTGGCGCCTTTCAAGGCGACCAGGAACAGAACGACATCTGGCAAAAAGTACCTTGTCATTTGGATTACCTAAAAATTTTCATTAATTATTATTGCAATAATGTATAGATTCTAATTACATTTATGTAAACTTTTTTTAGAATCAACTCATAGTATTGTATCCCTATTTTTAATTATTAAAAGAAAATTGCGTTTCTAAGTGATGCAATAGCATAAGTAACATAAAAAAAGAAATAATAATAATAGACTTGATGATATATTTAAAGAAAAACAGTATACTTGCCACCACAAATTACGTCAGCCAAGTTTGTCTGCACTGCTTGATGTGTAACATCTCCATCCCTAAGAGTTATCATTTCACCATGAACTAGTGCCATGGCTTCATCATTACTCATCAACATTTGATTGGTTGTTGATACTTCTCTCGAGTTTCTTCTGACATTGTCTCGCCTAAGTCTTTTTGTCTCTGGAGTTACAACAAAATAGCCTTGGGATGTGTGATAAATCTTTCGTTCTTGCATTAATTTTGCTAAAGCATCGTATACAAGTTCTCGACTTGGTCGTTGCATTGTAGGAAATGCATTTTTCAATGCTGACCTGAGAGTATCAAGAGTCGCTGCCTGTCTCTGTGTAGTTAGTTCTAATATTGCCCAGCAAAGAGCTTCGGGTAGAGGTGTAAATTGTCCCTGAGCTACTGGAGCCACTAGACAATCGTCAATGTCTCCTGCAAAAAATGAAAAATTTATTTTACCAATAGATACTATTTTGTGTATTTTTGCAATTTATTTAATTTTAGCATATATTTATGCTATTTGAACTTCACACCTTCAACAGTTTGTTTCTTTCAAACAAGAATATCCAGAACCGCAGAGAAAAGAAATCGTTAACCGATACCAGGGTGACATTCAAGAAGGCATGCAGTTACCTTTCTAAATCTAAACTTCAACAAGTGTTCAAGTGTCTCAAGTTTCGCTGGGTGTTTCTTGCGTTATTTTATATAGTTACAAACAATATAGATGAGTACAAGGAGGCAGTTATATGTATACTGCAATAATTAATAATAATTAGCATAAAACTAGAAAATTTTTGATGAGGTTTGATACATATTTGGATTTTAATCTAACATAAGCTCTTTATATCGACTTAAATTATTTTAAAAATAGAAACGATTTATTTTCATTAACTAAAAGAATTAGGCATTTAAAAATTTATCAGAGATCGTTAAAACATTGTTTTTCTAACAATTGTTTAATTTATTTGTAGACAATGTTTTATTTTTGTTCTGATATACAAGTTACTTAATTCATGTCACGTCCATTTAATGCGACCTTCAATACAAAGTAATCCATACTTGCTTTTGGGCGTGGACCAAATTTCAAGGAATAAAAATATTGAGTCATACATTTTTTGCTAGTTTCTAACATATGACCATAACAGAACTTTTTATTATGTCTTATGTAATAAACTTTTTTCAATTTATTATAAATCTAATTTTTATTTTTCTTATATATATAAAAACCAATATTGTATATGATTTTTACAATATACCCTAATCATATTTAACAAAGTACAATAACATTATTTTTC
Source organism: Leptopilina boulardi (assembly GCF_019393585.1). Classification (NCBI taxonomy): domain Eukaryota; kingdom Metazoa; phylum Arthropoda; class Insecta; order Hymenoptera; family Figitidae; genus Leptopilina; species Leptopilina boulardi. The sequence goes on from NW_026137717.1 coordinate 24,693, forward strand.
TGCTTAAGAGATTGCACCTGTTCCAGCCTCGTGCTTCACATGTGCAGTACACCTGAGTTATTATTAGCTCAAACCAGTGCAAACCACGCGAGAATTTTACCTTGCTGCGATGCCTACGCATATAAGGATACTTACAATATTATTAAATGAAATTGAATTTTCTTTAATTTCTTAATTTCTACAAACAATCTACATTATTTATGTTATATTCTTTGAAAGGTTTATAACAAGTATATTCTACAAATTGGTTCAATATACTATTCCATAAAGCAAATAATTAAAAAAAGAATTATTTTGATATGAAGACAAATTATAATAACGATATAAATAATTATAATAAATTTGTAATAGTATAGGAAAAATCCTGTCACATTCTACAAAAGTATTAACATTTTCATACCTAATCTTTGAGCGCATTGAAACAATTGTGCTTCAAGGAAGTTATTGCAGCAATTTTACTCTTATATCAATATTTTTACAAATTAGTATAATCAGGAACAAGTATTTTCACAATAGATGTTTAATGTGTTCAGATTACACAATTTATTATTATAAATATACTGAAATACTAACCGACCATATTTTAAAAGCATCAAGCTAAAAGTATTTCTATAACGCACAACCATCATCTGATTTGGAAATGTGGACCAAGTAAAAGAGTTAAAGTTTTTAATTTTTTCACAAATTTTTATGATTCAACAAAAAGCTTTGGGAGGACTAACAAGAACCTATACAGGGTGTTCCAAAAGTATGGAAACTTGCAAATATCTCGAAAAGTACGCATTTTCGTGAAAAATATTCAAAACAAAAGTTGTTCCCAAAAAAAGATGTCCATTTTTGAAGCGAAAAAATTGGTCCCGGGACCCAACAGTAAAAAAAGAAGTATCACGAAAATGCGTACTTTTCGAGATATTTGCAAGTTTCCATACTTTTGGAACACCCTGTATAATTAAAATATTTCAAGTTTGTTGTAATATATAGAAATTTTCTTTTCTAATGCATTAAATGTAAAACTTGAATATACTTATTTATATTTATACTAAACTAATAATTTTTAGATTGACGAAATGGATGCGCGAAAGATGGATTTGGAAAGTGTCGACTTTCACTCGATTTCGTTGAATTCAGGTGCTGGAAGCGGATGAGAGTCTGGAATCAGCGCAACTGATCTTCTCACAGACTCTTTGCGATGTTTCACCTGGCATAGCAGCTCACCTCCCACCGCAATGGTCGTGAAAACTGTTGATTCTCGTGGAGATATATCACATTTAAAGACTTCCTCTCGAAAGTAAACGTTTGTCGTCGGCGTATTATTGTATAGCATTTATATGTTTTTTCCTGTTTCTTTTGATGACCTAGCTTTCATTATATCAACAAAAGTTTCGACAAATATTATGAGAAAAAAATAATTTTCTGCTCAATATACTAATAATTGTAATTACAGTAAAACGTACAATGTCGGATTTCAAAGGACCAGAAAAATATCAAGAGGATCAAAAATTTTTAATTCCGGTGAAAAATTATAATTTTTTATTATTGCTTAAAAACAATCTACTCGATTGAATATATCCAATATTATGTAGTATTCGTGGATTTATTTTTGTTACGGGTATTGAATTTAATTGTTATAAAATAAATAGAGCACCATTTTTTCGGCCTTTTAGAAACAAATAAGTTGAAACACACTGAGACAAGGACAAATATATATATATATATATATAGTAAAAGCATAAAAAATAAAAGAAATTCTTTTCTTCATTGTCCCTTTTTGCATTTGGACAACCATACATGTATGTTTTAATGGCTAATATCAATATTTAAGAAGACGAATGGGTTAACAAGTACATACATAAAGCTATATCTCACCAAGGCAAGTAATTGTGTGATCCGCAGGAGGCCTTAGGACATTTCGAGCCCATGCCGCTCTTAAGACTTCCAGAGCACATGGTGGCCCTCCAACCATCAGTACACCCGGTGACACATGACCTTTGTATCGAAGCTGACGAGTGGCATCTACTAATGCAACATTCCACCAGCATTTAGAATTTGCTTCCAAGAAACTCTACAAACAGGTAATAAAAGAAATATTAACTTATTACTGTAAAAAAAGTTTTCCCCATAAATATTTCAAAAGGTTAATATTTAAAAAAATATATATATATAACTCTGCTTATAAACAAACAAAAAATGGATTTTCCTCTTTGATTTCCACATGAAATTGTCAGGACTCGTATGTAGTTGATAACCTCGTCAACGAAACTTTCTCCATATTATATATCTTCCCTATACTTGTCAAGCGAATAAAAGTTGGATATGATTTATGTTTACTTCTTGCAATACCGTATGATCATTGGTCCAAATTTTAACAAATAGATTATTGTTTATTTTGAAGCTTCAAATTTAAAAAAATTAACAAGGAAATTCTTATATATTTTTTCCAAAAAATGCTAGTTTAGTAAGTTATTCTTCAAATAGATAATTGAGATTGCTAATTTTTGAGTAAATTTTGAACATTGTATATCTATTTTATTGGTTTATTCTCAGCTTTAATTTGTCGATATATCTAATTTTTGTCAAATTGATTGAAATTATTAATACATTTATAAATGACACGGCTTTCCCTTGAACCCATTTATGTTAATTTCTGCGTAGAGTGATACAAGGTAATATAAAATCACAATAAAAGGAATGGCCTCCACCTACGAAAACCGCGCGATCGACCTACTAGTTTGCAGTTTGCTGCGCACTTTCACTTTGCTATCACTTGCATGCAATGACATTCAGGATAATAAATGTAGTAAAACTTAAACTCTTTACAATAAAAAAAAACCACTGTCTCATCCTCATGGTAATTGTTTGTAAATATTTTTATTACGACTTTATTTTGAATAGATATTAATCATATATGTATCAATCTCAATTATTCCTTATCTGATCGACCTTTCGTGTACCCTAGATAAAAAAAAGAAATGAGGAATCTCACAATTTTGGTCATTTACATTCTTCTGGAATTTTTTTGAGAATTTAGCAGTAGTTTAGATTTTATCATTAAATTCGGAAATTTGAAAATTGCAAGAATTAGTTTTATGCTCGATTACTATTACCTTAATTTTAATATGCGTGGAATCACTAAACAGAAGACTTTATTCTCATTTGTTTACCTGGAATAGATTGTAGCCTTTATCATACATCCACATTTCATCAGCAGGATGGTCTTTTAAATAGTCAGTCCTTTGACCAGAATTAAGAATTTGGCAACAAGTGCCTCTCGTTAATTGAATTGCTAATGCTCTTTGCAAAAGTAAAATACACCGGGTAGAGCCTGGCCCTCCATCTCCCGACAAAGAGGCCATTTTCTAATTGGTTATAAACGTTTTAGGCGGTGGGACCGAATTCCTGAAACATTATAGAAAATATTTCTTTATAATGGGTATGATTTTACAATAGAAATATGTATTTATAAATATATAAAAAAGTAACTTTAATTTTCCTAGATCAAGAAAATATTGTATCAAATATTGACAAGCACATGGATGTTTTTGATTCAATACTATTTTTTTCCCAGTGTGGAACGTTAAGATTCAAATATAATAATAATAATAATAATAATAATAATAATAATAGCTATATTATGCGCGCGGTTCTTGACCTTGGCTCTTTCCCGTAGCATCATTTGATGCCCTTTCCAATGTTTCTCAGCAAGAGTTCTTTATGAACGACTAAAATACATATATGTAATTAATTGTTTTTGCTAATATCAATTTGCAAATATAATATACTTGCAGTTAACATTTTTTTAAGATTCTATTTATAGTATACCTAAATATTCGATATATTGGAGCATTAATTCTGTAGAAAAAAGTTTTCCGGTCAATCTAAAAGATGCTCCCCACATATACGTATAGGGGAGAGTGACAAACAGTGGGACACTTTTTTTTCAAAGACATATTGATGTGTCAATTTTATATATTTTTGAAGACTTTTTGGTATTACCATAAAGTTTGAACTCTCTTCTACGCAATGCACATATTCTATTAAGATTATATTGTGATTAAATAAACAAGTAGGGGGTCCTTTATGTTTATTTCATAAACATTATGCTTCCTCATTGTGTGAAGCAAAAAATTCGCTTCCTCGTGAAGGAAGCAATGAATTTGTCCAATTCAATTGATTCATTTAAAAACTTTCGAATTAAAAATGTTTTAAATTAATTAAATTTTTTGAAAAATAAAGAAAATTTTAATTAATTTTGAGTGTAACATAAACTTTATATATTAATTCTCAAATTTTAAATCAAATCTATACTTTATATATACCAACCAATTTGTTTCAATGCAGGGAATAAAATTATTTCATATATAAACATGAATTTAAATAAACACATCATTTTTTAGCTAAAATGAGAATTTTTTATTTTTTAACTTTCTTTAATTCTTTAAATTTCAATCAAATCTATACTTTATATATATCAATCGATTCATCTTGACATAAAGAAGACGATTATAATATATATTACCTTAAATTTTTCGATTTAAAAATTTTTTCAATTAAAAAAAATTTTTTGGAAAAAAGACGATAAAATTTTTTTTTTTCGGTATTTTTAAAAATCCTCTCGTCATTTTTGAGAGATTAATGTGTTAAATAAGCCTACCAAATTTTATCCAAATCCATTAAAACCTGTTAAAGATATCGTGTTCACAAAAACGATCCACACACACATACACACACACACACACATACACACACACATACATACATCCGGACAATTGATCAGGATCTCATATAACATGTTTCTATATAGAGGAAAATTTGTTTTCACCATTTTTAAAAAGTTTATAAACGAAAGGACTACATAGCTTCCTCCACGAGGAAGCAAAAAATTTCAAGTTTTTCAAATTTGATACATTTTTCTTGCTTTGAAGGTTAGTGTTAAACAGAGGGACACCTATTATTAAGTACCGAATAATTATTTCAATAATAATATTCTGCTTCAAACTTTGTAAATATATATATTTTGCATTAAATAACGTTAACAAATGTTGCAAAACACTCATAATTTAATAATATTTTACATTTTTATAATACGATGTCAAGTTTCATATAAAAATTGCTATTATTTTTTTTCACGTTTACAGTACTGCTGATCATACGTCATAATTTGATCATAACCTAAAAACAATTTGGAGCAAAATTTGAATAGTCGTTCTCTTATCAAGTGTTACTTTTTAAATGTTGTCGAACAATAATTGTAATAATTATTAATTATAAATTTTGAATTTTTTATTGTTTTTTAGCATTAAAAAATCATATTTTTAGTCGCTGTGTAGGTATAAATGCGCATTCGTATAGCTGACACAACTTATAATCAGTGTTGCCAAAATCCACGTTTCATAAACTTAAATTTTTGCCTGTCCCAGTGTTTAATGTCCCACTGTTTGTCACTCTCCCCTATAGGTATATGGTTGGGATGATCAGTACACTTTAAAACCAAAAATATATTTTTCTACTTAAAGTTGAGCGAAAGTATGCCGGATGCGTATATACTTTCATTTACAAGCTATATAAATTATACAAAGGATTTATTATTTGCACTCTCATTAGGATAGAAAGATTCAACTGTAGTATTGTAGATATTTTTTAGAAAGGTAAACCAAAAAAGGGAATCAGTTAGTGTAAAATAGAAAATGTGCACTTTTACGTATGTCTATGGCATTGAGCTCTCCTTTTCTTGTTGTTGTTTTGTTGTTACTTTAAAAAGGAAATAAAAGACTTTTCCTTAAAAACACGCGATCTTTTGTAATGACTATATTGTGTATACTGCCCGGTTTGCATGATAATTGTTGCTTAATTATAATCTGTTAGTCTGGAGCGCTATTCATTTTCGATTATTCATAAGGACCTATATTGCACTGCAAAAAGAAGGAAAATACATTGTAGTCTCTTGTTAATTGCTAAAAGCATAATCGATATTCCATTTTAAGATTCATCCAAAACTTGGACTCTCAAAAATTCTTACATATATAAAATGATACCTTCTTATTTTGAAAGTGTACATTTTTTTAAAATTAAATCAACAATAAAAATAAATTTTTACAATACCATAGCAAGTCGTCTTACTTTGATTTGTTAGAACAATTTTCCAAAAATTTAAACATAGAATGTTTTTTTATTATTATTATATCAAATAGGAAAGAGTCTTTAATTGTATCAAATAAATATGCAAATAAATTTTTTATTATTTAAACACCTTATTAAACATTTTGAAATGTGTTCTTAGAAAGGTAATATTGTTTTTCTGCAGTTGATGTTTCCAAATTAAAGAACAAGTTTGCATCCAAACATGGTAAGGTTTTTCGCATGAAATGAAGCACAGTTACGCAAAGAATTTGTCAAGGTATGACGATTCGTGTAAGAGCAATAAAGAAGAGCGGAATAAATTGGAGTGCATAACAAAATTGCAGTAAACATGAAATGCACAAATTAAGCAAGTGAAATATTAAATGCAAAAAAAGTGACAAAATATTGAAGAGAAATGTTTCGTAGAAAGAGGTGAGTTGAGAACCTCCATGATTCAGGTTTTACAGTCGATGCCGGTGACTTGAATATTATGGACTCAGTTTGGGTAGCACGAGATGGTTGCGCCCTACACCAATACATACTCATCCCGGCAATCTCAAGATTGTCTCAACACATATGCTGAGACCTGTTTTCACAAGATCTGTAGCTTCAGAAACTTGCATTGCCTCGATCATGTCGCGTCACTTCTCTTTGCATCGCAGTACATGAAAATAAAAAAATTTTCTTCCCCAGTTGAGATTTACAATTTTATGTATACTGCTTTTGACACTAAATGAAATGAACCAATGTGTGTTGGTCAATACCACAGGTTAGAAGAGAACATGGTGTGTACTCACCATTTAGAACTGATTCTGAAAAAATTTCATTTCATTGAAATATTCGGTTACTTGACTATTATCAAGAAAATGTTTACATGAAACAAATAAACTATTCATACCAATAATTTCCTTGTTTCAAACAAATACAATTCAATTGACTCAATTAATAATTGAAATAACTGACAGCAACCAAGTTTTTTTTCAATAATGTTTTTTAAAAATTGTGAAATTTAAGTAATTTATGTGTTCTCTGTAGATATGATACAATGAAAAAAATGTCAAAATGAGACCATTATGCTAATTTTTAGTTCCCGTATAACTGTTTGATGTTGCCGGAACCGTTAGAAGGCTTCAAGTATATACTGTGTAAATTACAACCTAGGGCTTGCAATGTAAACATTATTCTGAATGCTCCATTTTGGGTGCAACATGATGCAAAAAAAAGATATTGCTGTTTTTGAATACATCACGTATTCTTTTATTTATACACGGTGTAGGAGAGTATAGGAGGGTGTTGTAAAAAATATCATCAGGTATAAATTATAAAATATATCAAATGTTTTATAATTGTGCGTATGGATAGAAGAAATGCGCTCCAAAATCAAGTCCGTGAAACTTTGAATTTCAACTTTAAAATTTTACTGTTTTCCATGCACATTTTAAAGAGAAGATTTATACCTATATAAAAAAATATCCAATAAATTAGAATAGAAAATACATTTAAAAATATTTCCAATAGTGTTTTTTTTTTTAAACAAATTTTTAATAACTTTATTAAACAAGTATACGGACTTTTATCATGATCATTATGCTACAGCTCATGAAGGAAGCATTAAAATTCATGTCACTGAAGTTACCAACGTTGAATCGACGAAAAGAATTTTCCTTTTCCTAAGATTGAATATTTCCCCGCCTTAATTGAGCATTTTTAGTATTTAAAGATGTATTCGGGACCAAAATAAAGAAGTTTCAATTTTAAAAAATTGGTTCTTGGCCTTTAAACTAATCTGAAAACGAAAAATTCGTTCGTCGATTCGTCGAATCAACGTTGGTAACTTCAGCGTCATTAAAATTCTTTTATTTATTTTCATTTTTACAATAAAATACTTATTTTATAAAAAGAAAACATTAGAAAAACTGTTAGAGCGGTTTTAACCAAGAAATGGAAATTTCAATTTTGAGAAATATTAAAAATGATAGTAATTTTTTTAATTTTTAGCAAAATGTATCATTTATACATTATAAACCAATTTATTCAATTTGATGCAAGGAATACAATCGAGTTCTATTATATATTAATTTAAATTTAAATAAAGAAAAAAGTTTTTAACTTAAATTCGAATTTATGATTTTTTAATTGTGATTAATTTGAGAAATTTCTGATAAAAACTATATTTTTTATATTGACAAAGTTAATATTTTGTTGTTTTATTACGCAATCCCGGTCAATGAAATAAAAATGATTAAGTGTAATTAATGACCTTCATGAAAAAAGTTTCTTTATATGTTTATTCGTTTGAATGCATTCGACCATAACTTAGAAAATTGATTGAAATATAAGATTAAAATGAGTGCATGAAAAAAATTTAATTATTTAATTAGCCAAATTTTTGATAAATCGCGGCACTTTTAAGTAATAACCAACGAACTAGAACTGATTAAAACATAAGTGTTAAATTATATCTTTAGAAAATAATTTTGTACTCTGTAAATTATATCAAAAACAAGTAGTAATTTCAGATAAACTCACAAATCTAGTATAAAAATATATGAAAATAATGTAGAGTAAGAATTAACTGCTATTCGTTTGGCAATAGTGATACTTGTAGGTCTGATGTAAAAATCAAAATAAAATGTTGCACTAATTCCAAAAAATTCTAACGAATCCAAATGTGTATGTTCTACAAAATTGTCATATTTCATGGCATTAATTTTGCTGTGTTTAGAACACTGATGTTAAAAAAAATCAATGAATAATAAAGAATAATTTTTGCATATTGAGAGCATTTAATTAACGCAATATGTTAAGTAAAATTTGACGTCTTTATTAGTTGTAATTGAACTGAATTTGATATTAAAGCGCAAAAATTTTCTGCTTAATCAAGAGTATAGTGTGAACTAATTTAAAACGGCAAAAATGCACCGTGTACAATAATTCAAGTGTTTAAAACGAATAATATAAAATTTAATTATCGATCAATATTTAAAAATATTAACTATTTAATTAATGATTATTTATATACACACACACAAATTTGCCAAATAAACATTGAAAACTAATAATGGACAGAAAATATTTATTAGTTAAAATTGGTGAGCAATATCTCCCCAGATATTTTAGCACTTCTGAGTATTGCATTGCCTGAATTGTAATTTTGAGTAAATACAAGTACATAACATAAAAAATTACTGCTTGCCGAATATTTACAGTAGAATCTTTCTAGATGTACTCATTTCTTTGGTCTTTAATGACAACAATTTTAAGAGTTTGTGCTTGATAATGAGATTTTCTTGGTCCATCTAAATTTTGAGCATGCTTTATGATCATTTTTCTAATTTGGTGAATAAATTTATTCACTTCTTCTTTATTGTGTAATCATCTAAAGTGATATTTGTCATGCAAATAACTTACCAGGCAAAAAACGATGGTTGAGCAATCGTTTTTTCATACTCAATTATTTCCATTTGCCACAGGACATATATAATATTTTTTGTGTCACTTTTTAATTTAATACAAAGTATACATTTCTAATCACAAAAAGTAAATATCTGGCAGAGTGCACTTCTTATTCAGAAAACAGACTTATCTTTGAAATGTGGAATATCACGATTTTTTCTATATTAACCTCAAGATAGAAAAAATGATGGAGGTAGATATAAATTTTAAAAAATACAAAAGATATGAATGTTGAAAAGAAAACTAATATTAATAGTGACTGTTTTTAGGTAATAAATATCTGTAAATTAACCGGCTGTCGGCTTTAAACCACTTCATTATGTTCTGTATAATTCCACGTCCTATATGGAACTGGTTAAACCAGAGTTGACAATGACCCTACCTAAAGGCTACTGCGCTTGCGCTACGACAATTCTCTTATAGGCTGAAAAAAAGCGCGCTTATATAAAATGCTTAATAATAAGAATAAAACTTTAATAAAGCAATAAAAAAATTTTCACTATTGAATTTTTTTTTTGTTAATTATATTGCTTCCTAATAAAAAAAATATTAATTTACTTAATCTACTTAAGTATGTAAAAATAATGATAATAATAATAATAATTATTATTATTATTATTATATTAATAATTTTATTATATTTATATTATCATTATTATTTTTTTATAAAATATATAATCTATTATTATTATCAATTTCATATTTATTAATTAATTATGTAATATTTTATTTATTTTTGTTATTATTATCATTAAATTATTATTAATTAATTATCTATGATATATACATATATATATATATTTAGAAAAATTTAGCGAAATTTTTTTTGCACTTTTTTATGAGAAAAATTTGAATTTGGAAAAAAGTACAAAAAAAAATTCGATTTATTTTTTTAAAATATATAGATGTAATATATTCATAGATACCTAATTAATTAATAATAATTTATTGAAAATAATGATAATAATAATAAATAATATAATAATTAATTAATAAATATTATATTCATGATAATAATAATAGATTATAAATATTTTATTTAAAAAATTATGACAATAACGATATAAATATAATAAAATTATTATTATTATTATTATTTGTAAAAAATTATTTCTATTGAAAATGAATACTAAAATAATTAATACAAATTAATGTTTAAAAATCATTATTATAAATCAAAATAATAAATAATAATAAAAATAATAATTAGATATAACTTAGAAAATTTGTTTAAAAATATTTTCTTATATTAAAGCATTTTGTTTTTTTTTTTTTTTTTTTTTTAAAAAAAAGCGCCTTTATTGGGATCTGAAATACTGCGATACGCCATCTGGTGAGAGCCTCGTTGTGGTGGCCATGTTTTCATTCCGTGTTTCTCTAACATATACAAAAGAAAGAGATAAAAAACCAAGATGGTTGTCACAAGAAGGCTCAGGGGTGGGTCAGTTTCGCGTGATTTCTGATCCCACTTGCTATACCATATATAACGGTTACAATAACAGGGCCGTATGATAAGAATATTAATCGCCCATTTTACGAATATTGTATAAGGCAATTTCTGATCCCCCCCCCCCCCCACCAATTAATAAATTTGTCTATTTTTTTTAGTACAAAAAAATACTCTTTATTATTATCTTATACAAACGTGAAATAATTTGAATCATATAATATTATTATTATACAAAAATATTTACATTTTTTCTAATAATAAATGTAAAATATATAATAGATAAAATTACAAAAGAAATACATTCACAAATAACAAGTATAGAGAAGATGAAATTTTATAATTCGCCACCAGTGTGAGCGGCTTTTTTTGGTTTTTTTCTATTATTATTATTATTATTATTATTATTGTTATTTTGACTCCATTTTGTATCGCCGCAAAAGCAGGCATTTTTTTGTGCATCCATATAACTTTTACAACCAAGCGTTGTTGTACCGGCATAAAGCATTTTTGCTGCTGCATGTATTTATAACAATCGAATAATCGATTATAAATTCAATAACAATACAATAATCAATAATGAATAACAATCGAATAATCGATAATGAATAACAATCGAATAATCGATAATGAATAACAATCGAATAATCGATTATAAATTGAATAACAATCGAATAATCGATTATAAATTTAATAATAATCGATTAGAAATTGAATAACAATCGAATAACCAGGTCGGTCCGTCGGTGGACAATTTACGGATAAAAAAAAAACGATCGGGCTTTAAAGCCCAAAGAACAAATTCTATAGCGGGAAATTCAACTTTAAACAAAAAGATAAATAATTAAATTGATTATTAATTAATAATTAATTAATTTTCCAGTAAATATTATATTATTATTAAAAATAATATATTTAAATTATTTCTAGCTTAAAAAAAATTCTTGCGATGAGAAAATAATTTTTTTTGACAATTTTTTTCTGTAAAAAAAGTTTATTAAATAATAATTAAATTAATAAGTTAATTAATTTTTTTTACAGTGAAATTTAGCCAAAAAAATTATTTCTAGCCCAAAAAAAATTGTTGCGCGGAGGAAATATTTTTTTTTCAATTTTTCAAAGTAAAAAAAGAATTAATTACTTAATTATTTAATTAATTAGGTAATTAATTTTATGTTACAGTGAAGAAAATTGTTGCGATAAGGAAATAAATTTTTTCACAATTTTTCTCTGTAAAAAAATAATTAATTAACTAATTATTGATTTATTGAGTTAATTAATTTTTTTTACAGAGAAAAAGTGTAAAAAAAATTATTTCTAGCACAGAAAAAATTGTTGCGATAAGGAAATAAATTTTTTCACAATTTTTTCTGTAAAAAAATAATTAATTAAGTAATTATTGATTTATTGAGTTAATTAATTTTTTTACAGAGAAAAAGTGTCAAAAAAATTATATTTCCTTATCGAAACTATTTTTTTGGTATGGAAATAATTTTTTTGACTTATTTTCGCTGTAGAAAATAATTAATTGACTAATTAAGTAATTAATTCTTTCTTTACTTTGAAAAATTGCAAAAAAAATTATTAATATAATTACCTCATCGCAACAATTTTTTTTGGGCAGGAAATTATTTTTTTTTGACAATTTTTCTGTGTAAAAAAATTAATTAACTAAAGTAATCAATAGTTAGTTAATTAATTATTTTTTACAAAGAAAAATTGCCAAAAAAAATATTTTCTCATCGCAACAATTTCTTTTTCGGCTAGAAATAATTTTTTTGACAATTTTTCTCGGTTAAAAAAATAATTTATCTAAATAAATCAATAATTAGTTAAATAAATTTTTACAATACCTTAAAAAATAAAAATTTCAAATATTTTGTTCTAAATTAATATAATGAAGTTTTTAATTAATTAATATTTGTTTCTTTAACAGTAAATTGTTATTAAAAAATAATAAAAGTCATTGGAAAAATTTAATTTTTAACTTTTGGTCATGTTAGAGTACTTAGTCGAATAGCTCTTCGAACCATATCTTCAAAAAATTATTAAACTTTTAAATATTTTATACCATATTGTTTTAATTAATTTTTGAATTATTCTATGAGTTAATTCTTTATTGTTTTTCAATAACAAATTCAAGCGAAATGTTTATTGATAATTATTTGCAAGATTTTCTATATTTCTGTCTTCCCCGAAGAACTCTTTGATCGCCACCAAATTTCAAATTGTATACATAACCTAAGATTCAGCTCAAAGATTAATTCATTTTTCTTTTGCTCTATTTTAAAATTATCAAAGATTGTTTGTAATCATTCCATTAATAAAGTTTGCTTCTTCTGCATTTACAAATTATTTTTTCTGCATTATTAATTAATAAACAGAAGATTTAATTCTTTAATTAGGAATATGTGTTTGTCACGTGATGTGACGTCAGTGGCGCGCAAAAATTTAAAATTCAAAAAATAAAGTATCTGTTTAAAATGTATAAATAAACAGTATAATTTGTTTATTTAAGTTGTACATTATCTTATAATAAATTTTCTAACAATTATTTATTTTGTTATTATTTTATCCCAACTTTGAAAGCAAAAACCTATCCTTTGAATCCCTTCAAGTCAATTGATTTATATTCATTTTTAAATTTATTATTTAATTAATTTTATATTCATTTTTTTACTTAATCTAATAAAAATTTATGAAAAAAAAAATAATGAAAGTCACTGTTAAAAAATAAAATTTAACTTCTTGTCATGTTAGAGCACTTAGTCGAATAGCTCTTCAAACCATATATTCATAAAATTTAACTTTTAAATATTTTGTTCTAAATTAACATAATTCAGTTTTTAATTAATAAATTTGTTTCTTAAACAGTAAATTGTCATTAAAAAATAACAAAGGTCATTGAAAAAATTTTATTTTAATTTTTGGTCATTAATTGAATTTGAAAATAAATATGTGGAATTAAAATTTTGTAGACTTGGTTCGAGGAGTTATTCGACTAGTGCTCTAAAGGACAAAATACAAACTGTTTTATACACAAATCAACTCAAATTACCTCCTGACAAAATAGAAGTAATAGACAGCAAAATTTCTTGGGAAAATTCTGTAAAATTGCCTAGGTGTGACTACACATAGACAAAAGACTCATCTGGAATCATCATTCAACAGAAATGAAAAAAATTGGCTTCATTACACTACAAAAGTTAGGTCCTCTTCTCATTGTCAGAAATCCTTATCTTAGTATAAATCATAAAATAATGATTTATCTATCAGTTATTCGACCAGCCTACATTCACAACATTGGTACCCACCTCATTCAAAATAAAATAGTTAGAACCATAACTGAAGCACCCTGGTTTGTAACAAATATACAACTACATAAAGACCTAAACCTATCAAGTATACATAAATTTGGAAAAGAAATAGCGATCAATTTATTTCAAAAAGCTGAGCAACACGACAATAAATACATCTGAGAATCCGTCAATTATAACCCAAAGGACTGCCTTCCAAAATGTCGGCATCCACGAATGCGGTAGAATTACTAGACGTGGATCTTTATTAAAGTTTCTAATTACTAAGTCAATTCATAGGAAATAATAACTGTATACATTATTAGATCTCAAAGGTATAGATTACAAATTGCAATCACCTAGAAAATCTATTAGAGATCACAGACAGAATTACGTGTGTTGAAAAAAAATGGCCGAACGTGGAAAAGGTGGTAAAGTCCAACAAATGTTTTTTACGTTTGGAAATTAGAGTTCTTGATACAGTTTGTTATTAGGAAAAATATATTTATTTTTGTAGTATTTACAATGTTAATACGAATTATTGATTCCAAAGCAATATTAAAATACCGATTTTAAGTAATTAAGAAATACAGTTGCTTCAAATATTTTTCTTAATATCGGTAAATTTATTCCTAAGAGAAATATTTTTCAAAGCAGCAGTGTGAAAATTTTCTCAACAGCCATAATTTTGAATTAATTCAACAATTATTAATTGTTACTTCGATATCGTTGGATTTTAACCGATACGGATGGTATATGCACTTAAAAAAAAATTATATTACTACCAATATGAAACAGTAGGATAACATAATCTTAATTTACAAACAAATGAAACATAATTTTCAATCATAAATTTACAATTTACAAGAGTATTTTTTCAGTAAGAATTTTTTGATAAAATAATAAAAATTCTGCTTTAAATTTCTAAGTAACAATAGCCCTGGTACAATAATTTTAATTCATTCTAATTCTTCATTTAACATATTTTCAACATCATCCAAAGTAAATTTATCAAAAGAAAATTTTACTTTCGATTGATAAATCCACATTTTAATAATCTTTAAACTTTTATAAGCATCCGAAGATTTTATTTCTTGAAAATCAAAAGATTGTTCACTAATCCTATTAATTTGATTGTTGTCACTAATTTTTCTCTTATTATTCAAATTCAATTCTTCTCCACAACTATTTTCACTATCTGCAATTTGAACCTCATTAATTTTTTTTTCATCTCCTTTTTGTACACAATTTACAATATCATCATCTGACAATGCCTGCCAACCACAATTATTATCATCATTTTCATACCAATTGCGAAAAATTTTTTCAAAATTTTTCAATAAGTAATTACCCGATGAAATACGACATAAATCAATGCACAATTGTTGGGGAAATTTTACAATATCATTATCAAAATTTAAATGATCTGATGTAACATCAACAAATTCCAAATCATTAATTAATTGTTGAGAATTTTGATTTTGATTATTTTTTTTATTATTATTAACATGATTATTTATCATTATTTCTTGATTATTATCATTTGAATATAATAATTCACCCAATAATGATTTCCATACTTTTTTTAGTGTTGAATTATTAACAGATGTCCATGAATTTTTAAGTAAAAGAAAAGAATCAAGATAGTTGAAATTTTTTAAATATTCCTCAATTCCCTCTATTTTATCGGCATATAAAAGATTTCGTAATAAATTTGTTTTATAATATTTTTTAGTTAGCAATATTGGTTCTTGATTAATTGGTTGAATTAATGACGATAAATTACATGGTAAATTGATGACTTCAATATTTTTGTTTATCGAATTTAATTCATTTAATGCAGGATGACATGGTGCATTATCGAGAATTAAAAGAATTTTTCCTTTTATTTCCAATTCTTGTTGAAAATTTAAAGCTTGTGGAATAAATATTTCCTCGAACCTAAAAATTCACAAATTTTATTAAAATATGAAATTTAAAATTTTAATTTAAATTATTTACGAATAGAAGGAAATTTTTTTTTCTTTTTACCAGCATCTGAATATTTTTTGAGTCATCGAAGCATTCTCCTGATTTGTGTAAATTAAATCAAGATCTTGTAATTTTTTTAAACTCTCATTTTTTTCATTGACTATTAAATTTTTTAAACAATCGGGTATTTCTGTTTTTCCAATTATTAACAATGGAGTACGCATATTACCAGCGGCATTTGAGCAAAATAATGCCGCTATACAATCTTCTTCTTTTTTTTCATCATCATTATTATCATCATCATTAAAATTTATATTTTCATATTTTTTCTTTGACAAATTAGTTATAATAGAAGTAACGAGTGTTCGCCAATAAATTCCCGCCTCATCGGCATTATAAATATTTTCCAATAATAAATTTTCTGTTAATATTTTTTCCTGTAAATAATTTGCAAAATTGTCGACATTTTTCGAATCATTTAAATTTAATAATTGTTCATCGTCTTTCATTTCGGATAATCGAATATTGTATCTTTTTTTAAATTTTGTTAACCAACCACTGCTTGCCTGTGGAAAATAGGGAAAAAAAAATTTATTATTTTAAGAGAAAAATTATTTAAATTGAAATTCAAATTAAAAATATTAATATTAATAATTTTATATTAATAATTTTATTATATTTATATCATTATTGTTATTATTTTTTTATAAAATATATAATCTATTATTATTATTATTATTATTATTATTATTATTATATACTTAAGTATATTAAGGAAATTAGTATTTTTTTATTAGGAAGCAAAATAATTAACAAAAAAAATAAATTCAATAGTGAAAATATTTTTATATTACTTTATTAAAGTTTTCTTATTATTTAGCATTTTATATAAGCGCGCTTTTTTCGACCTATAAGAGAGTTGTCGTAGCGCAAGCGCAATAGCGTTTAGGTAGGGTCATAGTTAAATTGAAATATTTATAGTATAAACATAACCTCTAAAGATATTCCAAATATTGAATAAATAAAATAATTCCCAAAAAATTATAAACTTACTTTAAAATCCAATGGACCATTTAGTTTTTGATTTAGAATTTTTGCTTTGTCACGTATTAATGGACCTGTTATTGATTCATTTCTATCTCTTGATTGTTGAAACCATTTAATAACAGCGGCATCTAAATATTCATTTTTTAATTTTTTAAATAATCTACGATGTTTATTTTCGGGATTTTTTAATTTTTCCATTATTTTTGATTCGGTTCGTAAAAATTTATAATACGAACTTTCACCAATTTCATATTCATGTAAAATTTCTTCTTTATCAATGCCCAATTTTATTTTCTTTATTATTTCAGCTTTTGTCTCCATATTTAAAAATGTTTTTTTTCTCTTTCGATTCATATTTAATATAAAAAAAACATATAAAAAAATTACACACACACAAATTTTTAACTGCCCGACACTAGATTTTTTGTTAGTTTACACCATTGCGTATAGAATTACGCGCATGATTGTCAGGAAAATAAATATGTATATATCACAAAGTATTATAAGGAGCACTCACTCTATTGCCCGTTTCGGAAAATTCTGCTCACATGGTTTTCCGATTCAATTAATGAAGTGTCCCATAACGATACTAACAACTCTAGCGGGAAAATTAATTACTACAGGTCACGTGATTTTATCGTCTGCTATGCTTGAATGTTTGTTGATTGTTTACACTGTATTCAGCAGCAGTATTTAGTTCGGGCCGGTTTTGAAATTTAATTTTGATTAGTTTAAATAATCAGAAATTGTAACTTCGTTAATAAAAATCAATTAAAATTTACCCCAAATTATTTCATTTATTTATCATATTAAACTCAATAAAAATCATCACTTCACAAAGTCAACAGTCTTTATTTACGAGCAGTAGCAGACGATATTAGGCGCAGACATATTGTGAAAAACTATAAAGTACATAGCTTTTCCTGTAGAGGCGTCCTAATCGTTATGGGACATTTCTCTAATTGATTTGGCGAAACCGTGGCTATCTGCTAAAGTGGAGTGAGTGCTCCTTATAATACTTCGTGGTATATATCAATAACTAACATAACCTAAAAATTAAATTTCTTTTAAGAATAGAAATTCTAAATATTATATTATTATTATTATTATTAAATTAATATTAATTTTTGTTTATAAATTATTATTTTTATAAGTTTGTCATAATTTATATTTAAATTAATTTAAATACTTTATAATTTTTTTCTGTTTTCCGATGCAGGTAAAAACAACTGGCATTAGAAAACTAAATCGTAAGAAAGAAATAGAGAATTTTAATTTTTTTAAAAATTTTCTTATATAGAATGAAAATTATATATATTTAGAATAATTTTTTTTATAGGTTAAGTTTGATGAAAGTTGTTTTTTTTTAATTGTAAAATGTAGTTTGATGTCCAGTAGTATAGGAGAATTAGCGCGCGAAAATGATAGAAAATTCAAATAATCTAAAAATTAGTTTTTCTTTTAAATTTTATTTTCTTTTTTTTCTTACATATATTTATTATTCTTTTATAATACTCTACTTAGGTGGTAATTTTTTTCAAATTAAGATAAATGCCACCAATTGAAGCAGTTAAAACTGCTTTTGGATCTAATTTTATTGGAACAGAAGTTTTTTCAGTATCAATCGAAATTTCATATTTGGAAATAATATGAATAATTCCTAATTTCGATTGCAATAGTCCGAGACGTTGACCTAATAATAAAAATTTAATATAATCAATTACATAACCTCAAAAAAAAAAAAAATTTTTAATTTTTTGGTATAGAAATTTTTTTGTTATATAATTTTACCAATACAAATATGTGGTCCCTCTCCAAATGGCATATAAACACATGGTGTTAGAGATTTTTTATTCTCCTCAGAAAAACGTTCGGGATCATAAATATTGGGATTTGAAAAATATTTTTCATCACGATGAAGACCAACCATTGGTACAATTATAACGGTTCCTTTTTCAATTTGTAAATTTGTTTCAGGAATTTTATAATCATTCAATGCAACTCTATCAAGATATGGTAAAATTGGATACAATCTTAATGTTTCCGATAATACCATATCTAAATACGGTAGTGTCATAACCTAAAAAAAATCAAAAAATTAAAAAAAAAATTTTTTTTTACTTTTTTTTTTAAACATAGATTGCAAAAATACCATGTCATATGTTATTTTTCCATCATTCGCTTGCAATGCTTCTTCAATTTCAAATCTTAATTTATTTTGCACATCAATATTAACAGCCAATTCATAAAAGGCAAATGACATTGTTGTTGATGATGTTTCAAATCCACCGGTAAAAAAAACAGCTGCTTGAGATACTAAATTGTCACCATGAAATTCTGCGGAATATATTATATTCTAAATATTATATTATTATTATTAAATTAATATTATTTTTTGTTTATAAATTATTATTTTTATAAGTTTGTCATAATTTATGTTTAAATTAATTTAAATACTTTATAATTTTTTTTCTGTTTTCAGGTGCAGGTAAAAACAAGTGGCATTAGAAAACTAAATCGTAATTTTATATATATATATATATATATACATATATACTCACTAAAATTATTATTATTATTTTGTGACGAATCATTTTCTTGGCTTTGTTTTAATTCAATAAGAAGATCAATAAGATCATTTCTTTTTGTTCCTGATTTAATACGTTCATTAATAGTGTCCCAAAAAACATTTCTTAAAAATTTTGTACTTTTTTTTGAAAATAATTGAAAACCCAATATATCAACAAAATCGGGTATAAAAAATATTGTTGTAAATTCAATAGATCGTTTTATATTAAATGTAAAAATTTCTCGTCCACATTTACGAAATTCAGCATCGGGATTATTTAATGAATTCACTTTTAATCCATATGCTGTTGTACCAATCATATCGGTTGTAAATTTTGCGCAAACTTCTTTCATTTCCAATGAACAAAAATTATCTAAAAAAAAGATTGAATAAATTTATTATTATTATACCCATTATAGACTTTTTTTTGTTTATTAAATTACTAACTTTTTGATAATTGTGATTCTAAATGCATATCCAAATCTTTGCCAACTTCTTCCATTAGTAGAAACATTTTTTTTAAACGTCCCGATGTAAAAATTGGCGTTAATTTTGAACGTACTTGTTTCCATGCGGGATTTTTAATCATAAAAAGATTTGAATTACCAATTTTATCATTGACACTTGCACGCGAATAACGATCGCCAAATGAATTAAAATCTTTAATTAAAATACGTTTTATTATTTCTGGATCGCGTAACAATAATGTTGGTCTATCGAGTAAATAAATTCCCACATATGGTTGTCCTTTGGCAATATTATAAATTTTTTTAAAATATAAACCAGGCGATATTTTCATTAATAAACATTTGCCAAAATTTCCAACAAATGCACTTGGTTTTATTTCCATTATTCCTTTTTTTGTCCAATGTTTAAATTTTCTTGTCATATATAGATAGGCAATTGTAATTGTTGTTAAAATTAAAATAATTAATGGAATCAATAAATTTGATAAAATTGCCATTTTTTTTATTAATTAATTTAATTAATTAATTTATACTTAATTAACTTTATTTAATTACTTTATCTTATTTATTTTTAATTATTAAGGTAATATATATTAATTTACATAAATTTTTTTTACAAAAGCACAAACTTGTTTCTTATACGACGTCTAATGGAAAACTAAATATAAATTTATAAAAGATTGTAAAAAAAAAAATTTGTTCACGTGCTAATGTTTATTATATATATATATATATATGCTACTATATATAATTCAAGAATGTAAATCTTATGCTCACTTACATAATTGGTTATTAGTATGTATGATAATAGACATAACAATTACTTGGCAAAAATTACTAAATGATAAATAGATTTTCATTATGTACTTAGTAAACAATTTTGATTGATTTTCTAATCGATTATTCTTGACAAGTCATTTTTTATTATTTCTTTTTATAAAAATAGTTTTGCATTAATTTTTTTTCAAATCCGACAATTCTGAAAATATTTTTAAAATTTATAAAAATTTTATTCAATAAGAATTCTTAAATAATAATAATAATAATATAATACCAATAATAATAAAAAATAATTATTATATAATAATAAAATGCTTGGTCTGTCCTTCTGTCCTAACTTGAAGTTGGCCTTTTCTGATTTTACGTGTTTTTGTTTTGAATAGTAATCTTATGACTTGTCAAATTTTGACAATTCTTTTTCACATTTTTGCCAAAGTTGTATAATTGTGTTTCCAAATTTCGGAATAAGTTTCTTTAAAATTCCAAATTCGAAAATTCAATTCACGAAGCTGAAGTACACAACGTTTACCAACGAAATTTTTTTTAAAGTTGTATATTGATTCAAAAATTGTATACAAATACAAAAAATTTATGATGAGCAAGAAAGATGCGCCAGGAAATTTCGTACAAGATAGTAAATTTGAAAAAAATTTATTTTTAAGGTACCAGGGGCCAACGA
Organism: Leptopilina boulardi; assembly: GCF_019393585.1. NCBI lineage: Eukaryota > Metazoa > Arthropoda > Insecta > Hymenoptera > Figitidae > Leptopilina > Leptopilina boulardi. The sequence goes on from NW_026137717.1 coordinate 46,522, forward strand.
ATACCTATTAAATATTAATTATAAAAACACAGGCCTCGAATCAACTTAAAGACACAAAAAAAGTCGTTTTAGTCGATTTATATTCCAAAAAAAAGTGGATTTGTTTTTTATTTTAACAAAAATATTTTACAGATTTTTAAATAAAAATTATTTTTTTTTAATAATAATCCTTTTGGAAGGGTTAAAGTTGAAATTTTTAGAAATAATTAAATTTCAAAAGATATTGATAATTTCCAAACAATTATTAAATTTTACAGAACTAAAAATAGATTATCAAACAATTTTTGGAAAATATTTTTTAAATTTAATTGAATTTCCGAAGATTGAAAATTGAGATTTTTGAAATTAATTGAAACTTTAAGTGATTTTTAATTAAAATTTTGAGATGATTTCACTAAAAATTTATTAGAAAATGAGGACAAAATACAATAATTTGAAAATCATTTTTAATTGAAAAATGGTTTCAGATAGTTGAATTTTCAAAGAATATTATTAAAATAGTTAAAAAATAATTGAATTTCCTTAGAGTTATAGGTAATTGAAATTATTAAATTTCAAAAAAAAATTTTCGATAGAAAATTTTAAAAATAATTAAATTTTAGATGCTTTTATATTCAAATCATTGAAAATTCAATTATTTTTGAATTCAAATTTTTGAGAATAATGAAATTTTATTTGATTTTAAATTTGGAAAATAATAGAATTTCAATTCATTTTGAATTGAAAATTTTGGGAAATAATTAAATTTTAAATGAAATTTTGGATAATAATTTAATTTAAGTTCATTTTTGATTCAAAATTTGCATAATAAAATTTTGAATAGAAATTTTAGAAAATAATTGAATTTTATTTCATTTTAAATTGAAAACTTGGTAAATAATTAAATTTTAAATTGAAAATTTTTGATAATTATTGGATTTTTAATTGATTTTGAATTAAAATTTCGGGTAATAATGTTTATTTTGAATTGAAATTTTTAAAAAATAATTCAATTTAATTGTGATTTTTTTTTAAATTATAAACAATTGTTAAATTTCATAAAAATTTTAATTGAAAAATAATTTTTATATAATTGAATTTGTGATGTATTTAATTAAAATTATTAAAAATAATTAATTTAGTGAAGAATCATTTTAGTTCAAAATTTGTTAAATAATTGAATTGAAGAAGATCTGAAGAAGATCTACATTTTATACTAAAAAAAATGTATTTTATTTACATTTTTTTTCAAATGTAAAAAAAAATGTCGCATTTTATTAAAATAAGTCGATAAAAGTCGTATTATTGAAAAAAAGTCGGAAAAAGTCGTATAATCCGAGGTCTGTAAACATATAATTTTCATTATTATCATTTAATATGTAATAATATTCTAATAAATTAAATTATTATTGATAATATTAATCTTTAATTTCTTTATAACAAACAATTAAATACTCAATTTGGCGCGCTTGCGCGCGTTTAATTTTGCTAGTAATTATAATAATATAGTAATGATTTCGAGTCAATATAATATTTCCAAATCGGATATTAAATATATTATAATCACACTATAATTTTGCTTTTAAATTAAAATTTTTACTTTTTCTTAATTAAAATTTTATTATTTTAAAAAAATTAAAAATATTTTTTTTTCTAAAGAAAAAGTTTTTCCAACGTAATGATAGAATTGTTGGCCCTGAAAAGGGCCGATTGTTATATAAATATTAAAAATAAAGCAATTATAATTACTCTTTAAGAGTTGTGTAATTTTTTTTTTTTCTTCATTTTTAGAAAAATGGATCCGTTTTCATCAAATATATTAAAACTTTTGTACAATCATCCCATGATATATTCACTTTTTCAGCAATTTTTTGCACTGTTATTTCTTCTTGACTTTTCAATATTTGTCTCACTTGTAAAATTTTATTCATAAAATCAATATCACTTGTTTCATCAGATGAATCATTATCATCGTCATCATTATTTTCCATGTCAATTTTTTCAATTCCCTTATAATGCTTTTTAAAGATACCATAAACTTTCTTTTGTGACAATGTATCTTCGGGAAAGGCAATTTTAATCATTTTATATGTTTCTTTTGCGGAAAAATCATTTTCATAACAAAATTTAATGCAGACATACTGATCGTACTTTGAGAAATTCATTTTTTTCATTTTGAAAAAAGAAAATTTAAAGAAATAAATTTTGGTTTTTCTATATTATATAGATTTTTAAAGAACACTATTTCGTCGTATACGTACAATTTTCAACTGAGTGAAATTTTAATATCAGAGAAAAATATTATGTTTACAAAATAAAGAAGGTTTGTCATATAATAGGAAACGAAAATTAAATAATGGGAGAGGTGGGGGGGGGAAGTTCTGTTCACAATAAATCATAAACAGAAATAAGAAATTTTTTCTAGAAAGATTTATTTCTATTTATTATTTCAATGATTTATTTTAATAAATAAATTTTATTTGTAAATATTTTTTTAAAAAATATAAAATTCGAAAATTAAATTTTTTTGAAAGTTATGAATACAAGAGGGGAGAGATATGCATATAGGGAGATAAAATTAGGTCAAGAATTTTTTTTTAAATTAAATTATTTATTATCCTTGAGAAAAAATTATAAAAATAGAAGAAAATATGTGACGATTTTTTTTTTAATTTCAATTTTTGTAAAGTGTAAATTTAAATGTTTGGAATTTTCCTCAAATTTTGATATAGGCCTTAAAATTCATCGTCAAATGGATAATATTTAAATCCTTTGTATCTAAATAGAATTATTTTAAAGATTTTTAATTAATAATAAAATAATTAATAATTATTTTATTTTTGTTATTTAATATTATTATTATTGTTATTATTATTATTAAATAATTTGTTTAAAAATTAAAAAAAAAAATTTTTTTAAACTTACTGAACTCCAGGGCAAGTTCGTTTTCCACAATCAAGTTTATCAATTTCCTCAATTTCTTCAGACGTCAATTTAAAATCAAAAATATCAAAATTTGCCTGGAGATTTTTTTCGGAACTTGATTTTGGAATTGCGATTGTACCAATATCAATCTAAAAATATAAAAAAAATGATCAAACTTGATACAACTTTTTTTTTAGTTTAAAAATTTATTTTTATAAATTTGTTTACAACTGTAAAAAATAAATTTTTTTTTCTTTATAAATAAAACTTAATTTTAAAAATAATAATTATTTTTTTTACCAAATATCGAAGGGCAATTTGAAATTTTGTTTTATTATATTTTTTGGCCAATTCAAAAATAATTTTTACATCTAAATTTAATTTTTCCAATGATTTAAAACCAGTCGTTGAACCTGGTGTATTTGGCGCACCAAATGGACTATATGCAATAATTGCAATATTTTTTTCACTACAAAATTGACGTAATTTTTTTTGTATTAAATTCACATGACATTCAATTTGATTTATTGTTGGCATAATTTTTGCATATGACAAAATTCTTGTTATTTGCATTGAATTAAAATTACTTAAACCAATGCTTTTTGTTAAATTTAATTCAATACATTTTTCCATTCCACGCCATGTTTCAATGTAATCGACGTCATTCTGAAAAAAAGAAAAAAAATTTATAACTTCTTTTTTTTAATATTAAATTTTTCGAAAAATTTTTTTAAAATTAAATTTTATTTTTTAAATTTAAAATAAAATTAGAAATTAAGAAAAAAAAATTAAAAAAAAAAAAAAAATGACACGCATATGAGAAAAGGAAAATTATTTTTTTTTCACCGAATCACACATTGGCCAGTGAATTAGATAGAGATCGATATAATCTAGTCCAAATTTTTTTAAAGAACTCTTGCAAGCTTCTACAACTTGTTGCTCTTTATGATCATCATTCCAAACCTTTAATGTTAAAAAAATTATGATCTTTAAATTTTGTTTCAATATACAATATATTTTTATTTTATATTATTATTATTATTATTAACATTATTATTATAATTATATATTAATATATTTTAATTATATATAGAAATATACACTACTCGAATGCAAAAAAAAAGGGTCACCCATCTTTAAAGTTACCCATCTATTGTTGCTTAACCTTCGAATATTTTCAAATTAAATAAATTGAGGCATTTGAAAAATTTTTTTTATCATATATAGATAAAAATAGAATAATTTAAAAAAAGTTAATGTTTTTTTATATATAGGAAGGAGAGGGGTAAAAAAATAAATTAAATTTTACAAATTAAATTATTAGCTAAATAAATTAAATAAAATAATATTATAATATTTACTTTGGTAACGATAAATAAATCTTCCCGCTTTACAGTGCCATCTGCAATTTTTTCTCGTACTACTTTACCAATTTCTCTTTCATTCCCATAAACAGCGGCGCAATCAAAATGCCGATAACCAATATTAATTGCATGTCGAATTGCATTTTCAACTTCCGATGGATTATTCTAAATATTTTTTTTTTTAGAATCATTTTTATTATTTCTATAAATTTTTTTTTTTAATATTTATATAAAAAAAAATTGCTATAAACAATATAATTTTTTTGGTTAAAATGTTTTATTTATATATATATATATGTATATGTAGGTTATGTTTATAATTAAAAATTATAACAAGAAATTTTGAATTATAATTTTAAAGATACAAATAAAATATTATTTTTTTTTTTTGAAAAATTAAAAATAAAGAAATAAAATACATACAACACCCTGCCAGGTACCAAGTCCAAGAACTGGTGCTTTTATTCCATTATTCAATGTTATTAAAGGGACTGACATGTTTTTAAAAATATTTTAATAAAAAAAAAATATTTGGGGCTTTGAAGTAAGAGAAATATAATTTTTTTTTTAATTAAAAATTACACTATTGAATTTTAAAATACATTAGCAATAGGCGGTGAAGGAGGTTCTATCAAGACCAAGTCCAAGTACAAAACACAAGTGCAAATTTATTGTACTTGGATGCGCGCGCAACGTATTGCCAACTGTCGCTGAGGCGCAGTTGAAAATACTGGTTTGCGTCAGTTTCCGTTCCCTTGGTGCCGGCTCTTTAAATTTTTTGTTTAAAATTAAACAACGTGGGATTCAATTTTTAATTATAAATTAAATAAATTAAATATAATTGCTGCAATTGCTGGTTGCATTTAATTAAGTGAGGTAAGTAATCTTAAAAAAATAAATAATATTATTTTGAAAATAAAAAAATTGTGGGTTATGTGTACATAACCTATATGCAGTTTTAAAACATTGAAAGTAATTTTACATTTTTCACAGCGGAATAAAATTGTAATTGTTGACAATGACCACTGAACTCTATATATCTGGAATGCTGTCTGTCATTGAAAGTCGCGAGCCGAGAGAGAGGTCTGATTCCTGTATTCCCCTCTTTGTCGGTACAGGTCCATTAGAAAATATTTAACAGTATGTATACGTGAACATGACATAACACTTAACAGTAAACTTTTGGAACGTATTGTACTACGCCTGCGTAGTTTAGCAAGAGAAGGAGAGGGATACAAGAATGTGACCTCTCTCTCGGTTCGCGACCATCAATGTCAGACATCATTCCAGATATATATAGAGTTCAGTGAACGTAACCGGAATCCTAACCGCAAACGCAACCGGAAGAATGAGTTAGAGAAGGACAAACAACCTATCTATCCTTCTCTAACTCATTCTTCCGGTTGCATTTGCAATTACGATTCCGGTTACGTTTCTATTCTGCTTAGGCCTTCATTGGCAACTCTGTTGAATGGTATGTATTCATAGTTTCGGCTTAAAAAGAACTTTGATCGATTTATTATTTCAATGAATCGAGCTTAAGACGATAAAGGCGCTTGTACAATTCACAAATTCTAAGTATACTCTTGTCAAAATTTATACTAATTTTGATTGGCCTTGCTCATGGAGAATTTTCAAAAAATAAGAAAATTTCGAAATTCTCTATGAGCAAAGCCAATAAAAGTTAGTGAAACTTCTGACAAAATTCCGAGGATACTCAGAATTTGTGAGGGTGTATACAATCGTCTTAAGGGTGCATTCACACCTTATTTCGGAATTTTTATTTTTTTGAGAAAATTCTCCTCCTACTCTTTATATAGTTGAGGCTGTTCTACAATACTTTCTTTATATCGATAAATTTTATTATCCAGAAAATAAAATAAAAACAACGATGAATTATAAATTAAAATTTACTTAATGTCTTAATTACTTTTTTTTTTAATTTAAAAAATTAATTAGTTAGGTTTTATGATTAGGATATTTCTATTTTTTTATTACAGTATAACAATCAGAATACATTGTTTTTGAGTGCGGTAATTATATAAAATTTTAAACTAGATTTGCAATTTATTAAATTGATAGATATTGTCCCTTCTCTCCCTTCGTGCCATTTGATATTAGTTTCTTTTGTTATTTAAACTTCCACCATGTCGTCATTTTTTGCCTGAAAATAATAATAATAATTTTTACATTGTAACTTCTCATATATGTGATACTGGACAAATGTTCCAGATAAAATTCATTAAAGCTGTTTTACAATACTTTCTTTACATTGGTAGATTTGCAAATTTCCCAAAAAATAAAAAAAAAATTAAAAACAACGATAAATGAAAATTTAATGATTTAGCCCCTTATCTCCTCCTGAAATTTGAATTTAGTAAAAAGTGAGCTACTAATTTTACTAAATTTTTAGTAAAAAGTGACTAAAAATTAGTGAAAATTCTTTCTAATTTAAATTAGTAGCTGATTTTTTAGTAATTCAGATTTAGAGAGTCCCTTCTTACCTTTAGATATTCCATTTCTTTTCTACCTCGTCGTTTTATTTCCCTTGTATCTTCAAAAACCATACCATATTCATCTCCTGCCTGAACATAATAATAATAATAATAATAATAATAATAATAATAATAATAATAAATTTTAATAAATTATACTAAATTATAATAATAAAAATAAAATATAAATTACTACAAATAATATAAGCTTATATATTTATATATCGATTTATCGAAATGTTATATGTATAATATATGTGATGTATTCCACGCCAAAGTGTAAGTCCATCTGCAATTGCATTTCCGATTTTTTTGAGAATTTTTTTTCTTTTAGTACTAATTGAGACTAGCTTCCATGAATTTTTACAAATTTTTTTAGCAACCCGTTTTCGAGTTGTGGAATTTTAAAATTGGGGAATTTTCATGACTTTTAATTTTTGAATGCTCATAATTTCCGTAAAAATGCATTAATTTTAAAAGTCTTTTTTTCAAAATGTGTGTTTTTAAACGTACATTTCAAAAAAAATAGAAATTTTTTTTTTCAAACTATATTACTATCAAATTTTTGAGTTTTAATGATAAGGGCGCACTCACACCTTTTGGCTGCCTGCCTGCCTGCAGGAGTTGTCATGGCAACGTGTAGGAGTAACAGAGAGAGAAAATTCGAATTTGAATTTACTATCTCTGCTGTTACTCCTTCACGTTGCCATGACATCTCCTGCAGGCAGGCAGGTAGCCAAAAGATGTGAGTGCGCTCTAAAAAGTCATTTTTCGCATTTGACGTACTAATCGACTTTTTTCAAAATTTTTTTTAAAAAACTACTTCTTTTTATGAAATTTTTAAGCCTAGTCCGATAATGAACAAACAATTTTTACAATATTTTCGAAATTTTTCAAAAATTTTTGAATTTTTTAAAAATATTTTTGGTTTTTTTTTAAACTACGTAACTTTATGTATTTTGATGCGCTGATTACGAAAATCATAGTGAGAATACCCAAAAATTTGATTTTTATGGTGAAAACCATAAAAAAAGTACCAAAATTTATGGTTTTTTTCGTTTATTGGGTAAAATATGCAAAATTAAAAAAAATGCGTAAGATATAAAAAATGTATTTTAATAAGATTAATAACTTTTGTTTGAACATTTTTTTTAATTTGCATATTTTACCCAATAAACGAAAATAACCTATAAATTTTGGGTCTTTTTTTTATGGTTTTCATCATAAAAATCAAATTTTCGGGTATTGTCACTATGATTTTCGTAATCAGCGCATCAAAATACATAAAAGTACGTAGTATAAAAAAACCAAAAAAAAAATTTTTTTTCGCCATTGACATGAAAAAGTGTCTTTTTTGTGCCTGTTTTGGACAGATAAAGTAGCACTTTTATGGCGAATTCTTCTAATTGCCTACGACATATACAGGGTGTTCCAAAAGTATGGAAACTTGCAAATATCTCAAAAAGTACGAATTTTCGTAAAAAATGTTCAATACAAAAGTTGTACCAAACAAAAAGATCTACATTGTTGAAACCAAAAAATTGGGCCCTGGGCCCAATGTTGGGCCCTACAATGAAAAAAGTAGTTTTCTTAAATGAGACCACTAATTTTGAATATCAAATTCGTAATCCCCATGAAATTCTGCGTTCAGACATGTAGTATAAGTGCCGAAAATATTGGGCTCAATCGAAGATATCGGGCCCAACATTTTTCGACAAAGAAATAAATTTAAAAAATCGTATCTTTGGGGGTTTTTGGGGTCACAGGATTACAAAATTCAAAGCTACTTTTCAAATTGGGCACAGAGCCCAATGTAGGATTCCGCGGCCCGATGTAAGGCCCACAGTAAAAAAATAAGTCTAAATGCCAAAAATATTGGGCCCAATATTTTTGGCATTTGTACTACAAAACTAAATCAAAAATTTCATGACGATTACGAAATGGATACTAAAAATTAGTGGGTTTTATTTTAGACAACTAATTTTTTTACTGTGGGCTTTACATTGGGCCGCGGAATCCTACATTGGGCTCTGTGCCCAATTTTTAAAGTAGCTTTGAATTTTGTAATCCTGTGACCCCAAAAACCCCCAAAGATACGATTTTTTAAATTTATTTCTTTGTCGAAAATGTTGGGCCCGATATCTTGGATTGGGTCCAATATTTTGGGCACTTATACCACATGTCTGAATGCAGAATTTCATGGAGATTACGAATTTGATATTCAAAATTAGTGGTCTCATTTAAGAAAACTACTTTTTTCATTGTAGGGCCCAACATTGGGCCCGGGGCCCAATTTTTTGGTTTCAACAATGTAGATCTTTTTGTTTGGAACAACTTTTGTATTGAACATTTTTTACGAAAATTCGTACTTTTCGAGATATTTGCAAGTTTCCATACTTTTGGAACACCCTGTATATATATATATATATATATATATATATATATATATATATTTCTTTAAAATTGTTTCACTTTTTCATAACAATGGCGAAAAAAATAGCGTATGTGGCTCGCACGTAGTAATTTTTAGGTTCGGATGATTTCAATACTCGCTGTCTGTGCGACTTTGGTTCTACTTGGCTCGTCTTCGTCTCACCTACGTCGCACTAACGACAGCTCGTACTGAAAATTACATCCTCACCTAAAAAGTACTACTTTACGTGCTTGCCACATAATATACTATTTTTAATTCAAAATTCAAAGATTTTTTAAAAATTCCGAAAATATTGTAAAAATTGTTTGCCCATTATCGGGCTAGGCTTAAAAGTTATTCGTAAAAAGAATTAGTTTTTTTTTTAAAATTTTGAAAAAAACGATCAGTACGTCAAATGAGAAAAATTAAGACTTTTTTTCATTAAAACTCAAAAATTTGATAGTAATATCGTTTGAAAAAAAAATTTCGATTTTTTTTTTGATAAGTACGTTTAAAAACACACATTTTGTAAAAAAAGACTTTTAAAATTGATGCATTTTTAAGGAAGTTATGAGCATTCAAAAATTAAAAGTCATAAAAATTCTCCAATTTTTGAAAATTCCACAACTCGAAAACGGGTTGCTAAAAAAATTTGAAAAAATTCATGGAAGCTAGTTTCAATTAGTACTAAAAGAAAAAAATCGGAGATGCAATTGTAGATGGACTTACACTTTGGCCTGGAATACATCATATATATAACACAGATTTGCTATATTAAATTTTTTTTAAAACACCTTTTTTCAATATTGAAATTTATTTTTAAAACACTGTACCTCACTTGTTGTTGGCGTTATTGTTGTTGTTGTTGTTGTTGTTGTTGTTGTAGTTCGTCTTCTTCGACATGATGTGTGAATAATGAGACAACTTATTATTACAAGAATATAAAATGTAAATTTAAGAGACATAATTTTATATTTTTTGAATCTTTTTTTGTATTTTGAATCTTGTTGGGAAAATGAAAGAAAAAATTATTAAATTATGCGATTTTAATACTTTTTCCACAATTTATATATTTATATATACTACCTCCTTCATTAATAGATAAAAATAAGAAAAATTTTATATTATCAAATTATTATTACTATTATTATTATCATTATTGTTACAAATTCTTGTGAATAAGATAAAATTTTTACAAATAAATCACGTTTTCAACTTGAATATATACAATATTTATAAAAATAAAACGTGAAACTATGCAATAAAAAAAAATTAATTTAATTCTTGCATATTTTCACGTATTATTAAAATTTATTTATCATAATACACGTAATAAAAAAAATTTTTTTTTAATTAAATCATTATTGAAATTTACAATTATTTTTTGAAATTTTGCAAAAATAAAATTAAAAAACCCAAATTTGCAATCACAGAAAATTAAAAGGCATTAAAATAAGCTGCAACGCTTATTATTTTAATCCAATTTTGCTTATTTTAATCCATTTTGGTATTAAAATATGTAAAATTGGATTAAAATAATGAGCGTTGCAGCTTATTTTAATGCCTTTTAATTTCTTGTGATTCTATATTTTGGCACAAGGTTTTTGCATTAAGGTATACAAGTACTAATTTTTAAAAATTAATTTTGCCGCCATTTTAGCGGAAGAGGCGCCATCGTTTGAATGCAATTTTAAGGCCGGTTTATAATTTTACATATAATTTTTAAGGCAATTTTCGACATAACCTCAAAAATAAAAGAACGAAAAGGCGCGCTTTACGATTCATCAAAATTTGAATTTTTTTCCCTCCTCCCTAAAATCGTGAACCCACAAAATATTATTCCCTCATATCTAGTAATTTTTTTTTGGTCACATGCAAACCTGGAATACTCTTCCCCCAAAAATAGACAGGAAGAATTATTGCAGAAATTTTAATATATATATATATACATATATACCAACATATATGTATATATATATATATATATATATTTTCTTATCATTCAGGTGATCGTTTTTCATTCGTACATACACATTGAAAAAGAAGGAAAAACACAGAAAAATTAAAAGTTGAACCAAAAAAAAAAAAAAATTCGTGTAGGAATTTCGGGAAAAATTTAAAATTTTAAATAAAATATGCAATCCGCGGAAAAAATGTTAAGTCTAAAGTGGACGAGTTTTCCCTCGCAATTGGCAATTTCAATGGATACATGTTATGAAAAACAACAATTTGTCGACGTATCACTTGTATGTAAAGATGGTACAATATTAAAATGTCATAAAATGATATTGGCAAATGCAAGTACATTTTTTTCACGTCTATTAATTGTTGCAAATGATCATCCACATCCAATGATTATTTTACATGATATTGAAGCTGATGATTTAAAGACAATTATTAATTTTATGTATTGCGGTGAAATACAAGTTGTGCAAAGTGAGGTTAGAAGATTATTAAAAATAGCAAATATCCTCGAAGTAACCGGTCTTACGCAAATACAAACAATTGAAACAGGAAGTCCAATAAGTCATCAACATGATAGTATTTTTGAAACAGCTAGTGGAAGTAAAAATAATAATAATAATGGTACTGAGGTTATAAATTCATTTAATAAATCAATCATCGGACAAAGATTTGACTCAAGTAGTAGTAATAGTAGTGGGGGCACACGTTTTGATTCAAATATAACAACAACAACAACTACAACAATAAGTAGCAATAATCGAAATTACGAAACAAATAATAGTAATCCATTTGCTGGATCAAAATATGAAGTAAATTCACCGAGATATGATTATAATTCATCGATACGTTTTGATGGTAATTCAACTGGATTACGTTATGAAACAGGAAGAATGCAAATTACACAACGATTACCTTTAAGAAATAATAGAGAAATTTTATCGCCAAAAAAATTAGAAATTACAAATCGTTGCTCACAAGAATCACGTAAAGAAATAAGTACAGAAATTATACAAAATAATCGTTTACGTTTGGCTAAAGCTGGAATTGATATTCAAGAAGGTTTGAATTCAAATTAATTATATTTTCAATGTCCCACATAGTACGACTTCTTGCTATGAGGTTACTGTAAGGATATATCTGTAGGGGTTGTAAGATTACCGCGTGTAAGCCTACAGTAAACTTGAGATGATCTTAAAATTTTCACTATTACAGTAAGCTTACACAGTAAACCTAAGGTAAGCTTACACAGTAAGATTGTGGTAAGTTTACATGGTAAGGTTGTGGTAAGCTTACACGGTAAGGTTGTTGTAAGCTTCCCGTGAGGTTACTGTAAGGTTGCTGTAAGGTTACTGTAAACATAGAATGTTATTAATAAATAAATTTTATTAATATTTATGCGCAGTAGTTTTCTATAGAACATACGGCTGCGCAGTAAATTTTATTTAACAAACCCTATTGGGGTTTATGAAGTACTTTAGCAAATATATAATTTTAAAAAAAAATTTATAATATAATATATATATTTTAATATAATTATTTTTAATATATTTTCATATTACTCTATGTTTACAGTAACCTTACAGCAACCTTACAGTAACCCCCTACTGAAAATCCCTGTATAAGATCTTGTACAATTTCCTGTACAGGATCAGCAACTGAACTTGTACAAGTTCTGACCAGTTCCTGTACAAGAAAATGCATACGAATTTGGAACAAGTTCATATGTGAGATCTTGTACAAGAAAGATACTTGTACAAGAAAATGTACATGATCTTGTACAATTTCATGTATAAGTACTTGTACATGAACACGTTCATGTTCTTGCACATGTATAGTTATAAATTTTTTTTTTTTAATACAATTTGAGGGGCTGATAGTAAAAATGGTTTAAAATAACATTGGGAGCAAAAGTGGGATAAGTGACTTGGGAGCAAAAACGGGTTAAAATGATTCGTGTAATTTATTGATAAATTCATTATATTATCGATTAAAAAATATTAATTATAATAAAATATGCATTTTTTCCTATTGTTAATATTTTTTAATCGATAATATAATGAATTTATCAATAAATTAAACGAGTCATTTTAACCCGTTTTTGCTCCCAAGTCACTTATCCCACTTTTGCTCCCAATGTTATTTTAAATCATTTTTACTATCAGCCCCTCATTTGAGATTTTGATAATTTTTAACCACTAAGATTCGTACTCTCTAAATTTGAATCAACTAAAATCCGCTGATTGGCAGCGAATAGTCGCTGATTGAAAAAGCTATAAGTATATGCAGCTGCGAATCAGCGACTAACAACTATTTCAATCAGCGGAATACTCCATTTTAAAAATAAATTTATCTTCCGACGAAAATGACCGACGTTCGACGATTCGTGTTTCGCTATTTTATAGCTGTATCAGCTGATTTGCAGTGAAAACTTTATTCGCTGATTCAAACAGTGAAATTTTAGCTAATTCAAATTTAGAGAGTGGGTTGTGTCACTCATTATTCACATCACCTGTGACGTGCTTTTTTTTAGACAAAATTCATGAGTTTATAGGGTCGTAGATTTCTATGCAAGAAAAGTTTGGAACATGTACTATATTTGCTTCAAGTCCATGACGTAAATACTCTCCTCCACTCAATGCGAAATTTGCTTAAAATCCATGCGCTTTTCGGATGGATTTCTTGCAACGGAGATAGAAATGATAGTGCGCATGCGTGACTCCCGTTCACGTGTCGCTCGAAGGGTCCAGTCCCATTTGCAAGAAATCCATCCGAAAAGCGCATGGATTTCAAGCAAATTTTATATAGAGAGAAGGAAGGCAATTTTATCATGTTTCTTTAAGCGTTTATAGTTTACAGATCAATCAGAATTAGTATACATGTTTTTCTAATTTCACACAACGTTTATTCATGTAATAAACACAAGATTTCATCAAAAAAGCAACAGTGGCTCATGTGAATATAGTATGATTTTTCTCTCCGTGTATAACAACCTTACCGTGTAAGCTTATACAGGTGGCTGGAAGAAAGAAAAAAGTTTACCTACGATGCTCCTGCTGCTCAATGGTATATCAAGTCATTTCATAGAATAAAGTTTGCCTAAAGCATATTGAGGAATTTTTAGAGTTTTTGGAACGAGATGAAGGATTCGGCATTTGGTCAGAACAAGCTGGAGAGTCAATTCATCGCGAGTTTCTAAAGTTTTGAAATCGGAGATAGTTAAATAATATTAGAGATCCTATAATTATCCCATAAAGTTGAAGGAAGCTGTAGTGGACTTTTCTTCTAAGCACATTTAATAATTCTGTGATCATAACAATTATTATTTTTTTAATGATTTGAAAGAATATTTTTTAATAATTTCCCAAATCACCCCGAAAAAGGGGCAATACTCTCGCAAATGAACAGCTATGATTTTGGGTCAAGGTTTTCTCGACTCAGGGGATTCTATGAAATGACTTGATACCATTGAGCAGCAGGAGCATCGTAGGTAAACTATTTTTTTTCTTCCAGCCACCTGAGATGATCTCAAGGCTTACACGGTAAACTTAAAAACCCTATACAGATATCCTTACAGTAACCTCACAGCAATAAGTCATGCTATGTGGATACTCAAAATTTCAAATCTTAAAAATTATAACCGTAGAATTTTTTGCTTTTTGCAATGAAGAGAATTTAAAAAAAAAATTTAATTTTCAGTTAACAGACCAGGAACAAGTAGAAGTCCCCAACTACAACAATTGGGAACAAAACGAAAAGAATCCGAATCTAATCCCTTGAGTTGGACACGTGTTTTAAATATGTTATCACGTGACAATCAATTACCGGTAAAAAAACTTTGTATGATGGATGAAGTTGAAATATCGCCAAGTAAAATTACAACACAACAATCACAGTCTTCGATACAATTTTCTCCACGCGCTTCCAATTCATTAGAACCAATTGAATTATTTATTAAAGACGACAATGAATTTCCATTTGAGACAAATAATGCAAATATCTGATCTTTAATCACAAATAATGATAATAATAAAAATAATAATAATAATAATAATAGTGGTGATTCACTTGATATATCGGTTATTAAATCGTTTGAATCTGGTATCGAAGAATTGGAGGATAATGATTTTGGTCTTGAGATTGTTGCACGATGGAAAATGAAAGATTAATTTTTTTTATTAAACATTTTTCGACGATTTTTTAAGTTTTTTGGAGTATTTTTTTTGTAAAATTGTAAATAGGGGGGAGAGAGGGGAAATGTGAGGCTATATATGTGTTAGAAATCGTCATGGAAACGAAGCTGTGTAACCTATTTGCCAAAAACAAAATAATTACTATAAGATTTCTACTCTTTGTCGTTTTTATTAAAAACAAAACGGGGGAAAAAATTTAAAAAAGTGACGAAAAAATGAATTTTGAAAATAAATTCAAGGGTAAAGTAGAGGAAGGATTTTTGTCAGATAAGCATACAACTCAGGAGGAATTTGAAAATTTTATGCATCGCGTCACTGATGTGGGTGAGTTTTTTTTTTTTATTTACTATCTCAATGTAAGCCACGGATGCAAATAATTCAGTCAAATTAGCATTTTAAGATGTTTTAACTCAGGACTTCAATTTTTTTTTGTTTGCTTAAACCCTTCAATTTTGGGGTAAAAATAAAGTATACATAAATTTGGTACTTCAAACTTCTACCGGAACCTTAAATTTTTTTAAGAAATAGGTTTTTTGCACCTATTAAAAAAAAATTGTAGGTTCCGGTAGGAGTTCGAAGTAACCAAATTTAGGTATACTTTATTTTTACGCCAAAATGAAGGGTTTAAGTAAACAAAAAAGAAATTGAGGTTCTGAGTTAAAACATCTAAAAATGCTAAACTTGACTGGACTATCTCATAATTTAAGCTTTGAATGCAAATAATCGAAGTTTCCCTTTTTTTTTAATTCTTAAATTGCGAAATAAAAAAAACTAAAACATATATTTTCAAAAATTTCAGAAAAAATTGTTAAAAAATTAGCGTCATCTGATTTAAATGAGCAAAATGAGGGTAAATTATTAGCTGATGAAATTTTAGAAGGAAATCTAATTGATAAGGAATTAATAAATGACAATTGTGAGATTCAAGTAAAAACAAATCGTACATTAATAAACAAATATTCCACTGATGGGGACAATTCAAAAGGTATGGACAAAACAGGTAGGCTGAAAAGTCGTTTATCTAAAATTTATGAAAAAAAAGTGTTATCATTTTTAAAGTAATTTAAACGTCTTTATTTTTTCTATTGCCTTTGAAAGAGCTTCCATTTTTCTTTCAAAATCCGTTGGAAAAATTAAAAATTGTTCAAAAATATGACAAAATAGCGGCAATTTTAATAGAAATTTTTTTTTTATTAAAATGGCCGCCATTTTGTTATTTTTAAACAATTTTTAATTTTTTCAATGGATTTTGAAAGAAGAATAAAAGATCTTTTAAATTTAAGATAAATAATAATAATAATAATAATAATAATTTAAATTTCAAAATTTAAAAGTTACAACACTAAAGTTCTTTTCTTCCTCTAAATTTTAGATAAATGACTTTTCAGTCTTGAAATGAAAAAAACAATTTTGTTTTTAATATATTATGTATATGATGTATTCCACGCCAAAGTGAAAGTCCATCTGCAATTGCATTTCCGATTTTTTTGAGAATTTTTTTTTCTTTTAGTACTAATTGAGACTAGCTTCGATGAATTTTTTCAAATTTTTTTACCAAGCCGTTTTCGAGTTATGGAATTTTGAAAATTTGGAGAATTTTCATGACTTTTAATTCTTGAATGCTCATAACTTCCTTAAAAATGCATTAATTTTAAAAATCTTTTTTTCAAATGATATTACTATCAAATTTTTGAGTTTTAAGGATATAAAGTCATTTTTCGCATTTGACGTACTAATCGATTTTTTTCAAATTTTTTTTTAAAAAAGTACTTCTTTTTACGAAATTTTTAAGCCTAGCCCGATAATGGGCAAACGAGTTTTACAATATTTTCGGATTTTTTCAAAAAAATTTTGAATTTTGAATTTTTTAAAAATATTTTTGGTTTTTTTTTCTACTACGTAACTTTATGTATTTTTATGTTGAAAACCATAAAAAAGTCCAAAAATTTATGGTTTTTCTCGTTTAGTGGGTAAAATATGCAAAATTAAAAAAAAATGTTTAAACAAAAGTTATTAATCTTATTAAAATACATTTTTTATATCATACGCATTTTTTTTAATTTTGCATATTTTACCTAATAAACGAAAAAAACCATAAATTTTGGGAATTTTTTATGGATTTCACCATAAAAATCAAATTTTCGGGTATTGTCACTATGATTTTCGTAATCAGCGCATCAAAATACATAAAGTTACGTAGTTTAAAAAAAAAACCAAAAATATTTTTAAAAAATTCAAAAATTTTTGAAAAATTCCGAAAATATTGTAAAAATCGTTTGCTCATTATCGAGCTAGACTTAAAAGTTTCGTAAAAAGAAGTGTTTTTTTAAAAAAAATTTTGAAAAAAATCGATCAGTACGTCAAATGAGAAAAATTGACTTTTTATCATTAAAACTCAAAAATTTAATAGTAATATCGTTTGAAAAAAAAATTTCGATTTTTTTTTTTTTGAAAAGTAGGTTTAAAAACACATTTTTTGTAAAAAAAAGACTTTTAAAATTGACGCATTTTTAAGGAAGTTATGAGCATTCAAAAATTAAAAGTCATGAAAATTCTCCAATTTTTGAAAATTCAATAACTCGAAAACGGGTTGCTAAAAACATTTGAAAAAATTCATGGAATCTAGTCTTAATTAGTACTAAATGAAAAAAAAAAATTCTCAAAAAAATCGTTGATGCAATTGCAGATAGACTTTCACTTTGGCGTAGAATACATCATATATATATATATATATATATATACTTTGGAATAAAAAAAAAAGAAAATTAATTTTTCTCTTTCTCGCAGAGAAATTTATGAAAAATGTTGAATGGGACGCAAAACAACGTGCCAATGATAGAAAAATGCATAATGAACGTGCCGAAACATATAAAATAATTGGCAATGGTGCATTTAAAGAAAAAAATTATGAAAAAGCATTAACATATTATTCACGTGCCATTGAATATCGTAAGGATTCAACTATTCTTTGGAATAATCGTGCATTGACTTATATAAAATTGCAAAAATATAAAAAAGCCATAAAAGATTGTGAATGGGTTTTAAAAATTAACCAATCCAATATTAAGGCACTTTTAAATTTAGCCAAATGTCATGCACAATTTAATAATCAAGAAAAATGTCAAGAATACATTAACTTGGCAAAAGATCGAAATTCACAATTTATTAATTATATAAATGGTATTATTTATTGGATTTTTTTTACAAAAAAAAAAAAAAATTTATAATTGTCACAAATTTTCTTCATTTTTTTTTTGAATTTAAAAAAATATTTTATTTTCAGATTTTGAGAGAGAATTAAAAATTGGAAGAAAATCTGAGAAATCAAAGTAGAAATCAAAAAATAAGGAGAATGAGCTTCCAGGAAATAGATATACAACTTATTGAAACAGTATTATGAATTCTTTTTTTATTTACAAAGTAGGTATTCAATAATAATAATAATAATAATATTAATAATAATAATAATATTAATAATAAACGTATTAGTAAATGTTTAAAGAAAATGTTTCTTTTTAAATCACCGTCGCATTCTTTTCCTTAATTTCAGACAATGATCTTGGTTCGTGAATAAATACCATGCACTCAATACCCTAGAAAGTAAAATTTATTTTTATTTTTGGAAATTTTAATTTAATTTTCACTGTAAAATTCTTATTTTAAGATATTTTTTGGTAGCAATTTCCAAGATATCCAAGACATCTTAAACATTTTAATGTCTTAAAAAAATGCTACCAAAAAATCTTAAAATAAGATACAAACTTTTTTGCATTTTTTTTTTTACCTGCATTCGTGCAGCACGTACAAAACCCTCGTTAGCAGTGACAGTGATACTTTTTAAATTTTCCCCTGTTGCAAAAATAACACGCGATCTATGCTTAATTTTCCCTCCAACATTTAATTTTTCAATAATACGTCCACGTGGTATATCGTCGACTATTTTAACTTTTTTCATTAAATCATCAGCTCTTATCACTTCATTTGGCCCACCAATAACGTGAATAATATTGCAAAAATTTTCATAAGCAGTTTTACAAACAACAAGTTCTTTATTTTCAAATAATTCCTCTAATATTGGTTTTATCGAACATTTTCTCTCCCATTCAGCCTGTGTTGTTAACAATGGTTCTTTATAAATAAAATTTGCCTTTCCATTCGTCATATTTGTCACATAGGCAAGTAACGTTGATACATCTAAATTTAAAAAATTTATCTTCGGATCAATATTATTTTGTAATTCTGAATTTGGTGAATAAAAATCCTCCATTGAATCGTCTGAGGCTAGAAAATTTTTTTTTTTATTATTAATAATTATAAATTATTGAGGCGCATGATTTTTCCCAAAAATTAAAAAGTTGGAAATTTTAATTGATCGAATTACTTTAAGTCGATATTTTATTTGGTCGAAATTCTAAAAGAACGACAGTTATGAAACTCGACATTTTATTTAGTCGATATTTTATTTGGTCAAAATTCTAAATGATCGACATTTAAAGTGGTCGAAATTTTATTTGTTCGATATTCTAAATGATAGAAATTTAGAAGCATCGAATTTTATATCCATCGAAATTTAATTTGGTCGATATTTTAAAAGCTCGACACTTTTTTTTAGCTATACGAGTTTCCTTTCTATGTAGTTATTATTATTTACATCAATAATTTCAAATTTCCCGCAAAATTTCAATGTACTTTACCGACAAACTACATAGAAAGGAAACTCGTATTGGGATCTGAAATACTGCGATACGCCATCTGGTGACGACCCCGTTGTGTCAGCCATTTTTCATTTCATCCTTTTTAAAATATATGTAGAAGAAAGAGATAAAAAATCAAGATGGCTGACGCAACGGGGTCAGTTTTCCCATAATTCCCTATGATTTCAGATCCCTATAGCTAAAAAAGTGTCGAGCTTTTAAAATATGGACCAAATTAAATTTCGATGGATATAAAATTCGATGCTTCTAAATTTCTATCATTTAGAATATCGAACAAATAAAATATCGACCACTTTAAATGTCGATCATTTAGAATTTTGACCAAATAAAATATCGACCTTCATAAATGTCGGTTATTTAGAATTTCGACCGAATAAAAAATCGACTGAATAAAATATCGACCTTCATAAATGTCTATCATTTAGAATTTCGATAAAATAAAATATTGACTAAATAAAATATCTGCCACTTTAAATATCGATCATTTAGAATTTCGAATAAATAAAATATCGACCAAATAAAATGTTGACCATATTAAATATCGATCATTTAGAATTTCGTTCAAATAAAATATCGACTTAAGGTATCACATCGGCACTAATCGGAGTCAAAAGTTTGTAGCTCGCATTACTACTTTCCGCACTATACTTTCGCCCTCAACTCCCTATACTCTCAGCCCATACTGTACCTACTTCTACAAATACACTCGTACACGTATACCCCACACTAGCAGCGATTGGAAGGAGTAGGAGGTTTGACAACGTCGCTATATGTCTCGCTTTGACTACTGTGGACTACTGTCTCTCTCTAACTAATGTTACCATCCTGCGATGTTGCCACATCAAAGTGGCGGGTGTGCTATATATTGCAAATGACGTCATGAAATAGAATTTTTAATTTATAATTACAAATAAACGGCACGGTAAATTATAAATTTTTTTGTATATTTTAGTTCCAAATTTATTCGTGAATTCAACATTAGTTTTTGAAAAAAATTTATAGAAAACTTCTGATGATATTTATGAAAATGTACTTCTCCCCCATACATTAGTCCCGTCTCCCATGCAAAATAAGCAACTTTGATTGCTAATATCTCTGGTTTCGTACGGCGAAAATTCTTCATATTTTGCAAATTTGTCAAGAATGATAATAAGAACATATGGTAAAATTTTCAAGAAAATCTATAGAAAACGGTTTTACCGATGTGATACCTTAAGGGTAGGTCCTAGTAACGCAGCACCACCTATATCGAAACTAAAATTTTGGAAAATTATTTACAGTATTTACTTGAAAGCAAGACAATAAAATACTTTTTCCTTTAGGATAATTGATTATTGTCAGGAAATATACCAGCCAAAACTTTTTTTGAGTTAAAATAATGAAAAAAAATTAATGACGATAAATTAAATATGAGCATATTTTTGTACCAAAACTTTTAAGATATTTTCTGGGAAATAACAAAAAAAATGCAATTTTCATTTGGAGAATTAATAAACACTAAAAAATATACCAGCTAAGATTCACCAATCACGAAAATAACAAAAAAAAAATTTTATTACATATTTAACATATGGACACTGTTTTACTGATTGTGACAGCCCTTTGGTAGATTATGTATTTCAGGTGGTTAGCAACAGCGCCAATCTCCTCCTTTCGGCAAAATCGCGAAACGTCTGGTGACATATGTAACCTGCCAAACGGCTGTCATAGTTAGTAAAATATGTTATGTTAAAAAACTTTTCTTTTGTTATTTTCGTGATTGGTAAATCTTAGGTGGTGTATTTTTTAGTGTTTATTAATTTTCCAAATGGAAATTGCATTTTTGATTGTAATTTCTGAGAATGTACTGTTACAGTTTTTGTGAAAAAAGTGCTCATATTTAATTTATTGACATGAAATTTTTTTCATTATTTTAACTCAAAAAAAGTTTTGGCTGGTGTATTTCTTGCCAATAATCAATTATCCATAAAGGAAAAAGCATTTTATCTTCTTGTTTTCAAGAAAAGGCTGTTGGGAATTTTCAAAAATTTTAGTTTCAATGTAGATGGCGCTGCCTCACTTGGACCTGGCCTTAATGTAATTCGATGAATTAAATTTTCTACCTTTTTAATTTTTGGGAAAATCATCCGCCTCAAATTATTTTATATGTTTTTTGGTTATTTTTTAAATTGTGTAAAATATTTTTTTTTTACCGCTAAAATCTTCAGTTCGTGAGGGTATTTTTTTGCCTTCGACAATAATGCCTTTATTTTCAAGTTTTTCAGCCAATGGCAATTCAATGCCAGATGCAAAATGAAAAACAATTTCAGGTTTACGATACATATGTGGATGATTTATTGCACATTTTAAAAAACAATTTGCCTGATCGATTATTGATTTTTGTCCATATTCACCATTGCCCTGTGAAATTAATGTCAATGCACGAGCATTACGTGCTATTACTTTTATCCATTGTGAACCATTTTTACAAACAATATCAATTTCAAGACGTGAATTTTTATAATTAAATGGTTTTAGCACGTGTATTGGTTCACTAGCCGTAAATAAACAATTGACTATTGCATTTAAATGAATTAAATTTGTACTCTGTAGATGTTCCTTTTTCACTGTTCCCGCACAGCGTACCTTTAATTTGAAAATTCAAATTAATTAATTAAAATTCAATTTTTAATATTAAAATTAATATCACGGAGAAAAATGGAAAAACGAATAAAGTAACTTTTGGCGGGTGCATGATTATCCCATAAAAATTATTAGTGAGCATTTTCAACAATTTCATTACATATAATTATTTTTTACACGAATTTTCATTTTTCAAACTAACATTTGGTAGAATTTTTTTTTTTTTTTTTTAAAGAATTTTTAATTAACAGAATTCTTAGGCACCGAAATTTTATTTAGCAGAATTCTTAAAACGTCGAATTTTCATTTGTCCGAAATTGCAAATGACCGAAACAGAAATCGATTTTGGCGCGATTTTTAAAATCAACCAATCAAAAATTATCCATAAAATTGTGATTGGTTGATTTTAAAAATCGCGCCAAAATCGATTATTTGTTCGGCCATTTGCAATTTCGGAGAAATAAAAATTCGGCGTTTTAAGAATTCTGTATAATAAAAATTCGATATATAAGAATTATGTTAAGTAAAAATTTATTTAAAAAGTAATTCTGTCAAATTCTTTAAAATGAAAATTTTAACTAATGATTTTAATGGGATAATTATGTGCGCCCCGTAACTTTTATTACTTTAAAAGTAAAACGGGAACTGTTCGCAGTTTCTGGCACTTTTTACTTCAGAAATACAAGTAAAATTTACTATATCCGAAATAATTTTTACTATTTCAGAAGTAAATTTTACTAAATTTATTTTATTAACAAATTAATTTTATATTTTTAATATTATTAATTATTATTATTATTTATATATTTCCCCCATTTATTAATTACTAAAATTATTTGAAAAAAAAATAATAATTTCACAAGAACAGGGCACGGTAGAAAATACATACGCCCCTGACACTAGTTCCCATTTCAAAACAATAGATTTTAAAGGTTATGGTTTCGTAATTTTTTGACCAGTTTTTCTTTTTAAATTCTTAATTTTTTTTCAAGAAAAAACAAAAAATAAGAATTTAAAAAGAATAATAATAGAAAATATTTTTTACAAAAAAAAATTTAAAAGAAACTTGTTACCTTTTCTAAAAATCGTATTTCCTGTAGAAATTTTCTCACTAATTTATCGACACCTTCAATTTTTTCCGCCTCTTTTAATTTTTCAACAGCAATTTTGCCTAATTCAATTTTTTCCCAGAGACATTTTAATAATTCCTCTTTATCATCATCCATACTCATCGTTAATAATTAATAACGACATAAAAATTGCTGCAATAAATGCGAGAAAAAAAAAACTCTGATCTTTTGATGGTAAAAGTCGATTACTACATTGCGCATGCGCGACTCCATCTTGATAATTGTATATATGATGTGTGTGTATATATATATATATATATATATATATATATATATGTCATCGGTTTTCACGTGAAGTAAAAAAAAAATTATGTAGAAATAATTATTTTTTTCAAATTTATTATTAGAAAAAAAACAAAGCAATTTTATTCTTATGTTTATTAAAATTTTGACAATTAATGTCAATTATTGAAGGTTAAAATTGCAATGTACTTTCTTTGATTTGTCAATGATAAAGTCGGTATAATTGGTAAATTTTTTTTTTTTTTTTTTTTTCATTTCGGCTTTTATTTTATTTTGGAAATAAATAAACATTTGTCAATTATTGTGGGGAAAAAAAAGAAGTATTTGGAAATATGTCTGTTGCTGATAAAATTAAAAATCCCGAAGTTCCAGGTAAGTAAATAAATTTTTTTTTTTATTTTTGCGGCTATTTTAATATTAAATAAAAAAACAATTTAGAAGAGGGGGAAATATACTCGATTTCGATGTAATTAGATAAATTTTTTTTTAAAATTAATGCATTATGTAGAATACAATTATAGGAAAATAGAGAATTTAATGAAAATTTCCTCTTGTTTTGAGGTTATGTTTTACTTTGCGCATTTATGAAAAAAAAATAGGAAAAATAAACAAGAGAATTTATTATTTAGTAATTTAATGAAATACAAATCGTTTAAATTAAGTATTTATTATTTTGTTAGTTTTCTTTTTTTATATTTATTACAAGTTTCTTTATTTTTTTATTTTAAATATATTACGTCATTAGAATTTCAATAAAATTATAGATTATTTATATATATATATATATAAAAAGGATTTTAAAATACAATTTAAATTTATAAAATAAGACAAATAAAACAAAAACATTCGGACAAAGAATAAAAATATATTTCCTTTAAAGTTTTTGAAATCAAAACGATTTCCTTTTCAGTGGGAGTTTATCAAAAAAAATATATATACAAAATAGAATAATAAAAAACAGTAACTTAATAAATAAATAAAATATAAATTCTGAATAAAAATATCTTAACAAAAAATTAATAAGTTAGAAAAGTTAAAGACATAAATGATTAATTTTTCAAAATTAAAATTTAATTCCTTCATTGAAAATCATTATTAAGGTTATAATAATTTATTTATTTTATTAAATTATTATGTACTAGCAAAATTAAACGCGCCAAATTTAGTATTTAATTGTTTGTTATAAAGAAATTAAAGATTAATATTATCAATAATAATTTAATTTATTAGAATATTGTTACGTATTAAATGATAATAATGAAAATTATATATTTACAGGCCTCGGATTATACGACTTTTTCCGATTTTTTTCAAAAATACCACTTTTACCGACTTATTTTAATAAAATGCGACATTTTTTTTACATTTGAAAAAAAAATGTAAATAAAATACATTTTTTTAGTATAAAATATAGATCTTCTTCAATTTAATTATTTAACAAATTTTGAACTAAATTGATTCTTCACTAAATTAATTATTTTTAATAATTTTAATGAAATACATTACAAATTCAATTATATCAAAATTATTTTTCAATTAAAATTTTTATGATATTTAACAATTGTTTATAATTTAAAAAAAATATCACAATAAAATTAAATTATTTTTTGAAAAATTTCAATTCAAAATAAACTAAAATTCAATTATTACCCTAAATTTTAATTCAAAATCAATTAGAAATCCAATAATTATAAAAAAATTTCAATTTAAAATGAAATAAAATTCAGTTATTTCCCAAAATTTTCAATTCAAAATGAACTGAAATTCAATTATTTTCCAAATTTAAAATCAAATAAAATTTAATTGTTCTCAAAAATTTGAATTCAAAATTAATTGAATTTTCAATAATTTGAATTTAAAAGCATCTAAACTTTAATTATTTCTAAAATTTTCCATCGAAAATTTTTTTTTTTGAAATTTAATAATTTCAATTATAACTCTAAGGAAATTCAATTATTTTTTAACTATTTTAATAATATTCTTTGAAAATTCAACTATCTGAAACCATTTTTCAATTAAAAATGATTTTCAAATTATTGTATTTTGTCCGCATTTTCTAATAAATTTTTAGTGAAATCATCTCAAAATTTTAATTAAAAATCACTTAAAGTTTCAATTAATTTCAAAAATCTCAATTTTCAATCTTCGGAAATTCAATTAAATTTAAAAAATATTTTCCAAAAATTGTTTGATAATCTATTTTCAGTTCTGTAAAATTTAATAATTGTTTGGAAATTATCAATATCTTTTGAAATTTAATTATTTCTAAAAATTTCAACTGTAACCCTTCCAAAAGGATTATTATTAAAAAAAAATAATTTTTATTTAAAAATCTGTAAAATATTTTTGTTAAAATAAAAAACAAATCCACTTTTTTTTGGAATATAAATCGACTAAAACGACTTTTTTTGTGTCTTTAAGTTGATTCGAGGCCTGTGTTTTTATAATTAATATTTAATAGGTATTCGTTGGCCCCTGGTACCTTAAAAATAAATTTTTTTCAAATTTACTATCTTGTACGAAATTTCCTGGCGCATCTTTCTTGCTCATCATAAATTTTTTGTATTTGTATACAATTTTTGAATCAATATACAACTTTAAAAAAAATTTCGTTGGTAAACGTTGTGTACTTCAGCTTCGTGAATTGAATTTTCGAATTTGGAATTTTAAAGAAACTTATTCCGAAATTTGGAAACACAATTATACAACTTTGGCAAAAATGTGAAAAAGAATTGTCAAAATTTGACAAGTCATAAGATTACTATTCAAAACAAAAACACGTAAAATCAGAAAAGGCCAACTTCAAGTTAGGACAGAAGGACAGACCAAGCATTTTATTATTATACATATATAATAATTATTTTTTTTTATCTAGCTTCCATGAATTTTTTCAAATTTTTTTACCAACCCGTTTTCGAGTTATGGAATTTTCATGACTTTTAATTTTTGACTGCTCATAACTTCCTTAAAAATGCATTAATTTTAAAAGTCTTTTTTTTCAAAATGTGTGTTTTTAAACGTACTTATCAACAAAAAAACTCGAAATTTTTTTTTCAAACGATATTACTATCAAATTTTTGAGTTTTAATGATAAAAAGTCATTTTTCTCTTTTGACGTACTGATCGTTTTTTTCAAAATTTTTTCAAAAAAAACGTACTTTTTACGAAACTTTTAAGCCTAGCCCGATAATGGGCAAACAATTTTTACAAAGTATTTTCGGAATTTTTCAAAAATTTTTGAATTTTGAATTTTGAATTTTGAATTTTTTTAAAAATATTTTTGGTTTATTTTTATACTACGTACTTTTATGTATTTTGATGCGCTGATTACGAAAATCATAGTAACAATATCCAAAAATTTGATTTTTGTGGTTCTTAGCTTTAATTTGCTTTTTTGAAACTTCAAAAATATTTTTTGCAACACTAACCTCTAAAGTTAAATTTTACACACCGAAAAGTGTGTGTAAAGAAGCTCTTTTTCAAACGGTGTGTAAAGTGATTCACTTTACGCACTGAAATTTTTTCTAACTTACACTAAAAAAAAAAGCGTTTGGTTGGTATTTATAAGCAACGAAAATTTTTTTGATCAACAAAATTTTGGTTTCTCCCAATAAAACTTTATCTAGGACAACAAAAATCCTTTTTTTCTAATTTTTGGTGTGTCAAACAAATTTTGATTGAGACAATAAAAATTTTGTTGATTCAATAAAAAAATTTTTGTTGCTTAAATACCAACCAAACGTTTGGTTGTCAATACCAAACACTTTAATTTCCTTAAATTTTAGATTTAATGGTACGGAACCCTTGATTTTAATGCGAGTGTAATTTGCATTTGTTCATAATTTTTTTTCAGGATTGGAATGTTTATTACCTCCACCACCGCCTCCGCCACCGCCAAAAATAACAATAAATGAATCGCATCCACCGCCGCCAATGCCTGGTTCACTACCAACTCCAGTGCCACCACCAAGTGGACCATTTGGAAATATAATATCAACGGTGCGTCCTCAATTTTATCCAACAATTACGCCACAAGTTCTAAGTCATCCAACATCGGCGACACCATGGTGGATACCAACTGATGCCGATTCCAATGATCTTTATACACAATGGTATGCGAATTCTTATAAAAATGCAGCAGCCGCACAAGGAACACCAGTGACAACAACGCCTGTTATTACACAATCATCACAACAACAACAACAACAACAGCAACCAACATCGTCGCCTCAAGTCGATAAAATAAAAGCGAAAAATAAATTTTTAAAACGAAAAACCGAACCCATTGATCCACGTGCTGATGCTGGTAATTAAAAATTCACTATCATTTTTTTTTTTTGCTTAAAAATTTTTATAATTTTTATTAGGTTTTTATAGTTTTAAATATTTTTTTTTCATAATTTTTATAAATTTTGTTTTTTTCAGAGAAAGTTGCATCGGCTCAAAGGGAATTATCGGCGTTAATGAAACCATTGAAGTGCGATTTATGCAATGCCGTTGTAAGTTCAATTTTTCTATTTATTTTTTTAGTAGAGAAAATTTTTCCTCTGAAAAAAAACCCAATTTTGGCGATTTTTAATTAATTTTGGAACGATAAAAATCATTAATTACTCTCTAAATTTGTATTAGTAAAAATGTTTACTAATTTAAATTAGTGACTAACTTTTTGTTTTAGAATTAGTTAAATTTTACTAATAAGTAGTAAATTTTACTAATAATTAGTAACTTTTACTAATTATTAGTAAAACTTAACTTTAGAATTAGTTAAATTTTACCAATTGTTAGTAAAATTTACGAATAATTAGTAACTTTAACTAATTATTAGTAAAACTTAACTAATTCTAAAGCAAAAAGTAAGTCACTAATTTAAATTAGTAAACTTTTTACTAATTTAGATTTAGAGAATAGAATTTTTTTTTAAATTAAGTATTATTCAGGTAGAATTTTTTTTTATACGAATTTTTAACAAAATTCGTTAGCTACCGAATTTTTCGATTGAATTTTTATTTTATAATCGTTTAATTTACTTTTTTATTTAAATTTTTCATTTAAGGGAAGTGTAATTTTAACAGAATTTTCATTCAATTGAATTTTGTGTTTCGAATTTTTAAATGAAAGAAATTTAAATTCATCGAATTTTAATTTGTCCGAATTTTTAATAATTATTGTATTATTGTTGTTATTATTTTCTTATTTATAAATTTAGTTAAAAGAATGTTAATTTTTCATAAAATTTACAAATTAACAAAAAAATAAGAAGAAATTATTTTTATCAACAAAAAATTTTAATTGATTTGAATTAGTTAAACATTTTTTTCTTCTGATTAGTTAAATTTTCATAATTTGATAGTAGAAAAAAAAGTTTTTTTTTGAACTTTTTGCTTTTGAATTAATAAAATTTAACTATTTTAATAGTAAATTTTGTTTTTATAAATATCAAATTAGTGAAATAATTAATTTAGAAGTGAGTCTCTAATTGAAATCAGTTAAAAAAATTTACTAATTCAAATTAACAGAGTACATATAGTACTAAAGGAATAAAATTATAATTGTTATTTTTGTTAATTACTTATTTTTTTCTGTTTTTTTTAATTATTATTATTTAGATGAACTCGACGCTTCAAGCGAAACGACACTATGATGGAAAGCCACATCAAAAGAAAGTGTCAATGTTTCTTAATCAAAGTGCCAAAAAATTCAAAGTCGATGACGGACAGGTTTCCAGTACGACCGGCAGTGACTGGAACAGTTATTGCGAGGTGATTGAAATTTTCCTACAAACAAAAACAAAAAAAAAGTTTTATATATATAGTTTTCTATTGATTATTCCGCACTCGTTTCAATTTTCATCATCTATTTTTATTAAAAAACAAAAAAAGAAAGAAAAAAATGTAAATAGAAATAAAATAGAAAGTAAATAGAAAAATAAATTTATTTCGAAAAATAGAAACAAAAAAAAATAGAAAAAGTAAAAAAAAAAACCCCCAAAGATTTGTTTTTGAAAAATATTTTTTTTTCTAGATATGCAAAACGTGGTTTACATCACAAATGGACGCAGCACAACATTACGCGGGGAAAAAACACATGAAAGCTGCGCAAGGAATCAGTCGACCAAGGTGAGTGCAAAAAAAAAAGAATAAAAAAAATTTTTTCTAGGCAAAAAAATTATTTCTTTTATTATTAAAATTGTATATTGAAAATGAGAAATTTAAAAATTGATATTTATTTTTTTTTGCAGTCAAAAGAAAAAAAAAGATAATCAACCAATCGATCCAACTGGACGTTTTGGTGTTGGTGTGCAATTTTTACAAAATGAACCGCCAATACCGGCAACAATTGCCGCTGTTCCGGTTCCATTGCCAGTTCCTGTACCGGAAGTCGCTGTTTCATCGCCTGCTATTCATTATTCACAACAACAACAACAGCCACCACCACCACCTCCACCACAACAACAACAGCAGCAGCAGCAACAACAGCAACAGCAACTAACAATTTTTCCTCAAACATTACATTGCGATTTGTGTGGTGTTTCGGCGAATCGCGAGGATCAATTGGAAACGCATAAACGAGGCGCACGACATTTACGAATGCTCAAATTAAATGGTTTGCCCGTCCCAGAATCTGGTTAGTGAGAAAGCAAAAATTTTTTTTTTGTTTTAATTTTTCTTCTATTTTAAAATAAATATATGTTGTATTCCAGGCGAAAGTGTAAGTCCATCTGCAATTGCATCTACCATTTTTTTTTTTTAGTACTAATTGAGACTAGTTTCCATGAATTTTTTCAAATTTTTTTAGCAACCCGTTTTCGAGTTATGGAATTTTCAAAAATTGGAGAATTTTCATGACTTTTAATTTTTGAATGCTCATAACTTCCTTAAAAATGCATTATTTTCAAAAGTCTTTTTTTTACAAAATGTGTGTTTTTAAACGTACTTTTCAACAAAAAAAATCGAAATTTTTTTTTCAAACGATATTACTATCAAATTTTTGAGTTTTAATGATAAAAAGTCAATTTTTCTCATTTGACGTACTGATCGTTTTTTTTTAAATTTTTTTTAAAAAAACTACTTCTTATTACGAAACTTTTAAGCCTAGCCCGATAATGGGCAAACGATATTTTACAATATTTTAGGAATTTTTCGAAAATTTTTGAATTTTTAATTTTTTAAAAATATTTTTGGTTTTTTTTATACATACTACCTATTTTTATGGACTTTGATGCGCTGATTACGAAAATCATAGTGAGAATACCAAAAAATTTGATTTTTATGGTGAAAACCATATAAAAGTCCCAAAATTTATGGTTTTTTTTTGTTTATGGGGTAAAAAATGCAAAATTAAAAAAAAACTTTCAAACAAAAGTTATAGATGTTATTAAAATAAATTTTTTTTATTTTATGCATTTTTTTTAATTTTTCATATTTAACCCAATAAACGAAAAAAACATAAATTTTGGGACTTTTTCATGGTTTTCACCATAAAAATCAAAATTTTAGGTATTTTCACTATGATTTTCGTAATTAGCGCATCAAAATACATAAAAGTACGTAGTATAAAAATAAACCAAAAATGTTTTGAAAAAAATTCAAAATTCAAAAATTTTTGAAAAATTCCGAAAATATTGTAAAAATTGTTTGCCCATTATCGGGCTAGGCTTAAAAGTTTCGTAAAAAGAAGTAGTTTTTTAAAAAAAATTTTGAAAAAAAACGATCAGTACGTCAAATGAGAAAAATGATTTTTTATCATTAAAATTCAAAATTTTGATAGTAATATCGTTTGAAAAAAAAATTTCGAGTTTTTTTGTTGATGAGTACGTTTAAAAACACACATTTTGAAAAAAAAAAAGATTAAAATTAATGCATTTTTAAGGAAGTTTTGAGCATTCAAAAATTAAAAGTCATGAAAATTTTCCAATTTTCAAAATTCCATAACTCGAAAACGGCTTGGTAAAAAAATTTGAAAAAATTCATTGAAGCTAGTCTCAATTAGTACTAAAAGAAAAAAAAATTTTTTAAAAATCGGAAATGCAATTGCAGATGGATTAACACTTTAGCGTGGAATACATAATATATTTTTATATTTTCATAAAAATTAAAATAATTATTTTTTTGTTTTATTTTTTTCAGTTCAAGAAGCACAAATTACACCAACAACTGCTGGACCAATTGATTATTCAATTTATAGAACGCCATCAGGTAATTTATTTTGTAATTTTTATATTACATAGTACACGGAAAAAACAAACTAACTATTTTAGCACCAAACTGCTTTATCCTTTATTAGTATACAATTTCGTTTACCTATTAAAGTGTGAAATAATGCTTTTTTAGTTTAAAGTCCATACTAAATAAGTATAATGGTTATACTCTTATAGTAATAGTGACGTACTTTAAAAGCATAAAGGCCTAAGCAGAATAGATTCTTGAACGGGAACGCAATCGTAAACGGAAACGTAAGAATGAGTAAGAGAAGGATAACAAATATCTTTATTCTTTTCTCACTCATTCTTACGTTTCCGTTCAAGGTTGCGTTCCCGTTCAAGAATCTATTCTGCTTTGGCCTTAAAATTGATGCCCGCGAAGTACAACATATAGTCTACCTAAAATAGCAAGAGCTTCTTCCTTTTTGGTGGATAAATTCTTGCAACCTGCGTTTTGGCCTATATCGATATATCGATGGTTGGAAAAGGAGGGAGGCGTGGCCAAAACGCAGGTTGCAAGAATTTATCCACCAAAAAGGAAGAAGCTCTTGCTATTTTAGGTAGACTATATGTTGTACTTCGCGGGCATCAATTTTAAGGCCAAAGCAGAATAGATTCTTGAACGGGAACGCAACCTTGAACGGAAACGTAAGAATGAGTGAGAAAAGAATAAAGATATTTGTTATCCTTCTCTTACTCATTCTTACGTTTCCGTTTACGATTGCGTTCCCGTTCAAGAATCTATTCTGCTTAGGCCTTTATGCTTTTAAAGTACGTCACTATTACTATAAGAGTATAACCATTATACTTATTTAGTATGGACTTTAAACTAAAAAAGCATTATTTCACACTTTAATAGGTAAACGAAATTGTATACTAATAAAGGATAAAGCAGTTTGGTGCTAAAATAGTTAGTTTGTTTTTTCCGTGTAGGAAAAATAAAAATAATTTTTTTTTTCAAATGAAAAATAAAAAATTGTCATAAAAATATTAAATAATGAAAACTATTTTAGGGTCAGTTGATAGAAACAAGGAGTAAATCGAAATAGTAGTTATTTCAGTTAAATAAAAAAATTTCTAAAATAAATAAGGCCTCAAAACCTTGAACTTAAAATCACCCCCAACAAAGTTTGAGGCTGACCTTTGTAAACAAGTTGTAAATTCAGATGTTCATTACATGAACATTTTGCTTCCTCTTTACGATCAGCAAAAAAATTTGCTTCCTCGTGGAGAAAGCAAAATTTTATTGCCAAAATGTGAATTTTTGATTTTTTAACTTTCATTAATTCTTTAAATTTACCTTAAATGTATACTTTATATATATATATCGATCGATTCGCCTTGACGTAAGGAAAACGATTTTATTATATATAACCTTAAATTTTTCTATTTAAAAATTTTGTCGATTAAAAAAAAATTTTTGGAAAAAAGACGATAAAATTTTTTTTTGGGGTATTTTTCAAAATCCTTTGGTCAGATTTGAGATATTAATATGATAAATGAGCCTACCAAATTTTATCTAAATCCATTAAAACCTGTTAAAGTTATCTTCTAAACAAAAAAGGGATCCACACACACACATACATCCGGACAATTGATCAGGATCTCATATAACATGTTTCTATAAAGAAAAAAATTTGTTTCCGCCACTTTGAAAAGTTTTATAAATGAAAGGACTACAAAGCTTCCTCCACGAGGAAGCAAAAAAGGAAGAAATTTGTAAATTAAAATTAAATATTTTATTATTTTTTTGTTTTTTAAAAATTTTCAAAAAAAAGAAAATTTTTGCAGAATTTTTATTTACACGAATTTTCATTTAACATAATTTTAAAGAATTTTTATTGGCTAGAATTTCATTGCATTGAATTTTCATTTTTATTCTTTCAGATGAATTTTCATTTGTTTGAATTATTATTTGATATAATAATTTCCATAAAAACCGATTTTTTTTGCAAAATTTTTAATTAACCGTAAAATCATTTAACAGAATTTTTAATTGATAGAATTTTTATTTGTCCGAAATTGCAAAAAAATATAAAATAATTACCGACATAAAAATCTACTTTACCATCAGTCGGTAATGTAGATTTCTATGTCGGTAATTTTTTTATATCAAATAATGGTAATAAAATAAGTTTAACCTAATTAAATTTTTTTCTGTTTGTTGCAGGACAATATTATTGTGCACCGTGTAATTTGTCGCTTAATTCAGAAATAACATTTGCTCAGCACATTGAAAGCAAAAAGCATAGAAGTCAGGTGAATCCAAAGGTACAAATAACGCCTGTGGCGTCATCGAAAAAGTCACACAAGAAGAAATAATTTAATTAGAGAGAGAGAGAGAAAGAGAGAGAAAAAAAGAAAAAATTTTCTAAAAAAGAATTTTTTTTTCTTCTTTTTGCAATACACAATATATATATAGAAGTTGGCATATTTTTCCCTATTATTGACGGTTTTCACAACACGATTTTTTTTTCTCTTCATCGTATACACAAAAATTTCACAAATACTTTTTTTTGTATATATGTGTTAAATGAATGTTGAAATATTTCACGTGTTCTTCTCCTTCAAAAAGAAAAAGAAAAAAAAAGGTATGTCACAATATTTACCACTGTTTTTTTTTTTTTTTTAATTATTATTTCTGCTTATGTATTATATGAAAAAAATTTTTTTTTGTTTACTGTGCAAGATTTTTTTTGTCATTTGACATTTTTTGATTTTTGTATAAGAGGATAAATTAAGAATGAAAGAAAAGAAATTTCAATATGGAAAAAATTAAATTTTGAAGAAATTACATTTTTTGTAATTTTACAAATTTTCAACAAATTTTCAAGATAAAACCAAATTTAGAATTTGTCAAGAAGAAGATGCAAATTTAAAAAATTTGAATTTTTTAAAAATAGATCAATTTTGAAATCGACAATTAATTTTTTTTTGAGAAAAAAATTTTCTCAACGAAATGCAAAAGAAATTTCTAATTTTTGGACTCAAAAATTTTGAATTTTTCAAAAAAAAATATACTTAAAACAAAGAAAGAACATTTCTTTAAATTAAAAAAAAAATAAGTTTTGATTTTTTTTATTTCTCAGACACACATAAATATTTGTTTTTTGTATAAATATAAAAAATTTGTTTTCATCTTTGAAAATCGACTAATTTCGACACGAAAAACCAAAAAAAAAAAAAATTATTAATTTGTTGATTTATTTACATTAAAAATGAAATACAACTTTATTGTAATAATTTGCAAAAAAAAAACAAAACAAAACAAAATTGTATATTTCAATTAACAAAATCAAATCTTTAAAAAAAAATTTTTTTTTTCGCAATATTTTGTTTTGTTTCAAATTTACATATATTTATAATTAAAAAAACAAAAAAAAAAAAATTGAAAAAAATATGTTCATTATTTTGAAAATTTCTACTCTAATTATAATAACAACGTGAATCTTAATTTTAATGAAAATAAAATAAATTTTGTATAATAAATTATTCCGATAATTGGAATAGATGATGAGGAAATAAATATATTAGTCTGGCAATATTTAAATTAAATGTCGATTAACATTAAATTAGATTGGCTGTAAATTAAAAGACGATTAAAGTGATAGCTCGTTAAAACACGACTAGGTCCCATCCAGCCCCCCCCCACTCCCCCTCCACTTTCCTTCATTTCAAGAGAGAGCCCCCCTTACGACTAATCGTCAACATTTATTGAATTAAGAAACCATTAACGCGCCAATGCTTCGCGAAATCGTGTGCGAGAAAATTTACGTCGTCTTTGAGTTTATATACGATTAAAAAATTTTTGTAATTATTATGTCTGCGCGCATCTCTTTTTTTCATTGGGAATGATTTACAAAAAAAAGATGAAAACGATAAGATCGCCAAAAAGAACATTTTTTGCAAATATTTGTTTTCTCTTTTTTTTTATCGTAGTTTGAAAAAAAATCCAAAAATTTTAACAAGAATTTTTTTTCTAAATATATATTTGAATAGATTTTGTGAATTTTAATTTTTCATTCAAAATATATAGATAATTTTACTGCAATTGTCACATTTCGGACGTTGCAGTTCACAGTTTTTTTGCTACTGCACTGTAAAACGAAAGGTATTAATTTAATACAGATTTTAGGTACTAAATTGTCATTTGATTCCATTTTGATACCTAAAATCGGTAATCAGTAATGACAATCTGAAATGTGACATTTTGCTACAATTGTCGCATTTCGGAGGTTATACAGTAAATCATCTGAAATGTGACAAATGTCCAACTGTTGCATTTCGGACGTTATACAGTAGAACGTCTGAAATATGACATTTTGCTGCAATTGTCGTATTTTGGAGGTTATACAGTAAATCTTTTGAAATTTAGCACTTTAGTCAAGCTGTTGCATTTCAGATATTATACAGTAGAGAATCTGAAATATTAAATAAAGAAAAATAGTATATCTTTTTCTTCTGTGTTAAAAATTATAAAAGACACAATATAGTGAATTCTCTGAGGGTGTTAAGGGTTATTTAGGAATGGAGAGGGAGAGTTTTGAAAAACAAACTCGTTAAAAGCGGACGAGAAGTCATAAAAATGGGATGTGCAGGTATATACTAACGATCCACAAGTTCGTGTCGAGGTTGATCCTAATCTAGCTATGCGAGATGAGACTTTTAGTGAGTTCAGAGTCGAGAAGAGAAAGAAAAAGAGAGTGAGATAGAGAGAGAGACTCTCTGATGTTGGTAGTAGAATTTTAAATGAAAAAAAAACGATTGAGAACCTAGAGAGAGAGTGAGTGAGAGAGAAAGATGAAAAAAAGCGACAAAAAGATGACAAAAAAAAGGAGAACGGAAAAAATATGGACGCGCTGTTAAATTGCCGTAGGACGAGTTTTGCTCTGGGATCAAGCAAAGACGCTATATGGGCATTATAAATGCAAAACGACGAGCTTTGCCTTTCGCGATTTGTTATACACACACACACACACATATATATACACTAAGAATTTTTGAAAAAAATAATTCGAGTACTCGTCATAAATTCCTTACGTCGTATTCTCGCTTCGCGGCAGATGAGACGATATCATATATGAATTTTGTTTTTTTTTTTACTTTTTTGACTGTTTGAAAGGTGGGAGACAACTAAGAATGATGATTTTCTCAGGAATCGTCAAAACTTACGATGATAATTAAAAGGCAAATGAAAGACATATTTTTGTTTTTATTATTTTCTTAAAAAGTCGTTTGCAAACGACAAGAGAATTTTTTTTTTTTTTATTAATTTATTTCATTAATTTTTATGAGAAATTTATATTTTTTCTATTTATATTTATTATATTTGTTTATATATTTATTTATATTTTATATGTATTTATTTTTTATTAATTTTTTTGGGATTTTTATAATGAATTTAAATTTTGCGCTTAATTTTCTACTTTATCGACAGTACATAGATTGGCTTTTCTTCAATACTTTGCGCCTATGAGAAAAATTCATTTTATCGTTTCTTTTCTTGTTGAAAAAAAAATTAACCAATTAGCCAAGAGCGTTAAATGCCCTTCTTTCATTGAATCTCAATGTCCGGGTTCAATTCCCGTTAGGGGAACAAAAAAAATTTTTTTTCTATTTTTTAATTCTAATTTTAAGTTAAACCTTCTCTCTCTCTCTCTAGATTGCAAGTGAAACGCATCGACGACTCTTATTTCTTTTTTCCACTTCCGGTCAAAACGTATATATATATGCAGCGCAAACGAAAGAAAAATCCCCATTGTTTTTAATTTTCATGTTAAATTTTTCTTAAAAGAAATTTAGTCCAATGACTTGTTGAATTTTGTAAGAAATTAAAAAAAAAAAAAAAAAGAGGGCCAAGTTCCTCATGAAATTCACCTGCAATCGAATACAATTCAGACGCCGTAACGAAAATAAAAAAATTTAAAAAAAATCAATCACCCACGGACCTTCTCCGTCCAAGGATATTGATGATGAAGGGGGTGGGGGAAAAAAGGAGAAGAATTGACCCCCTTCTTCCTTTCCCACTTCCATCCCCAAATGCCTCTCCCCCCTCTTCCACCTTTGCGCCAATCGACTCTGTCGGCACACCGGATTGCGTATCGAACGCAAACAACATAAAATCGATCGAGCGGAAACCGCCGTCGTCCATGCTTGATCAACGATCAAGAAAGTGTCTTAATATGAAAAAAGAAAAAAAAACAAAAATTAGCACAATATTGACCTCGATCAAATATATAAATTTATATATATAAAATTTTTTTTTCAATTTCACAATAAAAAAAAAAATTGTGAAATATTAATTTTCTCTCGTTTATTTCGTAACGCTTTGTCTAAAGTTGTAAAAATCAGTATCTAATGTAGTTTTATGCCAAACTACGTTAAATACGTAACTAACGTAATATTACAGTAAGTTACGTTAAGTCCGTAACTAACATAATGTAACAATAACTTACAGTAATTAGGTAACTAAAGTAAACTTACAGTAACTTACGTTAAATACATAACTAACGTACCGTTACAGAACCTTAAAGTCAGTTACGTGAACTACGTAACTAACGTACCCTAACAGAACCTTAAAGTAACTTACGTTTTTACTACGTAACGATCAGAATCTTACAGTAACTTACGTTAGCTACATATTAACGTAATATTATACAGTAACTTAAAGTAACAGTATATTCTGTTAACTACGTATCTTTTGGAATCTTACAATAACTTACGTTATCTCCGTAACGAACGTAATATTACAGTAACTTACGTTATCTACGTAACATTATGTAACTTTACGGTAACATTCTTACATTACGTAACTTCCGTAAATATACGTTAGTTTACCTTGAGTACGTATCTCATGTAACCTTTGGTAACTTATGCACTTACAGTAAATTTGTTTTAACGTTACTTGAAAAAAATTACTTTAAACACGTAGCTAACGTAATAAGACGGTAATTTACGTAAATTACGTATCTAACGTAACTTTTAAATGACGAAATTATAAACAATCATTTAAATTTTTCAATTTATTTTAACGTTATTTATTTGATTATGAATTGTGTTTTTTCGTTTTCTTTTTTTGTTAATGGTTATATGAAATAATTTTTTTACGCGAATAATGTTAATGTTTTTTTCCCGCTTAAAATAGAAAATCAAAAAAAAGAAAGAAAATAGTGACAAAAGTTAATCGCCGGATTAAAGTTGCCTATTTAAGAAGAATAAAGAAGAAGAAGAAACGTGAGTCTTGGATTGCCTCCATTTACAGAAGTAGAAAGCAATTTTCCTTGGCGATGAGTGAACGAAAGAATGAGAGAGAGAGAGAGAGAGAGAGAGAGAGAGAGAGAGAGAGAGAGAGAGAGAGAGAGAGTCCCTTGAAAAAAGGTTGTAATCAATGAGGGACCGGAAGCTGTATCAGCCCTCCTTTTTATCCCTGGAATTGGATTGCCTTTAGCTTTAAAGCCAATGCCGTTCATGCGAAGATCCTACAACCGACGACGATTTCACTGTATGGCCAGATAGGGTAAGTATATTGTAACCTTTTTTCAAAAAAAAAATCGAGTACGAATTTTTTTTAGTTTTATCATTCTTTAAAGAAATTTTTTTAATTTTATTAATTTGATTTAAAAATAATAATACCTAATACTTATTTTTATTATAAGTATAAAACGAAAAAAAAATTTCATTTAAAAGTCGATAATCTTATTTTCTTATATATATTATATTCCCGACAGTCGTGGGATCCAGATGACAGAAAACCTTTATTAATTCTTGAATTGTCCTTCTGGAGCTTCCGCAATTAGGCGCTCCGCGAAGCATTACGATGCGCCCCTACGCCCCCTTTCTCCCCTTCCCTCGTCCCCCAACCCAACAGACGTCCATTACATTTCCACCAGAATTCTCATCAACCTACACATATTTATACAAACACACACACACAAACACACAGACATAATGTTGAGTGTCTCCCTAATCGAGAAATAATTGTACGCATTTTCGAAAGGTTGCAAAGAAGACGAAAGAGCAACCAACTTGATATATACTAAAAGAAAAAAAAAAATTGGTAAAAAAAAATTATTTCAGTTCGAAAAGGCGCAGCAGGAACAATGAAGAGGCGGTCAAAGACAAAGGGAATCGGGTGCATTCACTTTTGACTTGATAAAATAATGCCGTTTCTATTTAAGTGCTAATTTAGTTAGTTTGCGTTCATTAGCAAAATTAGAAATGCATCATTGCTATATATATTCGAATTTATACATTTTGTTTCTAACCTCTAAATTTTAAGAAAAGAATTATTCTTTCTCAACTTAGTGCATGCTAGTTTGCCATTTTTAACAAAAGAAAATTTCTTTTTTTTTTTACAAAATTCACGGTAATGTTACGGTAATTAAGTAATTTACCATATATTACACTAAATACGTAAAATATTGTATACTACTCGCTACTTACGTAATTAACTATATTTTCAATTATTTTCATAATATACCGTTAATTACATAATTTACCGCATACTACGTCAGATACGTAATTTACCGTATATTACGCTACATACATAAAATATTGTATACTACACACTACTTACGTAATTAGCTGTATTTTCAATTATTTTCGTAATATACCGTTAATTACAAAATCTACCGCGTATTACGTCAGAAACGTAATTGTTACTAGATATTACATTACTCTCGTAAAATTCTGCGAATTTCGCTACTTACGTAATTAACAAATTTTGAAAGTAGTTTCAAAATTTACCGTTAATTACGTAGTTTTTCGCGTATATTACGCTACTTACGCAATTTACCCTATACTACGTTAGTTACGTAACATTTTCTTTTACTTTCTTACTTACGTAGTAAAGCCTTTTACTATTGGGATCTGAAATACTGCGATACGCCATCTGGTGAGAGCCTTGTTGTGGTGGCCATGTTTTCATTCCGTGTTTCTCTAACATATACAAAAGAAAGAGATAAAAAACCAAGATGGTTGTCACAAGAAGGCTCAGGGGTGGGTCAGTTTCGCGTGATTTCTGATCCCAATATGTTTCTTACGTATAATACTTTTTACTACGTTACTTACGTAATATATACCCTATATCCTACGTTACTGTAAACAAGTAGAAATTAAAGAATTCTAAAAATAAAAATTAAATTGTAATGTATGTTTTATTTATTATAGAGGACGAGGAAGGGGGGGGTCAAACAAAAATATAGATACTGAATTTGTAACAAACAATAATTGAAATTAATGAGTCTTGCAAGAAACGGAAATGAAACCAACCTCATTTCCAGATGACATTACGCCGCCCGCACTTTAACGTAGGTCTCAATTTGGTCTCAATCTTCTTCTGCGTTTCTCGTCGTACCCCCCTCATCTCTAGTTCAACATTGGTGGTCGCTCCGTGCGCGCGAGAGAGTGCTTTTGTA
This sequence comes from Leptopilina boulardi, assembly GCF_019393585.1. Taxonomy (NCBI): domain Eukaryota; kingdom Metazoa; phylum Arthropoda; class Insecta; order Hymenoptera; family Figitidae; genus Leptopilina; species Leptopilina boulardi. The sequence goes on from NW_026137717.1 coordinate 88,179, forward strand.
TAAAACGAAGGTCAAATCTCGATGCTTCGCGTGATCGCGATCTTCAAACCATACTTTGACATGACCTACACACTGCGTGTGGTAAATCAGAAATCAAAATAAAATGAAAAAAAAGTCGTCTCCTTTTGAATTTTTGTTTAGATTGTAATTATGTACAAGGATAAAATAAAGGTATTTAAAATTAGAGAAAAATTTGGAAATTCATAATTGTCAAAAGCGTTTAGCTATCCATCCCTGTGGAAGGGATATTTTTATTTTCTTCGTTTGAATAATAATCAGTGATGGGTTGTGACGCGTCACACGAAGTTTTGTACGTATAATACGTTTTCGACGTAATTTACGTATAAATTGTATAAAGTCTTAAAATAAAATAGAAATGGTCAGAAAAAGTAAAAGAAAATCTTTTAAAGAGGGTCGCACGAAAAAAAAGCGTCCACCTCTACTCATAATACTTGTCATTTAAGAGCTTTGTTATTGTTTATAAAGTTTTTATTTAAAAAATGTTTATTTTGGGAGATACCAAACGACTAGACTGACAATATAATACTTAGAATATAGGTTATGTTATTATGCACGTGGCCCGGTGTTCACTCTTATCTGTGAAACCAACTTAGAAATAAAACCGATATAAAAACATTTCAATAATTAAAAATTTTGTTTTATAATTGTTAAAATAATTAATTATTACCTAAATTTTGTTTATATTAACAACTTTCTCTTTCAATAGTATAAAGTAATGAATGATGTATTTTAATGAAGAATTTAAAATTGCCGCTCTTAAATCAAGTGATCAAATGTAATATACATCGTGTAGAAAACTTGGCACGTAATATACGTAGTATTATACACGTAGAAAACCACGTATTATACGTACCCATCACTGATAATAATAATAATTTACAAACATATTTATGATATTCTGCTAAATTTGTCCAGATTATTTTTTTGATTTTGGTCCAGAGAACAAAAGAAAAGAATAAAGTATGAATGCACCCCAATTGTCATACGTTATTAGAAAATAATTCACGACCCATCCCTGACACTATTGGACTAAATTTGTATATAAAAAAAATTAAGGTGTGAATTCACCTTAATTGTTATAAATTATTTTTGAAAATACTTTATACTACCCATCCTTTACACTGGACTTAATTTGTCCACAAAAAAACAAGGTGTGAATACACCCTAATTGGCATATTATTATTTAGAAAATACTTAACTACTTATCCTTGACAATTAAACGAATTTTGTCCAATTTACGAATCAACATTGACACTGCTTTAAATTTGTCCAGTTTATTTATATATGCTTTGTCCAATACAAAAAAAAAACAAAAAGTGACCCAAACCTTATACTGGACAATTTTTAATTTTGTCCAGTTTATTCGTATGTTTTGTCCAATAAGACAAAATAATGACCCCAAACCTGACACTGGACAATTTTTAAATTTATCCAGTTTATTCGTATATGTTTTGTCCAATACAAAAAAATAAAGAGTGACCCAACCCTGATACTGGACAATTTTTAATTTGTCCACTTTACTTGTATATGTTTTATCCAATAAAACAAAAAAGTAGCGACCCAACCCTGACACTTAATGAAATAAAGTGAATAAATAAAAACAAAACAAGAATGAAGGTATTAATACTAATTATCAAAATAGAAATAATAATAATGGTAATAATAATAATAATAATACACGGAGAGACCGCCGGTTAGAAAAATTACTAAAAAAATTTACAAGTAGCGGAAATAAGGTTACATTGTCAAATATTGCTGTAGGAAATCGAAAATTCTACTAGCAGCATACTTAATAAAACTGTAGACTATAGTAATTTCTATTCCAATTTGTGTGCAATTTTACTATAGTATACAGGTTTTATTAAGTATGCTGCTAATAGAATTTTCGATTTCCTACAGCAATATATGACAAAGTAACCTTATTTCCGCTACTTGTAAATCTTTTTAGTAATTTTTCCAACCGGCGGTCTCTCCGTGTAATAATAATAATAATAAAACCAAAAGTAATAATAAATTTTCTATTCTATGAAAATAAAATAATAATAATAATAATAGTAATAATAATAATAATTATAAGGAAAAGTAATTTAAAAAAATTACAAGTAAAAAAATAATTGAAAAATAATAAATAAATAGAAATTTAAAAAACAAATTTCCAAAAAAAATCCAATTTTAAAAAAAAAATTCCTAAATTATTTAAAAATTCTCCAATTCACTGGGGTTTGTTAGTTTAATATCACGTCACTGATGGGGGCCGAATAGCGGTTCGGTGCGAAACCAACTGGGCAACTTCCATTCGGGCTTCGCTTTGGCTTTTCAGTTCATGTCCTCACTTCACGAAGGACAGTTCTATCCTCAATTTTTCTTCAAAAAAAAAAAACAACAAAAAATTCCCCATACAAAACGCGCGTTTCTTGTGTAAATTGTGAGGTGGTGTGTGTATTCCAAACAAAACAAAAAAAGGAGTGAAAAAACCAAAAAAAAATTCTCCCCCTTTTTCTGAAACGTTTAGCAAAAAATAAATTTAAAAAACCAGAAAATTAATAATCTCACCCAATTTAATTCCCTATTTGTAAATTTCGAAAAAAGGTACAAAAAAAAAATTGTTCAGTGGCTTTTGGTGGAAAAAAAAATTTACTATTTAATTAATTTTACGAATTTGAATTAGGGGGTTTAAAAATTGTTTTTTTTTTGGGAGTAAAAGAAAACGATTTGGAAAAAAAGGGTTTTTTTTTTTTTTTGGGTATTTTGAAAAGTGTTTCTGGTGGTGAATTTCTAAGTGTATATCAAGTTTTTTTTCAATATATATATGTAAAAGTATGTATATATAAATGTGTCTATCATCAGTGTATGTGTATGCACCTTTTGGTTGCATCGTTGTTTATAGCGTTGGGGGTTTTGCGCCTCTCTTCGTCCCGTCACTGGCATTGAAGAAGAGTGAGAGAGAGAAAAAGAGAGAAAGATAGATATATAGAAAGCAAGTGAGAGTGAGTGAGACAAAGAAGAGAAGAGAAGAAGAAGAAGCAAAAGCGAGAGGGAGTTGGTGAGTGTGCATGCGGGGCTAAAATGGCGCTCGCAGTCGTCCAAGCACCTCTATCGACCGTGACAAATAATTTAGCACTTGCTCTCACATAAACGAGCCACAAAAAAAAAAGAAAAAAATTCCCACCCCCCCTCAAATCCCTTTCGAAAGTGAATTTCTCATTAAAATCAGTGAATAAATGAAGAAAAATTCATCATTTCTGTGAATATTTTTTGATCTTCAAAATAAATTTTTTTGTTTTGTTTCAGTAAAAGTGCATTGGATTTCAGTGTTTTCAGTGTTTAAAAAAAATTGTTTTCATTTTTGTGAGGATATAGAAAAAAAAGGTGTGGAAAGTTCAATTGGATTTTTTGGAGTAGTGACAGGAATTTCCTTTTTTTCTGTGGAAGGGAGTAAATAAAAAAAGGTGAGTAAAAAAATATTTTTCAAATTAATTTCACTAGAAAATGTTGATTTGTGTTGGAAAATTTTTAATTTTTTTTTTGCAAGGAAAAAAATGGAATTTACTTACAAATGCTAATTGATGTTTGCTATTAGATCTAACAAAATTATTAACCACTGCTAAATTTTTTGCTTACGATGACAACGAAAAAGTTTGCTGTGATAAACTTTTTTTTTTTAATTTAGTGTGACAGCAAACTTTTTTTTGAACTCCATAGCAAAATTTGTTCGCTGTCCCTCTATATATATTAGCTGTATAATGTAATTTGATGTGATGGCAAATAATTCGCTGTCACAGCAAAATTTTTTATATTCTCTCTAATAATAATCTTAATAAGTGAAATTTCACTTAGAATTTTTCAAAATTCTTTCACTTTGAAAAATAAGTTAAAAATAAATTGCACTTAAAAAATTGATTTTCACTTATATATAATAAATGAAATTTCACTTATTTTTAAGTGCATATCCATACAAAGCACGACATCTTGCTGTGAGGTTCCTTTAAGGATATCTGTATTGGGTTTGTAAGGTTACTGTGTAAGCCTACAGTAAACTTGAGGTGATCTTAAAATTTCCGCCATTACAGTATAAGCTTACACAGAAAACCTAAGGTAAGCTTGCACAGTAAGGTTGTGGTAAGTTTACATGGTAAGGTTGTGGTAAGCTTACACGGTAAGGTTGTTGTAACCTTACGGGAAGCTTATACAACAACCTTACCGTGTAAGCTTACCACAACCTTACCATGTAAACTTACCACGACCTTACTGTGTAAGCTTACCTTAGCATTACTGCGTGTAAGCTTACTGTAATGGCGGAAGTTTTAAGATGACCTCAAGTTTACTGTAGACTTACACGGTAATCTTACAAACCCTACAGATATCCTTACAGTAACCTCACAGCAAGAATCCGTGCTGTGCAAAGAAAATTAAAAGGTATTAAAATAAGCTGCAATGCTTATTATTTTAATCCAATTTTGCTTATTTTAATATACCAAAATGAATTAAAATAAGCAATATTGGATTAAAATAATAAGCGTTGCTGATTATTTTAATGCCTTTTAATTTTAACCCACTTGGAAAGATTCCCCGGAAAGTGCCCCCTGGAGGTTCTATCAGAATTCCGCCGGAACTTTTAACGTAATTCCGTCGGAATTCCATCGGAGTTCCAAAGAATTTCCGATGGGATTCCCACGGAATTCCGATTAATTTTTTTTCAAAATTTTTAGAGTCCTAATTCCGTCGGAATTCCATTGGAATCCCATCGGAAATTCTTTGGAACTCCGATGGAATTCCGACGGAATTACGCTAGGAAGTTCCGGCAGAATTCTGATAGAACCTCCATGGGTCACTTTCCAAGTTGGTTCTGTGTGTAAGATAACTTACTTTTTCTACGTGGAAGAATTTTTGAAACATTCTAAGTAAAATTTCACTTATTCAGATTTAGAGAGTTGTTTACTAAAAAAAAAAAAAAAAAAAAAAAAAAAAAATAATTTTCGCTTCGTATTTATTCCAAGAATGAATTTGTTTTGATGTTCTACTTAGTGTCACATTTGGGAAAAATTTTTGTTTTGAAAAGATAAAAGATAATATTGTTGGCAAGCGTTAATTTTCGCTCTCGTTCTCTATTTGCAAGTTTCGACTGGTTTATTATTCTCTTTTGGGGGTTAGAAAAATTTTTTGTGAATAAAGTAAATTTTTTTTTTTTTTGTAACATTTTCTAATCTTTAGTTTTTATAAAAACGATATAAGGATTTTTTTTCAACACACACACACATATATATATATATATATATACATAGATATTTGCTCGTTGGGTAAATCCAAGAAGAAGTAAATAAACTGTGACAAATATTGATTTTAAACCCGAGATTTTCCTTGTCGAGCGGTAATTTTCAACTCTTGAAACGCAAAATTCAAGTTGAAAGCAAACATTTAAAAAAAAAAAGAAATTTTTTTTACAGTATTTCTTTTTTTTATTAAATTTAATTAACAATTAATTAATTAATTTTCTAATTAATTTAATTGTTAAAGTAAATAATAATAATAATTAGTTAAATTAATTTTTTAACTAATTTTCTTTATAATAAAATTTTTTTATTCTAATTAATAAAGAAATTTTAACAAAAAATTGAATTCATTTTTTAATTGATGATACAAGATGAAATTTTTTTTATTTTGCTGTTTTATGCAAAAAAAGATTTTAATTGCTTTTTAATTTTATTAAAGAAGAAAAAAGGTAAACATTTGTTTTTTGCTTATTGTTAATTTTTATTTCTTTTTCTGTTGACTTGACACAATTGTTTGTTTCGAAATATTTTATAGTTATGTTTCAAAATATTTTTAATTTTTTTTTGTTTTAAATAAATTTTAATTTTGTGCTCAAAACAATTTTCTGCTTGCATCAAAATTTATTTGTTGTCTCAAAACAAATATATTTTGATTGCTCAAATAAATGTATTTTTTGAAGTAAAAATTAATTTTTAAATCACCCAATAAATTTTGAGGCAAGCAGAAACATTTTTTTAATTTAACAAATAAATTTTGAGCAAAACATATATTTTTTCGATCCAACAAATAAATTTTGAGGCAAATAAAAAACTTTTTGAGACAAAAATTAGTTCTGAGACAAGGAAAACATTTTTTTTTTTTTTTTTTTTTTGAGTCGACACAAATATTTTAAGCCAAAAAATACCTTTTTTTGAGGCAAGAAAATGTATCTGTTAGTTCAAAAAATGTATATTTTGGCTCAAAATTTGTTGACTCAAAAATATATATATTCTCATTGTATCAAAATAAAATTTTGGCTCAAAAATATTTTATTGACTCAAAAAAACGTGTTTTTTTTGGCTCAAAAAGTTTTATATTTACCTTAAAATTTATATTTGTTGGCTCAAAAAAATGTTTTGATATTTTTAAAATTTATTTATTGTCTCAAAATCTTATTGTTTGTCTCAAAATGTATTTGTTGGTTCAAAATTTTGTTATACTCTCGCCTCAAATTATATATATAATTTCGTTAAAAAAAGCCGTTTTGAAATTTTTTTTTAGAAATCTAAATTTAATACATTAGGGTAAATGTCCCAATTACTGTGATGTACAACTAACCCAAGACCGCGACTTTAATGATAAAATAATAAAAGTGTAAATGAAATAATGATTTAATTCTTTTTGTTAAATCACTATTATAGTCTCTACTAAAATAGAAACGATACTTTAAACTTGAAGAAATAACAAATATATTATTATAAATATTAACTTTTTTAAAAATGTCATATGCTGGTATTACTGCAAGTTTGCATGAATTACTGCGCATGGTGTGCACCAGTTACTGCAACGCTAAAAATGTTGATTTAGAGGTTAGGTTGCGACTGGATAGACCACAGTAATAGCAGAATGCGAAAAATATACGCATGCTCTAATTACTGTGATAGGTTCAATTGTAACTTGAATAAATAATTTGATAATAGTCGAAATATGCATATCATTAGTGGATATAAATATCAAATATCATTTGGAATAAGTTTTAAAGTAATTTTGAAACAATTTTATTTTCTCAATTATTAAGTTTTACTAATTTTATAAAATTCGCAGTAATTGGCGCATCAGCAGTAATTCATATACTTACCCTATATTTATATATGAAAAATTGTAAAGATAAATTCCCCTATATATGGTAATTTGAGAAAATAAATACAAAAGGGTTTATCGACACTTTTTTTTTCTCAAAAAGTCCTTGTGCAAATATATTTTTAAAGTTTTTGATTATAAGAAGGGCAAATGTGGACGGCTGTGGGAAAAAAATAAGCAGGGGTTGATATATCTATATATATATATGTGTGTGTATTGAATAAAATTTCTCTTTTTGATATTTGATTATAGGAAAAAAAAAAAAAAGAATAGGGTGGATTTTCATTAATTACCTCCGTTCACGTGGCACGTCGTTTTAACTTTGCGATTATTTGACTTGACGAATAGCACGTGTGACTGCCCCTTTAATAATAAAGCTCAGTCTCTTCTCGAAGATCGTATCGAAGTCAATGACCATTTTATGATGGCATGTCTCATTCTCCCCCCCTCTCTCTCTCTTTTTTTTTGCCTAATATTTAATAAAAAAAAACATTGCAAAAATGAGAATTTTTCTAAATATTACACTATTTTTATATGTATTTTCCTCTTAAAATGAGAATATTGAAAAAAAAGACAAATTTCCTCTCGAATTAAGAGGAAATTGATTAATTTATTAGTTTTAATTATTTTTTTTTACAATGAAAATTGTTTCTTTATATCCCACTTGGAAATAGTCCCCGGAAATTGCCCCCTGGATTACTTTTTTTCAAAATTTTTAGAGTCCTAATTCCGTCGGAATTCCATCGGAGTTCAAAAAGAATTTCCAATGGGATTCCGCCGGAGTTCCGCCAGAATTCCGATTAATTTTTTTTTCAAAATTTTGAGAGTCCTAATTCCGTCGGAATCCCATCGGAAATTCTTTGGAACTCCAATGGAATTCCGACGGAATTAAGTTGGAAGTTCCGGTGGAATTCTGATAGAACCACCAGGGTGCACTTTCCGGGGAATCTTTCCAAATGTGATACAATAGTTTATTTCCTCTAGAAATGAGAGGATTTTTCTAAAATATATAACAATAATTTTCAATAATTAAAAAAAAAAAATTTAATTCCTCTAGTATTGAGAATAATTATTAAAATTTTATAACCTTCTTTTTTTTAATAATTAATTCAATAAATTTCGCTATGATGATTTTTTTAAGTATACAAAAAAAATACAAAGGGGGGTGGGGGACTTGTCATCGAATAAATCATTAACAAAACTTGGAAGTAAATAAATAAAAAAAATAATAATAATAATATCCTACAGCGATGATAAGATTAAAGAGTCGTATATTTGGGATTATAAGAAAAATTGAATGGTTGTGGGTGGACATGGATATTATAAAGTGAAGAGGGATAGAAAAAGATAAAGGACAAATACTTTTTTTTTTTTTAAAAAAAGGGGTTGAGTGTATGGGGTGGAGAAAAATAAGAAAAATTAATCACAGGTGGTTCTCTCGCACCAGGAGGTGAAGATTAACCTCGACCCGAATCCTCTTGATCGTGGAGATAAAAGTATCGGCAAGAACCCAGTTCTAACGGTCCTTGGACACTATATCTTTGTTCATTCTTATACACTTGGTAAAGAAGAGAAAGAGAGAGAGAGAGAAAATTCTTCTCGTTTCTTTCTTTTTCTCGACACACCCAGAAATATCAATTTTTTTAATATATATATATATATATATATATATATATATATTATTTTAACTTTCCGTTATATATATATATATATATATAGGTTGTTTTATTATAACACCTCATTTTCTTGATCATTCAAGTGGGTAATTGAAAAAAATTTAATCCCCTTTTTTTCCCCTCGTTTCTAAATTCCTTTTTTTTCCTTTTATTTCTAAATTCCTTTTTAAAATGCATTTTTTTTGTCTCCTCTTTTAAAATGTGGAGAATTTTTTGTTTTTAAATGGATTTAAAATATTTTTTAAAACTACACAGTAAAAACAAAGTCTTAAACCGTTTACACCTTAAATTAAGCCCATATATTTTGCATAAGTCTGTCCTTTTTTAATTGGTCTGACTCCGTTTACACCTTAAATTCAGCCTCAAAAATAGGCTGAAATCAAGATTTCTTTTTTAGTGTGTAATCTAAATTTAAGGGAGGAGTTTGGTAAAATCTTTTTGATCTTAATTGTGTGAAATGTAAATCACATTTAAAAACCTCAATGAAAAAATTATATTCTAGATTTAAGAATTTCTTTTTAAATAGACGCCAAGAATAATCCCCACTCCCACTTAGAAAGATTCCCCGGAAAGTGCCCCCTGGAGGTTCTATCAGAATTCCGCCGGAACTTGCAACGTAATTCCGTCGGAATTCCATCGGAGTTCCAAAGAATTTCCCATTGGATTCCGACGGAGTTCCGATGGAATTAGGACTCTAAATTTTTTTGAAAAATATTAATCGGAAATCCGTCGGAATCCAATCGGAAATTCTTTGGAACTCCGATGGAATTCCGACGGAATTACGTTGGAAGTTCCGGCGGAATTCTGATAGAACCTCCAGGGGGCACTTTCCGGGGAATCTTTCCAAGTGGGGCTTACTCTCTAAATTTGAATCAGCTAAAATCCGCTGATTGGCAGCGAATAGTCGCTGATTGAAAAAGCTATAAGTATGCAGCTGCGAATCAGCGACTAACAACTATTTCAATCAGCGGAATACTCCATTTTAAAAATAAATTTATCTTCCGACGAAAATGACCGACGTTCGCCGATTCATGTTTCGCTATTTTATTAGCTGTATCCGCTGATTTGCAGTAAAAACTTTATTTGCTGATTCAAACAGTGAAATTTTAGCTAATTCAAATTTAGAGAGTAAAGTATAAGTGGGAAATATTCTTACAATAAGTTATACATATATTCTTAATGTAAGAACTTACTTTTTAGTGGGGAATATTTTTGGCGCCTAATTAAGAAGAAATTCTTAAATCTAGAATATAATTTTTTTCAGTACCGTAAATTGAAATATTATTAATATATTAAGAATATATATTCTTGGCGCCTATTTAAAATTTTTTTTTATATTTAAATTCAGTATATATATATTCTTATTTTAAGAATAATATATACTTAAATTAAGTATATAAAATATTCTTCAATATGCACCAAGAATACATTCTTAATTTCATTTTACGCGGTTATTTTGTGTATATATATCTGCATAAATATTCCACCACTAAGAAAGAGAAACTAAAAAATAAAAGAAAATAGAGAGAGAGAGAGAGAGAGAGAGAGAGAGAGAGAGAGAGAGAGAGAGAGAGAGAGAGAGAGAGAGAGAAGAAAAAATAAGACAATCGCTCCTCGAGTTTCATGGGAATCTGTCCAATGACCATCCCCCTTTACTTTCTCTCCATCTTCTTTACTCCCGCGAAACTTGTCTCCTTTCATCTTTGGGACACATCGTATCTTGTGCAATTTTTGCGTATGTGTGCGTAGAGGCTTTTTTGGTTTTCATTGGTAGGGTCATTTTTATTTTTTTTTTGAGAATTGGGCGTACCTTTTTCCGGTTTCAGGTCCATTGTGGTCCGTCCGGTCTCTTTCTTCTTCTTCTTTGCGGTATATTCGAAAAAAATGTGCGTACTCAGCAGCCACATTTAAACTTCTATAATATTTAAAAGTTTCACTATAATGTTTTTAATTTTTTATTTTGATTTTACTGATACGATGTTACTTGCCAGTGCAGGAAAAATTAATATTTTACTCCTTAGTGCACGGAAAAACTTTGTTCAAGAATCATTCCTGAATTTGTTCAGGAACTGAGGATATGAGAAAAATTCTGAAAAATTGACAGAAAAATACAAAAATCATTCAAGAAAATACTTGTATTTTTATTATGACATTGGAAGACTTCTTGTTAATGCCGCGATCGGAATATCTTAGTCACTGGGCGTTGAAAGTTTCTTGAACTGTTTTAGAAGACACAGTACAGTAACCAAGCACTAGGCAGGGATTGGTTGCGTCAAATATGTTTCCAATGCATAATACCATAAGCTGCTAAGGTAGCTGAGAGATGTAAAGCGGAGTTTTTGGACTCTCGAGGACGTGGGATCGAGTCCTCCCAGAGTAAATTTTTTTTCTCGCAAACGTAAAAATTTATTCTAAAACAAGTTCAAGACTTTCTGTAGTGAGTTTAGGAAGTTGTCTTGAATTTCTCTACAATTCTTATAGAAATACTGCTTAGAATTTTTCAAAGAAAATATAAATAAGATTTCTTAAATTATTCTCATATCCTCAGTTACTGAACAAATTTAGGAATGATTCTTGCACAAAGTTTTTCCGTGTGTTGGAAAAATTGAGATTTTACTTCATACACTGTGGAAAAATAGCATTTTACTCCCTAGTGTGGGGAAAAAAAAATTCTGCACTAGAAAGCAAAATGCTGTTTTTCCCGCACTGTTTGCTGTAAAATCTCAATTTTTTTCAACACTAGTGCTGAAAATGCTAATTTTTGCAACACTAACCTCTAAAGTTAAATTTTACACACCGAAAATTGTGTGTAAAGAAGCTCTTTTTCAAACGGTGTGTAAAGTGATTCACTTTACGCACTGAAATTTACTTTACGCACTGAAATATTACTTTACACACTGAAATTTACTTTACGCACTCTCTTTATACACTCCTGCTTAATGATACATATTTTTCCTGATCTTCGATTGATTTTTTTAATTCTATACAATCGAAATTATTCTAATAGAGAGTTGGAATTCTTCATAATAGGTACTTAACTTTAGAGGTGGGTGTTGCAAAAAATGTTGTATGATACACGTGCGTAAATCTGATTATACTCGTGTGATTTGCAGCACGAGGCGAAGCCCAAACGTCACACTCGTATAATCACTCACTTTACGCACTTGTATCATAAATAACTATTTTACAACTCGGTTAAATACAATGCTTAGTCTTTACGCACTAGTGAGTAAAATAGTATTCTTCCCACTCTATCGAATAAAATAACAATTTTTTCGGCTGCACTAGTGAGTAAAATGACGTTTTTCCCACACACTAGTGATTAATTTTGGTAAACTACCATTTTTCTCACTAAATTCCGCAAAAATCAATGATGCTGAAGTCCGCAACGTTTTCAAGAACGAAAAATTAAAATAGAATTATTTTTTCATGTAAATTTATTTCTAATTTTGATTTGTACAAACTTTCAAGAAATTAATACTTTTATAAAAACCAGTTACCCCCGAATAAGTTTAATTTTAACCCAAATTAATAGATATTGTCTTATTATTTTTTCGTTTTCGTTTATAAAAACGTTGCGGACTTTATCATCATAAAAATCAAGTATTCTACAATAATTTAAAATCGTTTAATGTAAACTGACTGAAAATTTTCTCATTATTTCGACAAAAGAGAATGAGAGATTGTCTATATATCAAAAGAACGATTCAATCTCTCTCTCTCTCTTTCTCTCTCCTCATTCACCCTCTATACTCGGTCGTTTATCAAGTGTATGTGATCTCTGGACACAACACAGATTGGTATTGTAAATATACGTAAACGTTACAGAACTCGATATATTGTGTGTTTCAACTTTCCCCCTCCTCCTTTTCACTCTTAAACACATATATATATATATATGGGACGTTTCACGTTAAGCGGGCCACCCCGATGGCCAAAATTGAGAGCTTCCAAAAAAATCGCTTATACCCAAAAATTATTCATATATATAAGTACTTTCAAAAAATATGTGGCCTTTTGAAAAATCCAATATGGCGGCCCTAATATAACCTACAAATGTGCCTAAAATTAAAAAAAGCGGCCTAAAAGTGCTAATAAAAAGGGATTAAATGAGGAAATCACCTATGTATTGGCGGTAAAATTAGCACTAGGATACATACTTTGTATTCCGCAAGCAATACCGGTAATTTGATATTAATTTTCAGAAAATAAATATGGCGGATCCAATATGGTGGAAAAAAAATTTTAAAGTGCATCGGATTTGCTTGAAAGTTGTTACTCGGGGGTTTCTGAGGTCGCTGCTGCCGAATCTGATGTTAATTTTCAGAAATTCAAAATGGCGGATCCAATATGGCGGACAAAAAATTTTTTTAATTCATCAGATTTCGTTGAAAGTTGTTACTCGGGGGTTTTTGGGGTCGCTGATACCGAATCTATTGTTAATTTTCAGAAATTCAAAATGGCGGATCCAATATGGCGGACAAAATTTTTTTAATTCATCAGATTTCGTTGAAAGTTGTTACTCGGGGGTTTTTGGGGTCGCTGATACCGAATCTATTGTTAATTTTCAGAAATTCAAAATGGCGGATCCAATATGGCGGACAAAAATTTTTTTAATTCATCAGATTTCGTTGAAAGTTGTTACTCGGGGGTTTTTGGGGTCGCTGATACCGAATCTATTGTTAATTTTCAGAAATTCAAAATGGAAGATCCTATATAGCAGACAAAAAATTTTTTTAATCAAATGATTCGGTTGAAAGTTGTTACTAGGGGGTTTATGGTGTCGTTGATAAAGTATCTAATATTGGTTTTTGGTTTTTAGAAAGTTTTATATGGTGCGTTAAAAAAATATTTTTTCTTAGTTTGCCCCGTGTAGAAAATTCCTCCATGAGGAAGCAAAAATTGAAAAACATCAATTACTTCATCCTCAATTGGTTTAATAATTATCTAATTAAGTTATTATTGATATTTATTAATTTTTTACGGCGCGCCTTGAAAAATTAATTTATGTAAAAAATAAAGAATTTTCGTGAATTTATTTTGCCGAATATTTGGTTTAATGAATATTATTAGACTCTTTTTTAGCCTAAGTTAATTTCAATATTTGTTTACATGTTTTAAATTTTCATACTCATTATATGAAAAGATCTTGAAAATTATTTAAATAAAGTATTAAAAAGTAAAGGAAACAAATAAAGAAATTTTTATCCACAACAATTATTATGTATTATTATTATTATTTAAATCTTGACGTTAAGTTTGTGTTTCGAATGTAGTTTAAATTGCGCGCGCCATTTGTTTAATTTACGCTGTTGTCTGGTAGATGTCGATCATGATTGTATTCATTTCTATCTCGCAACTGACATTGAACCTCAATACATTAAATAGACGTGCTTTTGTGGCTATTCTTTTTTACGTCGTTAACCATTGACGATTATTTAGTGTATATACCTTCGTAATTTCTACTACGTTGTAGGTTTGTTTCGAATTTCAGTTTTTTCTAATTTTCAGAGGATAAAAAAATTTTTTTTTGTTCTTTGTTTTTTTAAAACACTGAATATTGACTTCGGACACATTTGAATCAGTCCTTTTTAGGACTAAAATAAGTAGTTTTATAAAACTATTTTCTTTTTGAATTATAACATTTTTTTCCCTTATTTTGCAGATTTTTTAATAATACAGAATATTTATTTCAGATAAATATTTCAATCAGTCCTTTTCAGGACTAAATAAATAGTTGACTAAATAAATAGACCCCAAGAACCCCCGAGTAACAACTTTCAACGAAATCTGATGAATTAAAAAAAATTTTGTCCGCCATATTGGATCCGCCATTTTGAATTTCTGAAAATTAACAATAGATTCGGTATCAGCGACCCCAAAAACCCCCGAGTAACAACTTTCAACGAAATCTGATGAATTAAAAAAAATTTTGTCCGCCATATTGGATCCGCCATTTTGAATTTCTGAAAATTAACAATAGATTCGGTATCAGCGACCCCAAAAACCCCCGAGTAACAACTTTCAACGAAATCTGATGAATTAAAAAAATTTTTGTCCGCCATATTGGATCCGCCATTTTGAATTTCTGAAAATTAACATCAGATTCGGCAGCAGCGACCTCAGAAACCCCCGAGTAACAACTGTCAAGCAAATCCGATGCATTTTAAAATTTTTTTTCCACCATATTGGATCCGCCATATTTATTTTCTGAAAATTAATATCAAATTACCGGTATTGCTTGCGGAATACAAAGTATGTATCCTAGTGCTAATTTTACCGCCAATACATAGGTGATTTCCTCATTTAATCCCTTTTTATTAGCACTTTTAGGCCTCTTTTTTTAATTTTAGACACATTTGTAGGTTATATTAGGGCCGCCATATTGGATTTTTCAAAAGGCCACATATTTTTTGAAAGTACTTATATATATGAATAATTTTTGGGTATAAGCGATTTTTTTGGAAGCTCTCAATTTTGGCCATCGGGGTGGCCCGCTTAACGTGAAACGTCCCATATATATATATATACACACATACAACGGTAAAACGCACTCGACAATCCATCCATCTGGTCGCAAACAGTAATGATACCTTTTCGGTACGTTACGGTCCTGTTTCTCCACTAAAATCGCATTTCTCGAGATCCCCCCCTTTGATAACGACACGTATACCGTTAATGGAAAATAATCCCTTTAGTAAAAGAGATGATGCGATCAAGTGAACTATTTATATATATATATATATATATATATAGAATACTTAAGTTTAAATAGGATTTTATTTACCTCTTTTTTTTAGAAAATAATTTTTTTCTATTTATTTCACAATTGTTGAATGTTGAGCTATTAATTATATTTTATAAACCTATTATTATTATTATTTCTTTATGCCAATACCAAATACAATTCTATTATTATTATTATTATTATTATTATTATTATTATTATTATTATTTCTATTATTATTACTATTATTATTACTATTCTTTGGAACTCCGATGGAATTCCGACGAAATTACGTTGGAAGTTCCGGCGGAATTCTGATAGAACCTCCAGGGGGCACTTTTACGGGGAATCTTTCCAAGTGGGTTCTTAATGTTAGAATAAAATACTCTTAAAATAAGAAAGAATTTCTAAATTAGAAAGTATTTCTTAATATTTATAAATTCTTTCTTACTTTAAGAGTATAATATGTTATTTTAATTTTATATAAGAATACATAAAATTCATGAAAAATATTCCCAGGTGCGAATTTTTGGTCGGCCCAAAGTTGGGCCAACTATACCTATGGTTGGCCCTCCTTCGCATGCCAAAGGTTCGGCCAACTATGAAATGATAACGGTCCGCCAACCATTGGCGACATAGGTTGGCCCGACAACTGACGCCAACGTTGGTCCAACTTGAAATGCGTATGTTGTGCCAACCGTAATTTTCAAAGATTGGCCCAACAACTAATGCCAACGTTGGTCCAACTTAAAATACTTAAGATGTGCCAACCATCACTTTCAAAGGTTGGCCCAACAACTGATCCCAAAGTTGGCCCAACTTAAAAAAAAAAGCTGAAAATTAATTACAAACGTGAATTAATTATTAATTACACAATTAACACATTATTATTGTGAAGAACATTACATAAACCTTAAACTATTATTATTAAACGCAATTGTCGACATACATTTTAGAAAATATTTGACGCTCGCTGGGATCGAACCCTGACCTAACGCACCGCAGACTAATACGCTAACCACTAGACTATACGCTCGCATGTGAAAATAAATGAAAAATGATTTCATAAGTTGCGACCCAGTAAAAATATTTTTACTTTCTTAATAATTCATTAAGAGTCTTAAACGGGTGATAGAAGCCACAAAATAATAAAATACTGGAATTAGAAACAACTTTTATTTTATTACTGAATATGTTTAATATATATATATATATATATTTCCAACTATTTGTCATGTAGTTTTTTCATCCGTCGGACCAACCATGTTCCAGAGTTTGGCCAACCAGATCTTAAAAGTCTTTCAAACTATTTTTCCAGAGTTTTGCCAACCTTCGGACCAACCATGGCCCAGAGTTTGGCCAACCAAATCTTTTAAGTCTTTTAAACTACGTTTTTTGGAGTTTTGCCAACCTTCGGGCCAACCATGGCCCAGAGTTTGACCAACCAAAGCTTTTAAGTCTTTTAAACTACGTTTTTCGGAGTTTTGACAACCTTCGGGCCAACCATGGCCCAGAGTTTGACCAACCAAAGCTTTTAAGTCTTTTAAACTACATTTCCCGAGGTTTTGCCAGCCAGTGGGCCAACCATGGTCCAGAGTTTTGCCAACCAAAACTTATAGGTCTTTTAAACTACATTTCCCGGGGTTTTGCCAACCAGTGGGCCAACCATGGCCCAGAGTTTTGCCAACCAAAACTTATAGGTCTTTTAAACTACGTTCCCCGGAGTTTTGCCAACCAGTGGGCCAACCATGGCCCAGAGTTTTGCCAACCAAAACTTATAGGTTTTTTAAACTACATTTTTCGGAGTTTTGCCAACCTTCGGGCCAACCATGGCCCAGAGTTTGGCCAACCAAAGCTTTTAGGTCTTTTAAACTATGTTTGCTGGAGTTTTGCCAACGGTTGGCCCAACTCTGGGTTAAGGTTGGCCCGATGGTTGGCTAAACTTTGCAGCCCAAAGTTAGCATGCAAAGTTGGCCCAACCATGGGTTCATGTAATCACCAAAGTTGGCCCAACTTTGGCGGACCAAACTTTGCATGCCAAAGTTAGGCCAACCTTGGGCCAACCATCAAACTCTGGCGGCCAACCTAAATTCGCACGTGGGTTCTTAATAAATAGATGCCAAAAAAAGATTTTCTTAAATTTAGAGTTTCGTTTTTTTGGTTTACTATTATTGTATATATTATATACAAATATTGAATTTTATAATACATTTTATACTAAAAATTTAATGTAAATGTATATTAAATTTTAATACTTGGGTATTACATATATACTTGTTTCATAATTTATTAAATTTAATAAAGATTTTTCCAACATTGTATTCACACAAACCAGACACACAAAGACTTTTTTCACCCATTGAAATTTCTATTTTAATTTTTCTCTTTCTATATATAAAAATCTTTTCTTCTTTCTGCATAAAAATGATGCGATGAATAAAACGAATGGTTTTGAATCGGTATGGAAAGTGTTACGTGCGATTTCTGCTTTTGCGCCAAGTTTATATACATATATATATATATATATATGTTTGTATGTGAAATTGTGGAAACACGAATAACGATCCCAGCGGAGGGATCACATACGTTTAGTATGTATATGTATATATGTATGGATGAAACCGGTGAAAGTGGTTCAGTTCTGAACTCGATTTGAGATATTCGACTTGTGGAATACGCGTCTCCGGTGTAAAAGTGCGATTTCGCCGCGGGATTTATTGCCTCTCGCGGAAACCGATCTTCCAAGTTGCATTTCACGATTACATGTGAATTCTCTCTCTCTCTGTCTCTCACTCTCTCTCTCTCTACGTATATGTATTACGACCAGAGAAAGGGTTTTCAGCATTTATCATTTCGTGCTGATTGCAATTGATTCGATTTTCTGTAATATATATATATATATGATGGATATAACCTGTTATTTGTACCTCACCAATTAACAGTTGTACACTGAAAAAAAAATTCTGGTTAGGCTTATTACTTTCTACGTTTCTAGTTATGTTAACCAGAATTCTAGTTGAATTAACTAGAATTCTCGTTAAAATAACCAGAATTCTGGTTAACCTAACCAGAATCAAAATGTTAAATATACCCTAACCAGAATTCTGGTTATTCTAACTAGAATTTTTTTTCAGTGTAGAAATTCGGAATGATGAAAAATGGAAAAACGAATAAAGTAATTTTTACTATACTTTAAAAATAAAACCGGAACCGTTCGCAGTTTCTTCGCATTTCTGTCAATTTTTACTGCAGAAATAGTAAAATTTATTCCGCACTGAAAAAAAAATTCTGGTTAGGCTATATTTAACATTACTTTCTAGTTATGTTAACCAGAATTCTAGTTGAATTAACTAGAATTCTCGTTAAAATACCCAGAATTCTGGTGAACCTAACCAGAATCAAAATGTTATTATTATTACTTTATTCTTATTATTATTATTATTATTATTATTATTATTATTATTTAATATGTTTATTAACTATTTTAACTTTTAGATTTACTTTCAAAACTTATATATTTATGTCCCTCGACCTCAGTGCGTTTATGTATATGTTAAATGTATCTGTTTCCTGTTTGTTCTTCTGCCGTTTATGTGACTTTTTTTTTTTTTTAAACAAGAGATTTTTTTTTCATCTAAAATGTATACATATATTTGAAATGACATTTTTATTTTGTTTTTTAAGTTTATACGCTTGTTACTTTTTTTTATATTCCACTTTTTTTTTATTATTTGTATCTCACATTTTTTTATGAGTTTTTAATTTCTATCAGTTTTTATCCATAGGATCGTAGGTTTTTTTTTTTTTTTTATAACTTTTGTTTTATTTGTTATCTCTTTTCATCTATACATTTCTTTTTATTTATAATTTTTTTTTTTTTAGTTGCATTCTTCTTTTTGTATATCTATTCACGTTGTATTTCTAGCTTTTTTTTTATTTATAGTTTTTTTTTCTATCACTTTTTTTTTATTTTTAATTCTTTTTATTTGTATCTTTTTTTTATTTGTTTGGCTTTTTTTCTATTTGCGTGTCTCTTTTTACTTGTGTTTCTTTTTATTTGTGTTTTTTTAAAAATTTGTTTGTCCTTTTTTTATTATGTGTGTCTCTTTTTTTATTCGCATTTCTCTTTTTTATTTTTGTATCACTTTTTTATTTGTCTCCTTTTTATTCTATTACTAATTTCTATTGCTTTTCATCTGTGCCGCTTTTTTTTATTTATTGTATCGTTTTTTAATTTACATATAGTCTTTTTATTTTATGATTTCAGTTCTATTTTTTGGTTTTTTTCGATTTTACTATCTCACTTTCTCCCTCTTTCGACGTTATTAACGATGACGACAAGTACGACACTGATATATATATATACACACTCTCTCTAAATCTGAATTTGTCACTTTTGACTAATTCAACAGCGATCATTTCGTTCATTAAATGAATTATTAATCGACTAAATTCTTAGTAAAAAATTACTAGTAAAACTGATAGCACAGAAAATTAAAAGGCATTAAAATAAGCTGCAACGCTTATTATTTTAATCCATTTTGGTATTAAAATAAGCAAAATTGGATTAAAATAATAAGCGTTGCAGCTTATTTTAATACCTTATAATTTTCTGTGAGTAGAAAAATATTATAATTTATTTATAGTAAATACAATAGAATTTACTATATAGTTAGTGAAATGTACTATTTAGTACATATTTTCTATGTAGTATAGTAAAATTTACAATTTAGTATAGTATAATTTACTATTTCAAGTATATGGTAAACTTTATTGAATGCAAAAAAGAGTATTTTAAAATAAAATGCTTTGAAGTCAAAACGTAATTTTTTAAATAAATCGTAATATCATTGTAAAAACTGACCGCCTTAAAAGTGCAAAAAACGTCTTGTTTTAAGACGTTTTTCGCGTCTAAGACACCAAATGTGTCTTAAAACAAGACGTTTTTTGCACTTTTAAGACGGCTAGTTTTTACAGTGATATTGAACTTGAGGTGTATATACGCATATATGTATGTATGTATATATATATATATATATATATATATATATATATACCACGATTGTCGAATCGACAGCGTGTGGCACATATTTAACTACGAGCTTTTTAAAACCACAACTGCTAATATACTCCATTGG
Source organism: Leptopilina boulardi (assembly GCF_019393585.1). Taxonomy (NCBI): domain Eukaryota; kingdom Metazoa; phylum Arthropoda; class Insecta; order Hymenoptera; family Figitidae; genus Leptopilina; species Leptopilina boulardi. The sequence continues at coordinate 108,851 of NW_026137717.1, forward strand.
AGATATTGAATTACCTTTTGTTATATGATGGCACTTAAAAACATCTTCTACGAATTTACACCCCCTTTTAATAGTTAAATGAATCAAGATTTCTATTATTTTATTTATTTTATTGTTTTTAAAAAAAAATAATTTTTTTTTCTTTAAAATACTATTTTACAGTCTCTATTTACAGTCCATTAAGAAAAATTTATATATCATATTTAAAATCTTATAAATTTAGAATTATTATTATTACATAATATATATGCTTTAGTACATATATATGTTTAAGAAAAAGAAACTAAAATCAAGATTTCTGTAACGAAAAAGAAACAAACATTATTAAAATATTTTAGTCGTTAAAGAAATTCCATTTTAGAAAAAAACAGAAAGAAAGAAGAAAAAAATATTGAATTTCAAAACCTGTCAATGAGATTGAAGTTCGATAGTAGAATTTTCCTATATGTCAAGAAGAAGAAAAAAAAAAGGACAAACCTTTAATGGATTCTCGATCGAGACTTATGATATTGTATTTTACATTAATTTTAGAAAATTGAATATTTATATACTGTATATATATATGTATATATTTATTTAAACTATATATTATTATATTATCGGCGTTTAGACAAGAATTGGATTTTAAATTTGCATTTTAATTATTACTATTATTATTATTACGATTTTTACTATTATTTTCAAAAAAACCACTTGGAAAGATTCCCCGGAAAGTGCCCCCTGGAGGTTCTATCAGAATTCCGCCGGAACTTCCAACGTAATTCCGTCAGAATTCCATCGGAGTTCCAAAGAATTTCCGATAGGATACCGACGGAATTCCGATTAATTTTTTTCAAAATTTTTGGAGTCTTAATTCCGTCAGAATTCCGTCGGAATCCCATTGGAAATTCTTTGGAACTTTCCGGGGAATCTTTCCAAGTGTGAAATTATTGAAACTACTATTATTATATTATTATTATTTTTTTAATTATCTTTTTTATTCAAAACCAAATCGGGGGCACGTTCTTTTATTCCGTTTCACTTGATATTTGTCAGATTGCGATTAATTATATCGAAAAATGAATTTCCACGCAACGTGAAACGTGTTTAGAATGAAGGAGCCGTGTCTCTTTTTTTCAAGACTAGTCGATTGTTATCGCGATTGACAGTGTCGTGCTTAGGTACAGTTTAAACCTCGGCTACTTCTATTCTACCCCCCTTTCGCCTCTCTCTCTCTCTCTCTCTCTCTCTCTCTCTCTCTCTCTCTCTCTCTGTCCTTTATGTATATATATATATTACACTATAGCTATATCTATTTCTATATTGCTATATTCTGTCAGCGCTTGAGACTGCTTGGAAAGAAAAGACTTCGATAGGGGGATGGCGAGAACCGTCCTGGTTCTGTATCCTGAGTTCGTATACCTGTTAGGCCAGGTAGCAAAGAGAGAGACTCTTTTTCTCAAACCGGACGTGAACGTTCAGATCTTTTAGGATTCCTCTTCCCCCCCTCTCTCTCTCTCTCTCTCTCTCTCTGTTGATCCTTGCAGAGAGCTTATCACGTTCAAAAAACGTGATGATATTGCCGAGAGACTCATTTTCAAGTTCTCTCTTTCATCTTTTCTTGATTCTCCCCCGTTTTTCCTTCTTTTTTATTGTTATTATTTTTATTATCTTCCACCAAAAAAAAAAAAAGATTTTAGATATGGGATCTATTTCTCAGAAGTTTGTTTTGACGACGTTACATGCATATATATATATATATATATATATATGTTTTTTCTTTTCTTCACCCCCTAAAATGTTTTGAGTTTTTAAAATTTTCAAAGTCATGTCCTGATTGTCTGGAATAGGCATCTTTCTAACAAATTTATATGTGATGTTTAAAATGGGAGCATTTCTGCTTTTGTACTACATATTTAGTCGTGTAGACGTACTAGCTTTTAAAATTACTACTATAGTTTCTGAAACTACTACTAGTGGCTGAAACTACATCTAGTTTTTAAAATTACTAGTACTACTTGTTTCTGAAACTACTACTAGTTTTTAAAATTGCTACTACTACAATTACTACTACTACTACTGGTTTTTAAAACTACTACTCTCTAAATCTGAATCAGTAGAAATTTTACTAATTCAATCAGTACTTTTCATTTTAACTTAAGTTTAAGTTACCCGAGGCGAAATTTGAATCCTCTTTAGCTTCCCTTAGAACCTAAATAGGCCCTCTTTACGATCTTGTAGACTCCCGTAGGCCCTCCTTTGAATCCAAACGTGGAAGAAAGGTAAATTTGCGACTAGTTGAGGAAGCTAAAGAGGGTCTAGTTCGATTAAAAAAGTACAAAAACATGCAAAAAAAAACTCTTTTAATTATTTTGATTAAAGCAAAATTAATTTTTTCTTCACACAATATTTCTTTAATTACCCTTTAAAAACTGGAATTAACATATTTTGAAGCGTTTTCAAAAAATTAATAGAATTAGAGCAATTTCAAAATTTTCAATATTTTAATCAATTTTTATACCCTACTTTGAATCCAAACGTGGAAGAAAGGGAAATTTGCGACTAGTTGAGGAAGCTAAAGAGGGTCTGTTTAACCCTACTTTACTCCTTGTAAATTAGGGCTTAAATTTCGCCTCGGGTATTTTTTGAAAATTTACTAATATAATTAGTAAATATATGTATAAGCAATAGAAAATAACTTATGTAAATCAGTAATTTGTATATACACAGTAAAAACAAAATCTTCTTTTAAGCTTATAAGTTGTCTTTTTTCAAGATGTAAACGGAAGTAGATCATATTGACTGAAAATCAGTACTCAAAAAATGTTTAAAAAGAATACTCTTATCTTACTATAAGTAAGATGTCATACGAGCTGAAATTTAGCTCTAAGCTTGTTGAAGAACTGAAATTCAGTTAGGTTTTAGACTATCATTTAGTCTTATGTTAAAAGAGGGCTGAAATTAAGCTTCCTTACAGACTGTCTTTCAGCGTTAACCTGGTGTGATAATAATCCTAAATTATGACTTAAAAGCATATTAGAATTTTGATATATATATATATTTATATTACTTATAACAATTTTTTCTAATTTATAAATTTGCATTATTTAAATGAAAATGACGAGGAACTTTTATATTTAAAAAAATCTTGTCATTTTCATTTTCAATTCTGCAAACTAAATTTAAAAAATAACATTATACGTAATATATATATATATATAAATATATAAAATTAGGAATTAACAGTTTAGAATAATTTAAGCTCTTCCAACAAGTTCCACACAGTTTTGTACTTTTGGTAATATTTAGCGACTTTTTTTCTAAATAGTATAGCTGAGACAAAGGTGAAAGATATGCGTGCTTTGCTGGAATATTCGATATTAAAAACCCAGTAAAAAAACCCATTCTTGTGAATTATAAATGAATAAAACCAAAATTAAAACACGAGAAAATCATTTCTCAACCACGCTTCACTGTACGCGTACGCTATGGCGTTTTCACAACAGACGTTTTGCCTGTGACGTCACAACTACCACTTTAAGACTCGGCGGACTGACACCCAGCTCAAGTAAAGACTTTTAAAAAGTCACTGTCGTCTTTTTTTTACTTAAGACCAGTGAATTAAAAATCAGTCGAATTATAAGCTTATTTATAGTAAGAGAACCACTAACTCTTATTTTAAGCTAATTTTCATTATTAAATAAAGTTTCTTGCTTAAAATAAGTTAAAAATTAAAGTAAGCTTACATTCGGTTTCAGATTTTGTTTTTACTGTGTAACATAACCTTTAAAATTAACTGTTAAATCAGTAGATTTTGCGGCCGCTGCCATATGTTTCTATTACTGATTCAATCAGTAATTTATATTCTACTAATTGAATCAGTAAATTTCTACTAATTATCAGTTGCTCAATTCTCGCTATGGCAATTAGTAGATTTCTACTGCTAATTAGTGAAATATGACTGATTCAGATTTAGAGAGTACTAATACTACTAGTTTCTGAAACTACTTCTAGTAGTTCTAGTTTTTAAAACTAAAACAACTCGTTTTTAAGAAACTAGTGTACATAAAAATACAACTAAATAGTACAAAACCATAAATATCCCCATTTTTAATACTTTATATATTAATTTTTTTAAATGAAAAGTCTTTCAATATAGAAACTTTAATTTTATCGCGTAAAAAACAGTGTTTTTTTATTATGTACCCCCTCCGAGGGGAGGTAAATGGAGTTTAGCATTTGTAAATTTGAGGGTACAATTCAGTAGATATACAATACAACACACTAAAAAAGAAATCTTGATTTCAGCCTATTTTTGAGGCTGAATTTAAGGTGTAAACGGAGTCAGACCAATTAAAAAAGGACAGACTTATGCAAAATATATGAGCTTAATTTAAGGTGTAAACGGTTTAAGACTTTGTTTTTACTATGAAAGAATTAACGATATATGTATATACATACAAATTCATATACAATATAATATGTGTAATACATAAAAGGAAAGTGATCGAATCACAGAAGCATATACATGAATGTATGAAGAGTATGTTTACCTACTCCTTACTCCATGAATGTTGTATATATGTACCTAAAATCCCCCCCCCCCCTCTCTCTCTCTCTTTCTCTCTGTGTGATCCTTCTCAGGTCGCTTAAGGGCGTTCCTCAAGAAATCCTTGCGCTTGTTTACATTCTGATACATCGTCATTTGTGTATCATGAATTCATGGACGAATCGAGTTCTTTTCTCGTAAAAAAAATCCAATACAAGTAAATAAAGAAACGTCTTCTAAAGCAAAAAAAGGAACTAACCTTATATAGTATTATTATATACTATAATGTTAGTTTTTTAGTCTGATCTTTAATTTTTCCCAAAAAAAAAAACGGATTCAAAATAGCATTTTATTTATAGATCCAGCTTGTATCCGATAAAATCACATTTTACACAAAATATTTATATGATATTCACTGCTTTCTCTGGTTATAACAAAAAAAAAAATAATAAAAAAAAATAGTTCATCCTCCCGGAAACAATAGACTTAATTTATCGAATGATTTTTAACGCCTGTCGAAACCATTCATTCAAGCGACTACCTTCAATTTATCACTTGTCTCAATAAAAAAGTTTTCATCCAATTCTCTCCTCTCTGTGTGTGTGTGTGTGTGTATTAAAAATTGAACGTTTCATCCGACAGTTTTATAGTTTTTCAATTTTTCACTTTCGTCGCGAAAATAGGCTTTTAACGAGATAAAACAAACAAAATAGTAATAATAATAATAATGGTAAAATAAAATAGTGACTGCGACACGCGGAACGGATAGAATTTTCAAAATCAGTTTTATGATACTGCATGATACTATATGACACTATATACTACTATAAACTACTATATGATTCTATATAATACTATATACTACTATATGATAGTATATGATACTATATGATGGTATATGATACTGTATGATAGTATATGGTACTATATGATACTATATATGATACTATATGCTACTATATGCATATAATCTGAATGAGTCATATTTTACTGATTAGCAGTAGAAATCTACTAATTGCCATAGCGAGAATTGAGCAACAGACAATTAGTAGAAATTTACTGATTTAATTAGTAAAATATCAATTACTGATTGAATCAGTAATATAAATATATGGCGGCGGCCACAAAATCTACTGATTTAATAGTTAATTTTAAAGGTTATGTTGTATACAAATTACTGATTTACATAAATTATTATTTTCTATTGCTTGCATATTCACTAATTATATTTGTAAATTTCAAAAAATAACTGAAACTTCAGTTAAAATGAAAAGTACTGATTGAATTAGAAAAAATTTCTACTGATTCAGATTTAGAGAGTATACTATACTTTATACTACTATATACTATACTATACTATATATATATATATACTTCTTTGATTCAAAGAAACATTTTTCTGGGTGTTTTTTATTTTAATGTAATGTAGATTTAAACATAAATGTTTTGTATTAAGATTTGATTCTCCGTGAGTAATTTCACTTCAAAAATCACGAAAATAACCTAAAAATTTTTTTTTGACGTAAAGTCCCTTTTCTCGTTAAGCCTCACATATAATATAATAAATATATATATATATAGAAAAAATCTGTGACAGTTCAGGGAAAAAATTATAGAATTCCTTTTTTTTTTCCAAGAAATTATAATACCCGCAAATGTCTCTCTCTCTCTCTCTCTCTCTCTCTCTCATTCTTTCTTTTATGTGTGAACCCAATGCCCAAATCTATATTCTTAGGGTGATTAGATCTCACCATATAAATTCTCAAGTGACTCGAATAAATTTCAATCACTATATATATATATATGTATATAGTATATATCTCCCTAAAATCAAAGCACAATTATTTAAAGACTTGAATGTGTGTGTATATATATACGCATGAGGTTATATTTTATCTATATAACTCAACTCGCGACTTCGTAATCTCTTTCTCTCTGTTTTTCTTTATCCCCGCCTTATCTCGTTAATTATTAACGTTGACTGTCATTAGAAGCCGCGCTTTTCTATAAAGAACTTTGAATTGCGCAAAAGTTAACTGAAGGAGAAAAAAAGGAATGATTGAGAGAGAGAGAGAGAGAGAGAGAGAGAGAGAGATTCAGGGAATCGCTAATAAACAAGAGTCGATGAATAATCGCTAATTCGTTGCTTAACCCTATAGATTGCCCATACCTTTGCAATGTATTACGAGCATTACGTCGGTTACAACATGTGCTTATTCTCTCTCTCTCTCTCTCTCTCTCTCTCTCTCTCTCTCTCTCTCCGTCGAATAGAAGTTAGAAGTTAAACCGTATACTGTCGATCTTCGGAAATATATTGCCAATTATTTTTCCCCTCGATGGAAAATGCAGCGTGTGAGTAGTTCTCGTCGAGAGGATAAGTTACTCGCGCGATAGATTTTTGCCCAGAAGGCCAACCTCTCACTATATATGTATATATATATATATATTGGAATGGATAATCGTTTACCATGATGGAGAAGGGGGGGGGTGTTTGGTACGTGTATATAGACTCCATGAAGGGGGGGGGGAGAAAGAGTATTGAGCGGCAATCGATCCGTAAGACACACAAAGTATCGACAGAAAACCTTCATAGTGAAAATGGCGATGCAGTATATATGTATATATATACGTCGTCCACCTGTTTTTTAAAGTAGATGTAGTGTATATATGTAATATTTTTACTTGTCAATGAAAGACAATAAATATATATATATATAAGTACTTATATATACATATACACTTTCTAACCTCAATACGTCCATCACAGGCGCTGTAAAAGAGTTAAAGGGAATTTGATGTTTATCGAATATGTTTTCGTTATTGCATCGTATATATGAGCGCAATGACTTTATCTTTTGTTTCTTTTTTTTAATGACCTTGAAAACTGGAATGCAAATTTGCAATTATTTGTGCATTGAAATAATAAAATTATATTCTTATATTTATAATAACAATAATAATAATAACAATAGTGATTATAAAAATAGTAATAATAATACTAATATAATAATAGTAATAGTAATAATTTTAGTTCTTTTTTTTCTGCTTTTAAGGCACTAATTTTGTGCATTATATTATGTTGCTAATAATAAATTTAGTAATAGCTTAACAATAGAAAAAGAATGTATTTATATATAAATAGAAAAGAAAAAAAAATTTTACGTAGTCGTTTAGAAATTTACTGTATATAGTTCTACCTCACCTGGTAGAAATTCCATGTGCAAATGCGGGTACTTTAAATATATATATATATATATATATCGGTGATAGTTCCGGGATTTTTCTAAACCTGGGGGATTTAGTATATATATTGCACCACCTGTCTATGGTAGGGTGCGTGCGTTTGAACAAAATAATGGATAAATTTTATCCTTATATATATATATACTTTGATGCGGTGTTTATTTTTTGAAACGATTTTAATGGTTCATTTTTAAATCTGACGCCTCCCTATTTTTTTTCTTTTTTTTGTATTTTTAAGTAAATTCTTATATATATATATATCAGTATTTTTAGGTTATGTCAGTTAGATTTTTTTTTTAATTCTTAAACTATACGGATATTTTTAGGTTATGTTAATTTTTTTTTAAATTCTTAAACTGCACCGATATTTTGAGGTTATGTTAGTTAAATTTCTTTTTTTTTAACTCATAAACCATATATCGATATTTTGAGGTTATCTCATTTAATATATATATATTTTTTTCAATATATATTCTAAAGAGAATATTTTTTCAGTTCTAAATTTCTAACATATATAACAAAATTATCCCAAGTATTTTTATTTCTCTTTTAGTTAAATTTTTCTTTTTCTTTTTTGGAAAGTGATTAACTTTACTCGCACACGCGACATTGTCATTGTGACACAAATTATTGTCCTCAAGTTTTCATATAAACGCATTATAAATATATCACAAGCCGTATATATATAACTCTCCGGAAATCGAAAGTTTATCCCCGATTTTTCAATATATATATATATACAGTATATAACATAAAATCTCGGAATCCCGTAGGTGTGCTTAAGTAGCCGGATGCCATTGTTCGCGACACCTGGTCGTTGCGATTTACCGAAACCCGAAAGTCGTCTTTTTTTTCTTCCTTTTTCAAAACGAGGCGAGTTCGAATATATCAATAGTTTAAATTGTATATATATATATATATATATATGGGAAATGTATAGAAAGCATTGATGAAAAAGGAAGAAAAGGGGAGGGGGGAGGTGTGAATGACAATGGAAGACAATCAGTTTGTTCCCTATTTTTAATAAAGGACAATTTGTCGAGACGATTTTTAGATTCTAAAGGCCTATTTAGGAAAAAATAATATAGGTATATATACACAAACAGACATATATAGTGAAAAAAAATTATTTGCTTCAAATAATTGGTTACTTAAAGGGCTATTTTAAATAATGAAATTATTAGTTCAAGTTAAATTTCTTTATTTCAAGTAAATATTTCATAATAGTAGTTATTAAGTATAACAAATTATTTGAATCAAATAAACTTTTTTACAGTATATAATGTAAAAATATATAAATTCTAAAATACTGTTTGTTATCAGAAACTATAACATCTCACACACACACAGCTGTTTAGGGCATTCATTACTCAATAGAAAAAAGAAAAAAAAAATATATATATATATAGAGAGAGAAAGAGAGAGATAGAGTATAGAAATGCGATCAAATAGGGGATGAATAAAGATTGGTAGAAGAGATTTCGAGATTCTTCCCTTCATCTTTTTTTTTGCCCCGTTTTGGAGTCTTTGAAAGCTGAGCTAGAAACTTATCGAGTGAATTTAGTTTTCTTCTTCTTATTATTATTATATAAAGCAGAAAGGGGAGAGAGAAAAAACCATGGACAAACATGAGCTGGGAAAAAGTCTTTGAGGATGATCCCTTATGATGAGTTTCAAGCCCGATTTAAAATTTTTGCGATAAAGCAACATCTCTCTCTCTCTCTCCCTCATTCTCTCCTCTTTCTACTTTCCATCACTCTCTCTCATTCTTTCATTTACCCCTCAATTTCTAAAATTTTTACATATAATTCCCCCCCCCCCTTCTAGTTAGTTTAGATTTTAGGTTATGTTTACTTATATTAGATTTAAAACTAAGTTATACATGCGGTTTGAGGTAATGTTTAGATCTGTTTATTAAATTTGAGGTTAAATTAGGTAAAATTAGGTTACATAAAAAAATAACATAAGTAATTTTAGTTAAGTTAACTGTAGTTAAGATAACTTTAGTTAAGATAACTTTAGTTAAGATAACTTTAGTTAAATTAACTTTTGTTAAGATAACTTTAGTTAAGATAACGGTCCGTCTTTCTTTCTCTCTCTCTCTGTCGGTTTGTCTTTCTTTCTCTCTTTCTGCGTCTGTCGGTCTGTCTTGAGAGATAAAAAGAGATAGCTAGAGTATGTGTGTGTGTGTGAGAGGGAATGAAATTTGTAAAAACAGGAACAAACATAAACCGCGTTTCGATTCGACGAGCAATTTAAATGAACGCGCAAACACGCGGATGGTGTGGCGCACAACGACGGCGGCGGCGGCGTGTATATGGTCAATGGGCGTAAAGAAAGACCGTGAACGAAAAAATCAGCAAGGAAGGCCGTCTCCAATTTTTGGGCGGAGCTGTTAAACTTCCTGCATCCTCTTTTGTACCGCACACAATTCACAAAAGAGTGAGAAAATTTATTTTAAAATACGCCCGTTATACATCCTATATATATGCTCTCTTAATTTGAATCAGTGAAATTTCACTGATTGCCAGTGAAATTCCACTGATTCAATTAGCTAGAAGTCGGTCACTGAGGATCAGTGGAATTTCACTGATTCTCTCAGTAGAAAATATTGTACTGATTTAATCAGTGAGACATATAGGTCACTGATTTAAACAGTGGAAAATAAGTAACTGATTTGATCAGTGAATGTTTAGAACTTGAAAATTTTGATTAATAAGAATTTTTTATATAATAAATTATATTTTTATTTTCGAATAAATATTACAATTAACATAAAATATAATATTTTATAACACTTTTTATCCTTTTTTTTACAAAAATATTGTAATATATTCTTGAACATTGTGTATAGAATTTAGTTAATCAATTCACATAAATATAATATTTTATTACTCTATTTATCCTTTTTGTATCAAATAGTGTAATATATATTCTTGAACATTGAACTTACAATTTAATTAATTTCTGAAAGTGAAGAATGTCTTTTTATACATTTTCTGACTTAAATTTTCACGCTGTGGATACATTTAAAAATAAATAAATAAACACTAATAATAAACTTAGTAAACAAACAAAAATTTTAAGCTGCAATAAAGTTGTTTTCTAATTTTTAACAACAGCATCAAAATTCTATTAAGCGTATAAAATAGAACGGTTCTGTAATTTATATTTTAAGCGTAAAAATTGTATGAATCTAACAAAATGAAATAATGTAATAATTTTAATAAATGTTTAATTATCACTGTCATCACCATCGTCACTGGAATGAGGATTCAATTGAATGTTGTTTAATGTAGTAAACAACGATCTCACTGAGCTTTTTGCTGCTGCCTTATTTGTTTTATAAAAATAATTTTCCAAAAAGTCGTAAAAGAAAACTAAGGAAGCTGCAAAATGTACGTTCGTAACGTAGTGTAGTTTGAAAAGTAAGTCAAATGCTATTATTGGTGATGCTTTATTACCGATGTCAATTAATAGACCATCGCATACAATAAAATACTTTTGTACTATTTGCCCTGAGTGGCAAACAATGAATGGTTGTATTGCACCTTTAGCCATATTGCAAGCATCAGTAATGCAAGTTGAAATGCTTGATCCCTCCTGTTCAAATTTAAAATTATGATAAAATCATTATTACAATCATATAATTTACCAATAATTATTTTTAATAGTAAATAACATGCGAAAAAACTAAGGCTTCTAATATAATTCAAAATACCTGAAACACTAAAAAACAATGTAAATGGGTTAATTTCGGGTACACTTTTCTCAAAAACTACTTTCTCAATAGTTTGTCCTTGTTTCATTATAGATTACAAATATTGTCAAGCATACAAATAAGAAGTTGCAAGATATTATCTTCTTTACAAACTTTCGTATAAATAAAAACAAAATGTAAAAAATGAACATTTGACTTAAGTATCCCTTTATTCAAGTCAAAGATATGTCAAACTTCTTACTTGAATAATTCACTGCACATATTTGTAATCGAATAAAACCAGGGTGAATACAATCAAAAAAATACTTTTTGAGAATAGTACCAAAAAATGCCTTTTTTTAAATTATTTTTTTGAGACGGAGGCTACTGAAAGGTGCGATTTGTCAGAGGTTGTAAGATTGCTTAAAATTATCTACTTTAACAATTTATTACTGAAAAACGTGAAGCACCTTGATTTTCTGACATACTGAAAACTGATACACGAAGAAAACTCAAATCTTCCAAAACAAATAGATTTCAGAATCTTTGCTTCCTAATAATTTGCAAAGCATTCATAACTCTTCTTCAGAAAAAGTATCAAGTTATCTGATAAAAAATTTCCAAATTGAAAATTTTAAAACAATCTTTTGACTTGCTGATAAGTTGTTGCACCTTTCAATGTCCTTAAAAACATATGGAATTTCAATATAGAATTCGAATATAAAAATTAAAAGATGTCAAATTTTGGTTTTTTCCCTAGGCACTTGAAAAACAAAATTGACAACTTTTAATTTTTAGACCCAGGCCAACGATTTTCACCGTTCAAAAATTATATCGGTTTGTATGATCGGAACTCTTAGTTAAATTAAATAACTTAAAATAATTTTTAAAAATACTTCTTACCGGCAAAATACGCATTAAATCACAATTTGGAAATTTATTGATAGTAGACTCATCATTGGCATCTTCATGGTTTTGATTTTGTGATTTTTTCCCTTTTGCGCGTTTTTTTTTCTTACTTCCTGTAGGCTCTTCGCTACTACGTTTTCTCGCATTGAAATTTGTCGCGGGTAGCAACGCTTGAAGAATGACTAAAGCCTTTACGTTATCTAAAACAGTAATATTTCTTAATAGAACTTATGCGAAAAATGAATTGATTGATTTATAAACATATTCCCAAATAAAGAGCTTACCGTCCTTAATGATTAATGCTTTTTTATAAATGTCTAGTCTTTTTTTCTGGCAGTATTTTAATATTCGAGGAGTTGCCCAAGTTTGAAAACGCCCCAACAAATTTTTACTAGCTGATGCTATTTCTCCGCTAAACATCATATGATATTCTTCATTGATCTAGTTGCAAAAGTAATATATATTACATAAGACGAAATGTAATAAAATTTTATTTTTTAAATTAATATAGATAATTTGATCGATCTTCTTCAAAATTAAAAATAGATGGCAATAGAATATTATTATCTCAAAATTTTATAAAATTTTATAGACTTTTAAAATTAACAAAAATTTAATTATTATTATACAGATATTTCTCACCATGTCTCCATAAAAATCCAACAATCTTGGGAATTTTTCTGCTATTTCTTTTATACTAGGGCCGTCAGTTTCTATCCACTTGCGTCTATTAGGGAAAGTAATTTCCAAACAATGCAATATATCGTCTTTAGTATTTTTTGATGGCATGACGCACTGCATGTATAAAATCTATAAATTTAAAAGTATATTAATTATAAAAATAATTTTTAATTAACTATTTAGCTTTTAAAATTTTTTAGTAATGTTTCACTCTAATCGAAGTTAAATAATATCAGATTTGTTTCAATTTACCATAAATATCGATTTTAAAAGTAAACAGTGGAAAAGAAAAACTGTCAGAAAAAATTAATAAATTTTTAATATTTCCGTACATCAGAGTAAAAAAAAACCACTCTCGCTTTATACATCGAAAACCTCCTCTCTGACGTTGACTGTCTAAAACGACAACTGCGTTTTTTTGGTTAAATGAAATGACAATATGTTTCAATTAAAATCAAAACAGCAGTTGTAGTAAACCGACTTCAATAAACGTTTCACAACACAATAATATATGAAGATTTTGAGTTTTTTACGTCTCTAGAATTTTAGAAACTAGTTCCCTGCAAAAATTGGAAAAAATACATACTTTTTTGGGTTATTTTTGCAATGGTCGTTTTAGATAGCCAACGTCAGAGAAGAGTTTTTAGACTTATAAAGCAAGAATGGTTTTTTGCTTGGAGGTATCGAATGAGAAAATATATAATTAATTCTGCATAATTTAATAATAATAACTAGTAATAATTAGTCCTTTTCCAATTTTGATCGTTAAACATGAGTTGCAATAATTTTTTATGGGCGTTAAGAGTTAATTTAATCTTTTCTTTTCCTTGCTCACTTTTCAACTGGATATTTTACGATAAATCTAAATAAATCAAATTTAGTTTAACTGTATTTTAAATAATCCATTAAAATTTCATCCACTAAATTAGATATTACATGTTCTTCGAATTCTTCAGAGGATAATGTTGAAGCTCTTTCATTATGAAATGAATTTTTTTCCATTGTAGATTTCTGTTTCGCTTTTTTATACTTTTTTTCATCTGGTTTTAACAACTTTCTTGTATTCCAAAGTCTGTATTCGATGAAACCAAGGCCTGTTTTAATATCAAAAAAGTGTTCCTGCACAAAAATAAAATGAAATTAAAGATAATTGGAATACAAAATAAGTAATACAATAAACAATTTTGACTTACACATCCTAAATCAGTTGAGTTGTCTTTCAGAGACGGAAATTCAGACACAATCGCTTTAGCCAATGCCCATTTTGCTCTTGACGGAGGATAGCTAAAATGCATATTTTAATAATAAATAGTTGATGCAAAAAAAAATCGTAATACTGTAAACATTTTTTAAAAACGGATGCTTACTGATTATTATTGTGAGCTTTGATGAAATCAGCTACAAGTATACGGATAAAACATTTTCGATCATCTTCCCCAAACTTGTTTTTGTTCATTAGATCTAAGAGGTAGGGTCCTTGCGGATGATCTTGTAAAGTTTCCGTCAATGTTGCATGTGTCTGAATAAAAAATATAAAAATGTGTTAACCGGGTGTTTAACAAAATAACAAAATTAAATTCTCTGATTTTTCTATGACTTTTATCTGTGATAGCCTTAAAAAAGTTTCCTTAACCTATTACTAAACTATATTAATAACTTAAATTTATACGGAATTACAAGAAAATCTTTTGAAAAATTAATAAATGTTTGAAAATAAGAAAATATGAAAAACATTTATTAAGAAAAAATTTACTAAAACGTATAAACTATAAAAAATAATTTGATTTTAAATAAATAAATTCATTTTAATTAATTAATAAAAAATTCCAGAAATTTATGAAAATTCTCTGACTTTTCTCCGACTTCCCTGACCATTAGATAACTTAATTAAATTAATTAATTTAGGAAAAGAAAATTTTAAAAACTTACGGAAAAAATTGCACTCATATCACGTGCTGGTAAATGTATGTTGGGTTCTTGAATCTCCACATTCTCTTGTCTGGAAGGCAATTGTACTGGAAGGTGTTGTACGAGTGGTATTTGGACTCGAGGCAGTTGTTCGGGTGACAGTTGGGCTCTAGTCAGTTGTTCGGGTATCAGTTTGACTCGTTGCAGTTGTACATTATTCATAGATTCTTCTTCCTTCATTTTTGTAATCAACTTTAGCAGTTTCATTGATGGTCCAAATTTTATATTTATTTTACGTAAATATTCTTCCGTCAAGTCCATAAAAGATTCGCCGTCAAATTTTTCATCTATGCATAAAAACACATCTATATATTTATAATTCAAGACTTTTTCTCAAACTTTCTTCCATCAAATCTATAAAACATTAAAACTCCTTTCCCGAAATTTAAAAATCTAATATTTACAAACATGTTGAACGTGGTTTTTCTTTTAATATCTATCTTGAAATTGGACACTTTTCTCTATACAAATTTTTTCTCTGTACCCTCCTGATAAAAACTCAATAAATTATAAAGTACTTATTATAATGTGTCGTAAACTAACGAACAATTCATCAGACGTTTTATTTTTCCAAATAGACATGGGTTTATAATAAGCAAGATCTCTCGGAGAAATAAATACAGTAGGATCATTTGGATATCCATTCTGAATTGAGAAGGAATTGAAATCAGTGTCAAAATTTACTGTTTCACAGGGTAAACATAGTAAATAAATTTCGTTTTCTCTCAAAATTAATATTTCTTTTATCATTCCGAACTGTGGCAAATTGATTTCATCGGATGGGTTGCCTGCTGCCATACAAACAACTAGTTCATTTCGGAATTGGATACCATTTATTTTTGCGGATCTAACTTTGAACACAAGATCATTATTAGCATAGTTCAGTTCTAATAATTGTTGCTTACTTAGAGTATCCTCTACTTCAACAGATTTTCCTCCCTCACTGTTAAATGAATTGATTTTTAAATCATGTCCACCCCACTGTGCACTTTGAACACAGTGGCAAACGCGAAGAAGTGTTTTTGGACAGTTTTTGAAATTATGAACCACTTGTGCTCTCTCCTTAATTTCACCATGCTTTGCTTCAAATCGCATACACCAGTATAATATAAGAGGTCCAGCCCATGCCATGCACTCTGGATAGTGGAAGAGGTGGTGAAACTTGTTAATGCAATTTACGTCGGGAAACAACTTTTGAAAGATTTCAAAAAATTCATTGATTAAGTGTTTCAAATATGGCAGTAGACTCTTCGTCAGTTTAGGTGCGAAAACAATTTCCATGATTCGTAGTAATACCAGAATTAAATTCATGTGTTGATCTTTTGCAGGAATTTTTTTATCTACTATGAATGGGAAAGCTCTAATGAAACACCATACCTGCATAGCTTTCTGATTCAAGCTATAATCTCTAATGTTTCGCATATTACTATCAATAAAATTTGGCGAAGGTTTGTTTTTTTTCTCTGCAAAGCCGTATTGAAAAGCAGCGATCTGTTCATTTAAATAAGATAAATTAAAAAAATCTTTTACGTAAACATAGTGATGTATCACAAGTTTGAGAACCATAGGCACAATACCACACAGAAAATCATGCATCGCATCGAAAATTTTATTTTCAGTGGTGTGAAAGTACTTCGAACTATTCAAAATGCTCTCACCATTGACACCAGTTTCAGTACGAATTGTTTGAACTTCTAAGACAGTTCTTGCTCTTTCGAGTTTTCTAATGTGTTCTCTATGGAGCACTCTGGTTCTTTCTTCACGTGCTTTGAGATTGCCTGCATGTAAATCTACCCGTGAAATGAGACACATTCTGCAAAATTTGTTTGCAGAGGGTCCTAATAGACCAAAAATATCGTGTACGGCAAGACCATCACCGCAAAATGCCGCAATGCTAGCACGGAGGATAAAATTTTCTTCGCCAATTTCTATAGGAACACCTTCATCAGATTCTAATTTATTCAAATCTTTAATAAATTGTTTCAAAATTTTACCGAATCCATATTTTTTAATGTCCTCTGTATAGCATAAACTTAACACATGAATATTTCCTCTTTGTGAATTCATATGTGAAGGCAAATTTTGAATAATGTAGTAAAAAACTCCAAGTTTGTGAACACCGGTTTTTGATCCTAAAGGCCCAACAATTTCCAGGTCATCATAATAAAGTTGAATTCTTAAGGCATGAGGATGTTGTTGAAAAAATGGATGTTGCTTAAAATAATCACCATCAATAAATGATGAAAGCAGATCATTATTCGAAGGTCTTTCTGACAAAATAGCTGCTCTTATCTCCGGATTTCTTAATATTAAAGTTAATACCTCTATAACTGGAACATACTGATATGTTTCCTTCACCAATCGAGGTATAGTTGTAGCAGATTCTTTATCCAACACATTGTCTATTCTATCACCCAAAGGAATTTCTTTTCCATCGATGTAGTTGCAGTTAATTTTGAGAGCATTGACTTGTTCGGACAGCGTTTTACATCCATCAAATGGATTTTCAAATTCAAAATTTTTTATCAATTCCTTAGCTTCCACATCTTCAGCCATATTTTTATTTGAAAGAAAAATTTTAACTTTTTCCTTCAACACGTCAACTGTCGTTAAAAAAACATGCTCAAATTCATCTAATACATCCATTAAGGTAGTCCCCGTCATTGATGGTTTGGCTTGAAGTCTACCAATCATTCTAACGATTGAGGTGCGAATAAAAGAAGCTGGGTTTAAATTTTCATAATCATAATGATTGTGAACTTGGTTTTGGTTATCTGCTTCATTCAAAGGTACTTCAGGTCCGTAATTAAATTCTTCATCTACTACTTGGGCATCATTAACATTATCAGCATTTTCATCCAAGATCATAGCATCGTCAAGATCAACATGAAATTGATGGAATTGCTCAATATGTCTTTTAAGAGACCCAAACAGTAAAAAACGCCTTTTGCAATTACCTTGCGCACACTCAAACCCTTTTTCACCACCTCCTCTATTAATAGTAAAGCCATGAGTATATTGTAAATGTCGAACATATTCATTCCATCCATTGGCAATTAATTGCTCACATTTAAAACACTTTAATCGGTCCATTTCCAAATTATCGAATATATATTTAAGCGTCAGTTATTCTTTCAGTTAAATTCTTTTAAAATAAAAGTACACTACCTTGAATAATCCACAATGTTTCTTCATCAATGCCGCTTAACAACAATTTTTCCATCAATTGCTCGGAATCCATCATTTTTAAGTTCTGTAAATTTATGATCTGAAAACATTAATAGTCGAGTTAATTATTCTTAAGGGGATATGAGAATCGCAGGTTTTGCCAAATGGATCACTGAATATTACAATAATTTCAATTTCAGTGAAGCATATTATTTTTTTCTCGAGTTTTCGTTAACTGTTAAAAAAAACTTTTTCTTCGTTTTGAAACGTAGAATTTCAAAATATTTTTTGTTTAATCTTTTTTACATTTTTCATTGTTATTTCAATTGTTTATTTATAAAATAAATAATTAATTTTATCGTATTTTCCACATATTTTTACTACAGAATCCGTTGAAACAAAAATGCTCCGATATTAGTTGAAAAATTATTTATTATCAACTAATAGCGGGACATCTTTTTTCTCAACGAATTCTTTAGTAAAAATGTCCGGAGAATACGATAGAAATGTTAAATTTTGCATATAGCGTGAAGAAAGCTGTTTTTGAATATAATTTTGTAAATAAACAATTAAAAAACAATAAAAAATGAAAACAATTTTTTAAAAAATATTTTTAAATATTACGTTTCAAGACGAAGAAAAAGCTTTTTTTAATCGGTTAAGGAGAACTCGAGAAAAAAACATTTTTATTTTTCGCTGTTAAAAATTTCAATTGTTAATAACTTTAACAAAAAAATTTTTTCTTCTTCAAAATTTTATGACTTATTGTTGATCTCCCAAGGATAAAAAAAATTATATTTCATTGAAAAAAAATTATAATATTTGGTGATCAGTTTGTCAAAGCCTGATATTTATTCCAAACACTGACTTGACAAAATTGTCAATTCATTTTGGGATGATTGGTTCATTTATAAAATTCAAAGATCGAAATTAAATCTAATTACTTATCAAATATTATTTTTTAAATAATATACTACTTGAAAAGTACAAACTTTTCAATTATAACATGACACACGTCTTTTGAGGTTATATTTATCACAAACACTAACTTGACAACACACTGACAAATCATTTTGTTTATTCTCATTTATTATTTTGCAACGTATTCTTCTGATTTTTTTAAATTCGATTTACTGGACATTTCATTTTTTCATTAATAATGTTTATAAAATTTATTTACATTTTTTTACAAACTTTATTCTTACCTTTTCAACTAAAAAATAACACACTTCGAGGTTATGTTTATCACATTTTTTCCGTCCTTCTTACTTTCTTCTTACAACGTAGGTCGAGAGATAGAAAATATCAGTGCCAAAAATGCTTAACCTGTTTGTCAAAGATATGAACTATTAAAATCCAGTAAAAATTGGGCTCATAAAAAGGTGTTAAGATTGAACACCAAGTGTCAAGGTGATACTTTAGCACGCAAAAAGCCACTGGACATTGCACAGTCAAAATAATTATCTCAAACAATAAAAAGCAGCTCCGATTATAAAAAATAATCGAAATAGACTAATTCAAAGGACGCAAAACGGTTGAAAAGACAAATAAATAAATGTAAATAACCCGAGCACGTAAACTTAACTTGACTTGGCGATGTTTTGGAATCAGAGTCAGCGATGGTTTGTGACGCGTTACTATCCACCACCCCGGTGACACTCTTGAATTGAAACTCACCTGAGAGTTGACCGTCGCCACCGATGGCGCTGGCTGTACAGTGGGCAGATATTGAGTGAAAATGCATGAGATTGCAAAGAAAAATTTAATTTACACTCATTAATAGTTATTTGATAGCATTTATTTGTGCATAATATTAATCTAGTAACTTTTTAACATATTTCATAATATCAAAAACTTGGGAAAAGTGTTCAACATTTTATTTATAATGAAAATTCTGCAAAAATTCTAGGCGGGAAATTCAAATTAAATAATATATAATAAATAAATTATTCAACATGGATTTTATTTATTCTGTAAAATATTATTAAACAATAACCAATAACAATAATTAAAATAATAAAAAATAATTATATTATTATTTATTTGAATTTCCCGCCAAGAATTTTTGCACAATTTTCATTATAAATAAAATGTTGAAAACTTTTTCCAAGTTTTTGATATTGTAAAATATGCAAAAATGTTACTGGATCAATGTTATGTACAAATAAATACCATTAAACAAACATTAATGATTGTAAATTAAATTTTTCTTTGTAGTCCCATGAATTTCACCAAATTTCCTAATAACCGGCGTTCCAGAGTAATTGTTGTAAACAATTATAAACTCTGTACATTGAATAAAAAATTTTTGATTGATGTAAACAAACTTAACCTCAACAATTTGACATTCCTTCAAAATCTATCCAGATTTTTATGCCTAAGCAGAATAGCTTCGCGAAAGACGTTCGCGAACGTGAAACATGATTTAGAAAAGGACAGAGATATACATATTCGTTTCCTTTTCTATCTCATGCATCTCGTTCGCGAACGACTTTCGC
This sequence comes from Leptopilina boulardi, assembly GCF_019393585.1. Taxonomy (NCBI): domain Eukaryota; kingdom Metazoa; phylum Arthropoda; class Insecta; order Hymenoptera; family Figitidae; genus Leptopilina; species Leptopilina boulardi. The sequence goes on from NW_026137717.1 coordinate 129,546, forward strand.
GAAGCTATTGTGCGTTAGCCTTTAGGCTGGTTACACAATAGGTTAAATGAAATCGCCTTGAAGACGATTCGATGCGCAGTAAACAAAAATGTGTGTACGCGCATCGTATCGTCTTGAAAATCGTCTTCAAGACGAATCTATTTTACATATTGTGGACTCAACCTTATGTCTGGTGAATTGCAGAGCAGCCTGGAGTGAGACAAAAAAGATAACGGCATCTCTCTCACACTCAACGTAACATACTATATTCTAGAGTTTATTACGTATTTTACAGTAAACAGAAAACCTAAAATGTCACGTCCATGGTGTAAGACTAAGACCACATCGTGATCATGCTAACCATGACTGTTAATATTTTAAATCAAATTGACATAACCTAAGAGAAACATTTGTACATGATGATGTACATGAAAGTAGAAACGAATAATAAAATTACCTACTACTTCTGAATAATGTAATGTAAAATAATATGAATCAAATCAGATTGTGTCTTCTTGTTAAATAAAATGAATTACTCTCGACTTATTCGGATTAAAGTGTATTGTTATGTACACGTCAATACAATAACATAATACCTACTACAAAAACTTGGTATTGAATAACAACATAATAATAATAAAGTTATTGAAGTGTAACTTACCGTTAGAAATAATGTCTCATATTTTAGATTTTTCAAGACAAACACTTTTAAACTTTTCACAATACGTGATTGCTGTAAAAATTGACGAAGCACAACTGCGTATTTATTCACTTCAATAAAAAGTATCTACTGAAAATTCAGTGATTATGTTTTACTGATTTAATTCAGATTTTACTGATTTTTCAGTGAAAAAGAAAAAAGTCACTGATTCACCAGTGAATATAATTTTACTGATTGAAATAGTGAAAATTCCACTGATTCAAATTAAGAGAGTGTATTTAAATTTTAGTTTTCTTTTATAAAAACGATATACTTTTGTGCTATACCTGAAAATTTTAATTGCAAAAAATGAAATTTGTCCGTCCCTATATCCTTTCTATTTCTTACTTAATTTTTTTTACATGAAAAAAAAATTAGTTACCCGAAACGCAGCGAAATGTTTTACTATATATACATATAGTAGCTAAAGTTTTATTTGTTTCAGTTATAAATCTTATTCTAGTTGGAATTTTACGTTATTTTAGGAAAAATATTTTTTTTCCTTTTTTTCTATATTACTCGCTGGTATATAATATATAAGATATTCTGAAATTGTTGAAAAAAAAATACAATGATTTAATAATATCAAAAATACACATAATTCATAGAAGCAAAAATAATTTCATTGAATGACATATATGGAGTGAAAAAATAATATATTTCCACATCGTTTGAGGCTTGGCACAAGTAATTTGTCGAATAATAATAAATTCTTTTGCGGGTGAAGAATATCGCTTTGTAAAGAAGAAGCAAATGCGTTCCATTCTTATTGTCACAGAGAGGCAGTTGCGTTAAAGTGAATTTTTAAAAAAGAAAGATAACACTCTTCTTTACACTGTTTTTCTTTCTCTTTCTATATATATATATATATATATATATATATATATATATATATATATACATATATATATATAAAGAGACGGACGGACATATGTCTGTCTGTGTGTAGAAAAAGGCATCGAGAATCGGCCAAGTAGAACAAACGTTATCAACTAGTGTGACTGAGCGAATCTGGCTTCTATACATTATGCTCTGTTCATTGTTCGATATATGTTCCATTGGTCCATTGTGTCAATCGTCCATCAAAAGACGCCTCGACTTTCGGTTGGTTAGGTTCGTTTAGTTCAAATTTTACGGCGTTTAGATGGGTTCTCCCTTAGACCCATATATATATTGTAGCTTTTAGTCAAGAAATTGCACCCTCTCGCCTTTTTTTTTCTTCTTTTCTTTGTAGGGTGCGCAAATTGACGCCAAAAAGGTCTCAATATTATATTTATATTGTATTGTGTCGCATCGAAACATATTGTCACGTTCTCCATGTGGAATAATTACTGAACAGTATAGTAAAAATTACAGTTCCATATTTCCTACCAAAAATTGACGATACTGGCGCTGGTACTGGCCCGATACTGGTACCAATATTGCGCCAGTACTGGGCCGATGCTGGTAGCAATATTTCGCTAGTACTGGGCCGATACTGGTAGCAATATTGCGCCAGTACTGGGTCATACTTGTACCAATATTGCGCCAGTACTGGGCCGATACTGGTAGCAATATTGCTTCAGTACTGGGCCATACTGGTACCAATATTGCGCCAGTACTGGCCTAATACTGGTACCAGTACCGTTAATTTTTGGTAGTATTTTATAAAAATTATTATTAGTTATTATAATTAAAATAATAATATATAGTAATTATTACACGGAGAAAAAAGATTTCTTTTATAAAGTAACTTTTACTACTTTCAGAGTAAAACTGGACCAACTCGAAGTTTCTGCGCATCTCTGGCAATTTTTACTCCAAAAATAGTAAAATTTACTCTAGAAATAGTAAAACTTACTACGGAAACAGTAAAATTTACTACAGAAATAATAAATTTTACTATTTTTGGAGTAAAAATTGCCAGAGATGCGCAGAAACTTCGAGTTGGTCCAGTTTTACTCTGAAAGTAGTAAAAATTACTTTTTCTTTTTCTCCGTGTATATATATATATATATATATATATATATAATATTTTTTTTGATAATTTTCATTTGTAGCAGATTCGTATTCACGATATTAGAAATTTCATAATATTATAGTAATACATTTTAAAATAGTATACACTTCTTTTTGCTTATTTTCCCATCTCAATATATAATATATATTTATCTATAAGTGTACTTAACTTTTATATATATTATATTTGTGGTAATGGTTTCGATGCTAGCAGTAAATTTCTGATAATTCTCAAATAGTAATCTCGTTAATGGCTGCGATGCTATTTTATACGTATTTGTATATATATACTTAAAGTATTATAACCAGTTAAGGAATAAATACTTTTTTTTATTTCTTATTATTTTTTTATGTCCGTTTAATGATTGTCCATCTTTACAATTATATATATATATATCAGCTGAACAAATGCGATTTTGTATACATATACATAAGCCTATTCTTCATCTGTAAAAGTCGCGGATTATTGACAGGATATATGTATCATTATACATATAAACGCAGCTGTTCGAAATGGATATTTCTTATTAGTGTTCAAGAGCATCTCTTGTTAAGATTATCTAGGGATAATACTATTTTCTTATAGTTATTTTGTCTCTTCCTTTTTTCTTTCTCTCTTTCTCTCTCTTTTCTTTTAAGTACAATTTTTTCTCTCCTTCTCTTAAATATAATTTTCTCTCTCTTTTCCTCTCTTCATTTTTCTTATACCGATATAGTATTAAGTGCCTTGTGCAGCTGTTTGTTAATTACCCACATGTATAATACTAGTAACCCTCTTGGTGGCGAGGAATGAAAAGGGTGGGAGATTTTGGGGTTAAGAATTTATATATATATAGGGACTGTCTCGAAATATTTGTGTCGTGTCCGTGTAGTGTCGCGACTCGACACGTTTGAAAACAATTAAAAGTATCGTGGCGAGACCCGACACTTTTAAAAATTTTCAAACGTATCGTGGCACGACCCGACACAGTTAAAAATTCATAATTGTATCGTGGCGAAGCACGATACGTTTAGAAATTTGTAATCGTATCGTGGCAGGACTGGACACGTTTACGAATTTCCAAAAGTATCGTGGCGCGACTAGACACAATAAAAATTTGAGAATCGTATCGTGGGGCTGAACTACACGACACAATACAAAAATAATTATGAATTTCGTGTCGCATACAATGAAACTTGTTGATCAACATCTTGACAGTTTATTAAGGGGTTAGGGGTAGTCAGAATTTTCAAAAAATCAAATTTTTTTTTTTTGCATTTTCGTTAAGTAAAATATCTTAAAAATAATCTCTGAAAATTTCAAGTTAATCCGATAATTCGTTTTTAAGTTATTCGACAAATAACAAAGAGAGCTCGGGCCTTTTAAAGCGCTCGGGAGCGCTTGCAGCTAGTGTCAGCTGCAAGAAATCGGCTTTTAGGGTTCTATTGTCATCGATGAACTCAGACTTGGGTATATGTAGTAGTACCTAAATTAATATGGCCCAGGAATAGATGACTCGGTGTAAGTAATTTAATAATTCGTTTTTTTGTACGTAAATCTAGTGTGAAACTAAACGCGTTTTTCTCAAAACTATGTTTTTTGAACTGGTGACAACTATAACTCGAAAACCGCTCAGTCGATTTTAATGAAATTTATACAGCTTTTAGAATACATAATAAACTCGGGCCTGATCGAAGGATTTTTTTTTTTTTGAAAAATTTCGATTTTTTAAGACCAATTAACTGTTGATTTTTTCCCAAAAATCTAGACAAAAATTTCCTGAGGCCGCCATTTTGTTAATTTTTGAAAAAAAAAAAAATCCTTCGATCAGGCCCAGGATTATTTATTTATAAAACTAATTTTTTTTATCCGATTGATTTCTGATTAATCTCCAAGGACTTATGATTGTCACCGCAAGGACCTTTTTTTGGAACTGGGTTAACACAAACAGCTGCAACTTCGGAAATAAAAATTTTTTTTTTTTGAAATTTTCGTGACTTCAAGTCAAAACATTGTTTAATAATACCATATTACTACTTTTGTAAAATAAAATTATTTAATAGCAAAAAAAAAATACTGAAAATTCTCATTTTTTCGTGCCTCTGACTACCCCTAACCCCTTAATCCTTCAATAACATTTCAAGAAATAAAATTAAAATAAAATAGATATAGATTGAATATATATCAAATGTAAATTATATTATATTATATTATATTATATTATATTATATTATATTATATTATATTATATTATATTATATTATATTATATTATATTATATTATATTATATTATATTATATTATATTATATTATATTATATTATATTATATTATATTATATTATATTATATTATATTATATTATATTATATTATATTATATTATATTATATTATATTATATTATATTATATTATATTATATTATATTATATTATATTATATTATATTATATTATATTATATTATATTATATTATATTATATTATATTATATTATATTATATTATATTATATTATATTATATTATATTATATTATATTATATTATATTATATTATATTATATTATATTATATTATATTATATTATATTATATTATATTATATTATATTATATTATATTATATTATATTATATTATATTATATTATATTATATTATATTATATTATATTATATTATATTATATTATATTATATTATATTATATTATATTATATTATATTATATTATATTATATTATATTATATTATATTATATTATATTATATTATATTATATTATATTATATTATATTATATTATATTATATTATATTATATTATATTATATTATATTATATTATATTATATTATATTATATTATATTATATTATATTATATTATATTATATTATATTATATTATATTATATTATATTATATTATATTATATTATATTATATTATATTATATTATATTATATTATATTATATTATATTATATTATATTATATTATATTATATTATATTATATTATATTATATTATATTATATTATATTATATTATATTATATTATATTATATTATATTATATTATATTATATTATATTATATTATATTATATTATATTATATTATATTATATTATATTATATTATATTATATTATATTATATTATATTATATTATATTATATTATATTATATTATATTATATTATATTATATTATATTATATTATATTATATTATATTATATTATATTTCCACGAATTTCTGTTTTCATCCTATACTGTTTATTTTCATGTATTTCTTTTTGTATTATCAACAACTTATTGTCTAGTATGTAAACAAACCACACTTAAAATTAAAAATAATTTTGTTCAATAAAATTAATAGATTAATTTAATTTATTAACATTTTAATATTATTATGATTTAAAGAATTGAAAAAATGTAAGACTTGATTACGAATTCAATATCAGTTTTTTAAAATTCAAAATGGCGGATCCAATATACCGAATCAAAATAACTAAAAATGGGCAAATTCGTCTAAACCATGTTACCCAGGGGTTTTCGGGGTCGCTGATTACGAATCTGACATCAGTTTTTCAAAGTTCAAAATGGCGGATCCAATATGGCGGAAGACAAAATAAAAAATTAATCGGATTGTATTAAAAACCTATTACTCGGGGGTTTTCAGGGTCATTGATTACGAATTGTGACAAAAGTTTTTCAAAATTCAAAATGGCTGATCCAATATGGCGGACGACAAAATAAAAAATTAATCGGATTGGATTGAAACCGGTTACTGAGGGGTTTTCAGGGTCGCTGATTACAAATGTAACATCAGTTTTTTAATATTCAAAATGGCGGATCTAATATGCTGAACAATTTTTTAAAAAGGATCGGATCTTTTGAAACTTGTTACTCGAGCGTTTTCTGGGACATTTTGAATTTTGAAAAACTTTTGTCACAATTCGTAATCAATGACCCTGAAAACCCCCGAGTAATAGGTTTTTAATACAATCCGATTAATTTTTTATTTTGTCTTCCGCCATATTGGATCCGCCATTTTGAACTTTGAAAAACTGATGTCAGATTCGTAATCAGCGACCCCGAAAACCCCTGGGTAACATGGTTTAGACGAATTTGCCCATTTTTAGTTATTTTGATTCGGTATATTGGATCCGCCATTTTGAATTTTAAAAAACTGATATTGAATTCGTAATCAAGTCTTACATTTTTTCAATTCTTTAAATCATAATAATATTAAAATGTTAATAAATTAAATTAATCTATTAATTTTATTGAACAAAATTATTTTTAATTTTAAGTGTGGTTTGTTTACATACTAGACAATAAGTTGTTGATAATACAAAAAGAAATACATGAAAATAAACAGTATAGGATGAAAACAGAAATTCGTGGAAATAATATAATATATAATATAATATAATATAATATAATATAATATAATATAATATAATATAATATAATATAAAAATTATATATTATTGTATATTATTTTGTATGCATATTATTATTAGTATTATTATTATTCCATATATACTATATTATAATAGATAATACATAATAGATAAGTTTAAATTAATTGAACAATTTTTTTTCATGCGACACGACATATTTATGCAGAATTATCGTGTCGTGGCAAGTCATGATACGATACGATTCTCAAATTGTTAATGTGTCTAGTCGCGCCACGATACTTTTGGAAATTCGTAAACGTGTCCAGTCCTGCCACGATACGATTACAAATTTCTAAACGTATCGTGCTTCGCCACGATACAATTATGAATTTCTTAACTGTGTCGGGTCGTGCCACGATACGTTTGAAAATTTTTAAAAGTGTTGGGTCTCGCCACGATACTTTTAATTGTTTTCAAACGTGTCGAGTCGCGACACTACACGGACACTTTCTTAAAATTCAACAACATTTCGTGTCCGAGACAGTCCCTGATATATATATATATACGAGAGGAAAAACATGTCGAGGGCGACTTTTTCCTTCCATTCTTTTTTTTTCACTATATATGTATAAAAATAGAAATTAAAAACAGTATAAAGATATCCTTAAAATTAGGTCAAAACTCGAAAATACAAACATTATATAAAAAATTCAAAATGTATATATATATACACTGGTAAACATAACCTCAAAAAATTTAAGATTTAGGGGGACAGAGTCCCTCTAGTGTTTCCATATAGCTCTGCCCCCTTGAATCTTGAATTTTTTGAGGTTAAGTTCGTATTTAGCTCTGAATTTTCACTTAATTTTAAGGTTATGTTTATTGATTTTAATACCACGATATAGGAACTTAAAATCTTAGCAACGAGAAAATACTAAAAAAAAGAAAACTGAGAACATAACCTCAAAATTAAAGGTTAAAATCGGCTAACATAACCTCAATAATAGGTTTTTTTTCTACGCCACTGGAATTAAGGTTAAAAAATTAAATTAATTTAAAAAAGAAGAGGGTTAGGGGGCGATTTTTTATTAAATAAAATATAATAACCTTAAAAATCTCTTTTTTCTCTCTTTTCGCCTGGGAATCGAGTTATCCGGTGGCAGTATAACCGCAGATTGAACAAAACCACATGTTGGAATCCAGTTTTCTCGAGGACGAATGTGTATTTTATATATATATATATATTATATTGGCTTGTATGTGGTTTGAGTGACATTTGGAAAATGGGTTGTCAACCGTGAAGGCGCGGGACACGATATACCCATATGTTGGCAGGTGTCAGACTGAAAAAATCTCGACAATTTTGAGTTGCGGTTTTTTTTTCTTTTTTTTTTAATAAATAAATATATACATATAATAACCTAATGTACAGTTCAAGGCGTAAATTACTATGCATGAAAACATTCTGAAATTTAGAATATATTATTATTATTATTATTATTATTATTATTATTATTATTACTGTTGTTATTATAATTATTGTTATTATTATTATTATTATTTCTATTATTATTCTTATTATTATTATTATTGTTATTTATGTTAAATTTATCAATTTTTTTTATATTATAAATTACAATATAAAATAATAGTAACAATATAAATAATAGTGTATTTTTCACCATTTGTAAAAAAAGGGAAAAATTTTCGCAACACTATATGAATAATTAACTGGTGATAATAATTGTTTGAAACACTATAGAGCCATTGTTAGTGTAAAGACATTTGCCATAGTGCAATATAGTTCTGCATTAGGTATATACGTCATTCAATTCGCCATTATGCATATAATATGCCAAGTTATATATCACGTCTATCATGCTAGGTAAATCTATAGTGGCTCTCATATAACAGTACATATATATATATATATATATACATATACATGATAAAATACCTACGCAATCGCGCACGCCGTAGGTATTCCTCTCTTTCAGTATATATATATATATATATAAACAGAAAACATTTTTATTCGCGAAACTTTAACATTACTGCGCTTATTATATAATGCAGCATCTGTATCACGATGCCCTTTTAAGCTGACCGAATTTCCAGTTTTCTTTTTTGAATTTTTAAAAATTGGGCTAAATTGGTTTTTTTTTAAATAAATGTTATGTGGAAGTTTAAGGAAGGTTCAATGTAGGTTCAATGTAGGTTCAATGTAGGTTCAATGTAGGTTCAAAGTAGGCTCAAAGTAGGCTTAAAGTAGGTTCAGTGTAGGTTTAAAGTAGGTTTAAATTAGGTCCAACATAGTTTCAATGTAGGTTCAAAGTAGGTCAAATATATCTTCAATTTAGGTTCCAAGTCGATAATCAAAGTAATGTTTAATGTATGTTCAAAGTAGGATCAGAATAGTTTTAAAATATCTCCAAAGTAGGCTTAATGTATGTTCAAAGTAGGACCAAAATGATTTCAAAATAGTTCCAAAATATGCACAAAGTAGGTCCAAAATAGTTCCTAACTAGTCTGAAACTATCTCTAATTTAACTTTCAATATAATTTTAAACTACCTTTCAAGCTACTTTCATAATAATATATCAAATAAACATAAAAAAATATTCAATACAAATTATACAAAGTATACCATCCAAATTATTTATTCTACTATTATCTCAATATGTACATACTTAAAAAGCCATTATTATTAATATTATTATCATCATCATGGTATATAATTATAACTTTCATTTTTTTTTTCAGGTGAGTGACTCAATTTTCTTATGTATTTCTTCATTGGTTTTTATATATGCGACCTTTGTCTTTGGCGCATCAGAAAGTTCAATTTTATTGTAAGTAAGCTTTATTTATACATGTTACAAAATATAAATATTAAAAAATTTTTTGCCAAAAAAGCAGTTTTCACCCCCCCCCCTCCCCCACATACATACATTCCCTTTTTGTTGAAAACTCTTTAAATTATGTCAATGACTCTGCAAATTGTCGAAATGTCCACTCAACTTGAAAATCTACGGATTTTTGAGAAATCTCTCGCCTTTCAATGCCAGAAGCGAAATCGCTTATTGGAAATGGACCATAAATCTCGTTCGACGTGTCGTTAAGAGTGTTCACGATTACCGAGTGTTGGTCCGATATATATGTATACATATGTGTATATATATATATATATATATATATATATATATATATATATATATATAGTTATTGGCATTGGTAGATTGAGTTTCTGAACGTCCATACGAGAGAAATTGAAAGGGTCTTCTTCTTCTCTCTTGGTTGCGTATATATATATAGTACAAGAAGAGAGGAGAAGAAGTTTGGATTGAGGAGGAGGTGAAGGAGGGAATTCGAAGAAAATAAAACATTTAATCGGTTTCGAACGGAAGCCAGAACCAGTCGGATCCTCTCCAGATTGAGAAATCACGACCGACTCTTTCTCTCTCATTCTCTCTCATATTGAATAGAGTGCGGGTATATATGAGGATATTAAAATGGAAGAGGGAACATCGTCTAGAGGACGAGAGTATAGAGGTGAGTCGCTACGCTCTCGAGTGAAACTTACCTTTATATCGGGCGGCTACATTAGCCTTTGTAGATAGTGCTAAGTGCCTTCTGGATATTTTAGTCTCTCTCTCCCCCCCCCTCTTTGTCTCTCTCTCTCTCTGTCTCCCTCATTCTCTTCTCTTTCTACTTTCCATCTCTCTCTCTCTCATTCTTTCATTTACCCCTCAATTTCTAGAATTTTTACATATAATTCCCCCCCCCCCCTTCTAGTTAGTTTAGATTTTAGGTTATGTTTACTTCCCGAGGCGAAATTTAAGCCCTAATTTACAAGGAGTAAGGTAGGGTTAAACAGACCCTCTTTAGCTTCCTCAACTAGTCGCAAATTTCCCTTTCTTCCACGTTTGGATTCAAAGTAGGGTATAAAAATTGATTAAAATATTGAAAATTTTGAAATTGCTCTAATTCTATTAATTTTTTGAAAACGCTTCAAAATATGTTAATTCCAGTTTTTAAAGGGTAATTAAAGAAATATTGTGTGAAGAAAAAATTCATTTTGCTTTAATCAAAATAATTAAGAGTTTTTTTTTTTGCATTTTTTTGTACTTTTTTAATCGAACTAGACCCTCTTTAGCTTCCTCAACCAGTCGCAAATTTACCTTTATTCCACGTTTGGATTCAAAGGAGGGCCTACGGGAGTCTACAAGATCGTAAAGAGGGCCTATTTAGGTTCTAAGGGAAGCCAAAGAGGATTCAAATTTTGCCTCGGGTTATATTAGATTTAAAACTAAGTTATACATGCGGTTTGAGGTAATGTTTAGATCTGTTTATTAAATTTGAGGTTAAATTAGGTAAAATTAGGTTACATAAAAAAATAACATAAGTAATTTTAGTTAAGATAACTTTAGTTAAGTTAACTTTAGTTAAATTAACTTTAGGTAAGATAACTTTAGTTAAATTAACTTTAAGTAAGATAACTTTAGTTAAATTAGCTTTAGGTAAAATAACTTTAGTTAAGTTAATTTTAGTTAAGATAACTTTAGTTAAGTAAACTTTAGTTAAGTAAACTTTAGTTAAGTAAACTTTAGGTAAGATAACTTTAGTTTAGTTAACTTTAGATAAGTTAACTTTAGTTGAATTAACTTTAGTTAAGATAACTTTAGATACGATAACTTTAGTTAAGATAACTTTAGTTGAATTAACTTTAGTTAAGATAACTTTAGATACGATAACTTTAGTTAAGATAACTTTAGTTGAGTTAACTTTAGTTAAATTAACTTTAGTTAAGATAACTTTAGTTATGTTAACTTTAGGTAAGATAACTTTAGTTACGATAACTTTAGATAAGATAACATTAGTGAAGATAACTTTAGTTACATAAAAAATGTTAACCTTGCTTAAGTTACTTACGTTAATATAACCTCAAACCTAATTTAATCTCAAATGTAACAACCTCGTCTGACATAACCTCAAACCTTATGTACGCAACTTAACTTTAAATCAAATGTAATTAAACATAACCTCTAAAATGTAATCAAACCTAACAGAATTCAATTAAAACAGAAATTTCCACATAGAAGTTTCCATAATGGAAATTATATTGTTGAAATTTTCGTTATAAGTTAGATTCGGTTTCAAAATTATAGAAATATATTTTGAAATTCATAATAAACTCATAAAAAAAGAGTTGACATTTCCTCTCTTGGTGCATAAATACAGGGTGTTCCAAAAGTATGGAAACTTGCAAACATCTCGAAAAGTACGAATGTTTGTAAAAAATGTTCAAAACAAAAGTTGTTCCAAACAAAAAGATGTACATCTTTGAAACCAAAAAATTGGGCCCGGAGCCCAATGTTGGGCCCTACAATAAAAAAAGTGGTTTTCGTAAATGAGACCACTAATTTTCAGTATCAAATTCGTAATCCCCATGAAATTCTGCGTTCAGACATGTGGTATAAGTGCCCAAAATATTGGTCCCAATCCAAGATATTGCACTGCAAAAAGAAGTATCTTAATATAAGATGTTTTGGTAGTCATTTTTAAGATGTTTTGGTAGTAACTTTTTAGTTGTTTGAAATATCTTAGTTTAAAATGTGAATAATATCTTTGCCAAAGTGCTTCACATATTTTTGTTAAAAAAAATTTTGAGGTTAACTATGGCCTCTTATGTAAGATGCTTAATGTATTTTATATTTTAGTAACTTCAAATTCTGACGTATCTTAGAATTTACAAGCATCTTTTTTCTAAACATCTTATGACCCCACAAATATCTTATTTCAAGTTACTTATAGAAACTTACCGAAGTAACTTACATTTTAAGATGGAAGAAATATTTTAATTCTTGTTAAAATGCAAAAAGCATCTTAAATATTAATAAGATACTTTACAAAATATCTTTTTTTAAGATGGAAGATACCATTTTTCCATATTACATCTTATTGTAAGATACCAAATAAGTCACTTATTTTTGCAGTGTGGGTCCAAAATTTATCAACAGATAAATAAATTTTAAAAAATCGCATCTTGGAGGGATTTTGAGATCACAGGATTAGAAATTGGAAGCTAATTTTCAAATTGAGCATAGAGCCCAATGTAAGATTCTGCAGCCCAATGTAAGGGCCCAATATTTTTGGAATTTGTACCACAAGTCTAAACCCAGAATTTCAGAACGATTACGAAATGGAAGGAAACTAATTTTTTTACTGGCCTCACATTGGGCTGCGGAATCTTACATTGGGCAATTTGAAAAGTAGCTTTGAATTTCTAATCCTGTGACCACAAAAACTCCAAAAGATGCGATTTTATAAATTTATTTATTTGTCAAATAATGTCGAGCCCAATCCCAGACATTGGGCCCAATATTTTTTGGCTTTTGTACTACAAGTTTAAACCCAGAATTTCATAACGATTCTGAAATGGATACAGAAAATTAGTGGGTTTTATTTAAACAACTAATTTTTTTTAATGTGGGCCTCACATTGGGCCGCAGAATCTTACATTGGGCTTTGTGTACAATTTGTAAATTAGCTTTGAATTTCTAATCCTGTGACCCCAAAAACTCCTAAAGATGCGATTATTAAAATTTATTTATTTAACAAAAAATGTTGGGCCTAATCCCAGACATTGGGCCCAATATTTTTGCCATTTTTACTACAAGTCTAACCCAAGAAATTCATGGGGATTACGAATTGGATACTGAAAATTAATGGGTTTTATTTAAGACAACTAATTTTTTTTACCGTGGGCCTTACATTGGGCGGCGGAATCTTACATTGGGCTCTATGCCCAATTTGAAAATTAGCTTCCAATTTCTAATCCATTTTTGTTCGAATTGCGTCCCGAGCCGTCCCTCCCTATGTTTGAATTGCGTGCGGTTCCCTCCAAAATCACCTTCGTATAGGGATATAAGCTAAGAAAAATTTCATGAAAGATTGAAATATTTCAATGTTTTCAATTTTAGAAATTTTCTTACGTTTAAAACCGATAATTCAAATTTAGTTGGCATTTAGCGTTTGTTGTGTACGCGTGTATTTTCTGTGTTTATATTAGTTTTCTTGATTGTTTTCCAATGGATAAATTTAATATTATGTTAGGAGAGAAAGGTAAGCCTTTAATTCTTATCGACAATTTCAAATTTGGTTTTCAAAAAATGTTAAAAAATGACATTCAAGGATGGGCATGTACGAAAAAAAATTGTAAAGCGTACATAAAATTAAATAATGATTATGACATAGTTACAAGTTATTATAATCATATGGGCCATGATCCGGACAGTGAGAGTATGTTAAATAAGCAAAAACTTAGTAATTCGTTAAAGCGTAAAGCTGTTGACGATCCTTCTAATCGCCCAGCAAAAATTATACAGCAAGAATTAAAAAAAGGTGACATTAATACTCTAACAATAAATGATATTCTCGCTGTTAAAAGCAACATGTATTATGCAAGAAGAAAATTAATCCCGCCATTGCCAGATTGTGAATACTGCTGCCAGTCGTAAGCCTGGATAAGGCTAACGCAAAATAATCTCGCAAAATTCAAACTGAGAATCTATTTTGCGTTAGTCTGTAGAGTGCGAAGGAAAATGTGTAACCTACAATGATATATATAGGACATCGACCGCTGCACGCAATTCAACTACATTAGGGTTACCCTTGGCACGCAATTCAAACTATACCTGCCATCCCTTGGGACGCAATTCAACCAAGTGCACGCAATTCGATATCAGCCCTTTTTTCATTGTAGGGCCCAACATTGGGCTCCGGGCTCAGCTTTTTGGTTTCAAAGATGTACATCTTTTTGTTTGGAACAACTTTTGTCTTGAACATTTTTTACAAAAATTCGTACTTTTCGAGATATTTGCAAGTTTCCATACTTTTGGAACACCCTGTATATATTAATATTAATCTTCTTTCTTTCACCAACAGAAGGAGGAAGGGGAAGGGTCATATAAAAATTTCTCGCCTTTTTTTTTAAATTATTGACTCGTAAAATCTAAAAATAAAAATGAGATAAGTTTCTTTTCGCGCTCAATTTTTTTTTTGTTTGTTCATGTCCTGCTTTTTTTCTAATTTTTTTTTCTTCTTTCTTTTAATGGTCTGGCTTTTATATTGACGGTTGGCAGATTAACGAGTCGCTGCAATTTACAAAGAAGGGGGCGAGAGAGTAAGAGAGAGAGAGAGGCGTTTAGCGGCGAATCGCAACGAGGCGCTAATTTCGGAATATTTTCACTCCGGCATGAAAGTCGAAGACCTTTATATATATATATATATATATATATATATATATATATATACTCTTCTTAGGGAATTTCATGGATTTCGTGGAAGTGAAGTGGGTGCGAAAAGCTTTGCAAGGTCCCATTATAAATGAAGTGGGTGTAAAAATTTTTCTATACTCATATCTGGTTTCATAAATAGATATATATATAAATTTCTATAACGTAAACATAAATTAGAGCTGAAGTTACTTTAAAGTTAAAAATTGACGTAATGTTACTATATTTTTAATAACTTTTGGCAAAATTTAACCTACGGTTACTGAATACTAATATACACTTTAACTAAAGGTATAACTATGTCTACAGTAACTTAACCGAAATTTTACTATACAACTAGTAACATTACTTAAAGTTACTATAAATCTAGTAACATTACCTAAAGTTACTATAATCTAGTAACATTACTTAAAGATACTATAAATCTAGTAACATTACCTAAAGTTACTATAATCCAGTAACATTACCTAAAGTTACTATAATCTAGTAACATTACTTAAAGTTATTATAAATCTAGTAACATTACCTAAAGTTACTGTAATCTAGTAACATTACCTAAAGTTACTATAATCTAGTAACATTACCTAAAGTTACTATAATCTAGTAACATTACTTAAAGTTACTATAATCTAGTAACATTACTTAAAGTTACTATAAATCTAGTAACATTACTTAAAGTTACTATATACAATGTATCTTTAAATTAAATTTAGGCTAACCTGAACTGAAGTTACTTTATATATATATATGTATATAGTAACTTTAAGTAATGTTACTAGATATATATATATATATATATATATATATATATATAGTAACTTTAAGTAATGTTACTAGATATATAGTAACTTTCGGCTGAGTTAACCTAAAATTAATTTAATTTGAAGTACCTTTAGTTCAGGTTAACAAAAAGTTAATTTAAAGTTACTATTTGTATATATAAAGTAACTTTAGGTTAAGTTTTAGTTACTAGGGTCTCGAGGCGAGTTAAATGAGGAATTTCCAAAATTATATATACACGCACATAACGAAACATCAATAAATAAAAAAGCAGGAGACACGAACAGCGCAGTTTATTATTATTCTAGTAATTAAAAATTCAAACACGAGTGAAAAGAGAGAGAGAGAGAGAGCGAGCGAGCCCTGGCTCCCGAGTATACAATTAATTTACGGTGCGCGCCGAGTGCCTTTCATTGTCGGATCGTTCATTCACGGACCCATTAAAGCGGCACGGTCAAACGCGCTCTCTCTCTCTCTCTCTCTCTCTCTCCCTCTCTCTCTCTCCCTTCTCTCTCTCTCTCTCTCTCTCTCCTTTTTCTCGTGAAACAAAATTGCCAATCCAAAAAAAAAAAAAAAATCTTAAGGGTCCAACAAAAAATTACCGAAATTCGTAAAAAAAAGGTTTTTTCTTTTTTTCCTAAAACTATTTTTGTGCATAGTTTTATATATATATGCGAGAATACGAAAATAAATATATATATCTTCTTTTTTCCCCCCATTGCAATACACGTTGGAGAGCGCGAGACGCTTCGCTTAGCGAGTTAAATGTCCGCGTAATTATTTCTCTCACCCTCGCGCCACCGTCTTCTTTAATTAATTACCATCGCGCAATCTGACGCTCCCAGTCGATCATTTGAAAGCACTCTATCGTATCGAGAGTGAATGGAAGGGAGGGAGGGAGAATCACGAGTCATTGCAATTTTACCCTTCAATGAAAATCAATTTAATTTAAATTTAATCTAACGATTATAACGCAACATTTAATTTAAGCGTTTACATTTATTTTTGAATATATATTTTTAAAATTAAGGTGATCTAACCTCCAAATTTAAGACTAAGCGAATTTTTAACTTAACGGAATGTTAAATTTTAGGCTTAAGGTAAGGATTAGGCCTATAATCTAATCTGAAATTTTTAGGCCTAAACGTATTTTAAAGCTAGAGAAAGTTGAAGCTTAATCTAACCTTAAAATTTAAACGCGTTAAATACGAACTTAAAATCTATATTTAAACTTTGAATTTTAGGCCTTAACGAGGTTTGAGCCTAACCTAACCTCAAAGTAAATTGAAACGTATTTGAAATATTGCCGAACTTAAAGCTTAATCTAATCTAAGTTTAAACCTAACCTAACCTTAAATTTTAAGTCTAGCCAAACTTTAAGCTTAATCTAACCTCAAAATTTAAGCCTAAATAAACGTAAAGCCTTTTTTAATATCAAAATTTATGCCTAAGCGTGGTTTAAGCATAATCTACCTTAAATTTTAATAAACGTACTTTAAGCTTAACCTAACCTTCAAATTTAAATGTAAACGAACTATCTAACTTAACGGACACTAAAATTCATTTTTTACATAACCTAAAACTCTAGCTCTATTAATATTCAAGGTTAATACCTTCAAAATTAATTATACCGAAGCCAACCTAACCTTAATTTTTTAAGTCAAATAATCTTCATATACTATATATATATATATATAAAATCTCTCCATCAAGATCTTCATAATAAAAAAGAAAATCGTAAATTTTACAGACATCCGTAAATTTTAACGCGAACATGACAAAAATCGCCGCAAATACGAAAATTAAGTTCAGAAATTCTGGTATTAAAAAAAAGAAGAGAAAAAAAAATCCGATTCATAAATTAAAAAATACGTGAAATTTATATGGTAAAAATTTTTGTTAATGTTTGCACGCGAGAGAAAACATTGGAAAAAGAGTGAGAAAGAAAAAAAAAGAGTGAGAGAGAGTCTGCATGTCTGCTTGTCATGTTAAAAATTGGTGAGGCAATGAGCGAGAGCAAGAATAACGAATCAAAGAGATAGGAGGGTGGGGTGTAGGTTTGAAGACGTAAACTGCCTGGAAGGCACACATACACAGGAAGGTTGTAATGCTCGAGTCATAATAAAAAGACTGTAAAAAAAAGAAACGATAAACCAAAAATAAGAAAAGAAAAAAAAAGAAGAAGAAGATACGAGCCAAAAGACTTTTACGAGGGATTGGTCTCTGAGCGATTTTCCTTAACATTGGAAAGAGAGAGAGAAAGAGAGAGAGAGATTCCCCCTTCTGTTTATTTTCGATGTGTCGCGCTTATATAGTGTTTAGGCGCGTATCTCTTCTTGTTCTTTAATCTTGAGCGCGCTTGTGAAAACAAACTCAGGGATATATAAAAAGTTAACGGACGTTTTTATTTGTCGACATGAGTCTTATTGCAAAAAAAAGAAGAAAGTAACGTTTATAGAAATTTTTTTTTCGGTACATTAAATGGGGTTAAATTTCTTCTAGTAGGGTTAAATTAATAGGTAGAGGTTATTTTTTTAAAGTAAGTGTTAAATTTTCGTAGAGCTAGGATTTTTGTTTTATTAGCTGTCCCGTGTAGAAATTGCCATATTTGGCCCAAAAATGGCTTGAAACGCCTCACCCAATATGGGCCAGACCTGGGAAGCGTCAAAATGTGGCTTCATCTTGTGGCCCAAATCGGGTAAGGCGTTTCATGCCAATTTTATGGACGCCAGATTTGGCCCAGGTTTGGACCATGACAAAATTTCTACTCGGGGTAGGTTAAATTGTACCAAGTAGGGTTAAATTAGTCCAAACGGGGTTAAATTTTTTCTTTCCTAAGGTTTTACATCATATGTTATAGTTATGGTTAAATTTGTTATACCTGGGGTTAAATTTTTCTAGGTTGGGTTAAATTATGCCAGATAGGGTTAAATATAGACTTAGGTTAGGTAGGGTTAATTTTTCTCATCGAGGGTTAAATTTTTTTAGGTAGCTTTAAATTGTATTATTGTTAAATATATATATAGAAAGGGTTAAATTTTTGTAGAAAGGGTTAAATTTCATAAAAGGGTTAAATTTTAACAGTTATAGGGTTAAAATTCATTACGTAGGATTTCTATTATATCTAAGGTACACAGGAAAAACAAAGTGTTATTTTAACACCAGAATTGGTGTTAAAATAACACGCAACAAATTTTACCTTAATTGTGGATTAAATCTTATGGGTTTTAGCATTGGAGAAAATTACCCGCAACAAAAATAACACCAGCTTTTTTTGTGTAAGGGTTTTTAATTATATTAGGCCAAAATTATAATTGAACCGAATTATATTAAGCCAGAAATTTCTACCTTATAAAATACTATTAAGCCAAAATTATAATTGAACCGAATTTTATTAAGCTAGAAATTTCTACCTTATAAAATACTATTGCCAAAATTATATATTATTTTAGAATTTTCATTAACCCAAATTTATACTTGTAAATTTATATTCAGACAATTTGTTTAAAAAGAAAAAAAACATATAGTCACACATGCTTTATAAAATATAGAGGAAGCTTAATTTTTTTCACTGATCTTGATATATAGTTCCATTGTCTTCTTGCATTATAATTATCATTATAATGATTTTATAATTATTTCTCTTCTAAATTGCTTTTTAATAACATATACTGATAGTTTAAACATAAAAAAAATTTTTTTCGTACTTTATATATATATAGTATATATACTGTTTCTCAAAAACATATTGCGCTTGTATTTTTTTTTTAAAAAACCTGACCATTTGCAACGCGCCTGTTCAATCGAGTAGAAAACTTCAAGTTGAGAGTTGCAAATAAGCAATTTTCCGAGTCTTGAATTTTGCATTCTCCAAGTTAGTTTCGAGAGAAGTTTTCTTCCGTGTAAAATACAATAAGAGAAAATACTCTATAAATATATATATATATATAGTGATGCTAGAATTGAGGGTTGCAAACTCTTCCGAGAGAGAGAGAGAGAGAGAGAGAGAGAGAGAGAAATTCGCTACATAGGCTTCCTATTATTGCTCCCTAATGTCGCGGAAGTAATGGCGAGCAAAACAAACAAAATATTATCTTCTGTTTGTACGTTGAAAAGTAAAACGGAAACAACCGGAAAATTCCTCACTCTCTCTTTTTTTTGTAGCATTTGTCGTCAGATTTTTGTTTTTTTCAGAAAATAACGAATAAAATTTTGCCTAGTTTTTGGCTTAATACATTTTTTGGCCTAATATACGTTGGCTTAATATAAATTTTGGCTTAACAAAATTCTAACCTAATTTTGGTTTTTATATACTGTTGTTAGTGTATAATTTTGGCTTAATAAAAATTTTAAACTTAATATGAATTGATTTTATTGATTCTAAACTAATGCAATTTTTTCGTAATAGAATTTCTATTCTAATTTTCAGCTTAATAAAATTCAATCGTAATAAAATTTCGGCATAATAAAATTTTAATCACTTATACATAATTTTAGTTGTATAAATTTTTTTTTGAACTAAAATTAAAATAACTATATATATGGTGTATAAATACTTATATATACATGTCGCAGAAAATTTAATTTAAAAAAAACCAATAAATAATAATATAACCAAGTTAATTGGCTTTAAAAACATACAAAATATCGTTCAAAAAAAAAGGAAAAAGAAAATTAAATTTTAAACTTGAAACATTTCTGGAAATGGCGCCTTGCAATTTTTTTGTTTTTTTTTTTTTTAATTTATTTTTTGTAACCATTCACTGTCCTTTTGGCATCGTGTATCGTAAAATTGTGTGTGCAACGTGTTGAACCATCGTCGTCGTTGTTGTCGTATTAAGCCGCCTCACGCCAAAGTATAACGCTATATACGATCGTAACGCGCAACATATGCGTTGTCAAGTTACGATCGACGCACAGGTAGAGATGATGCTGAAGTCCGCAACGTTTTTATAAACGAAAACGGAATAAATAATTAGACAATATCTATTACTTTGGGTTAAAATTAAAGTTATTCGGGGGTAACTGGTTTTTATAAAAGTATTAATTTCTTGAAAGTTTGTGCAAATCAAAATTAGAGATAAATTGACATGAAAAAATAATTCTATTTTAATTTTTCGTTTTTAAAAACGTTGCGGACTTCAGCATCATCAGGTAGAGACAGTGATGGGTTGTGACGCGTCACACGAAGTTTTGTACGTATAATACGTTTTCGACGTAATATACGTATAAAATGTATAAAACCATGTAGAAAACCACTGACATTTTGACATCTATATATGATCCTCTGATTTTTGCAATAACGAATTTTTCTTATCATTCTATTTAAATTAAAGTCTTAAAATAAAATAGAAAAAAAGTTATTATTTAAAAATTGTTTATTTTGGGAGATACCAAACGACTAGACTGACAATATAATACTTAGAATATAGGTTATGTTATTATGCACGTGGCCCGGTGTTCACTCTTATCTGTGAAACCAACTTAGAAATAAAACCGATATAAAAACATTTCAATAATTAAAAATTTTGTTTTATAATTGTTAAAATAATTAATTATTACCTAAATTTTGTTTATATTAACAACTTTCTCTTTCAATAGTATAAAGTAATGAATGATGTATTTTAATGAAGAATTTAAAATTGCCGCTCTTAAATCAAGTGATCAAATGTAATATACATCGTGTAGAAAACTTGGCACGTAATATACGTAGTATTATACACGTAGAAAACCACGTATTATACGTCATGTATTATACGTACCCATCACTGGGTAGAGAGTATATGTGATATATATATATGTCGAGTCTAACCTAACCTTAAAAATCTTAATAAACACTATTATTTAAAATTATTTAAAATTAATTAATTTATTATGATTTTTAAGGTTAGGTTACGCCTAATTTTAAATTAGAATATGGATTGTACTCAGAGTATATAATATATATATAATTAGTTTTGGTTCAATGTTTATTTAAAGTTTATAGGTTATACTCTTAAATTTTTATCGACCATTTGTTTTTTCGAATATCACAAAATACATTTTTCTTTTTTTTTTTACCTGGTACGAAAAAGTATTTTTAACAATATTGTTTACCATTTGGTTTTTTAACGATCCATTCGCGATGAATACGCGAGTTTCGAATTACACAGTCTTTTATACACATATATATATATATATATATATATATATATATATATATATATATTTAAGAATCGATCGTCAAGATCGTGTGATTCTGATACCGATCGACAAAATCTCCGATTTCACAACTCGAACGTTTGATTATACCTATATATATAATAAAATAATGTAGTTTAGGGTTTTATTGTTACTGAGAGCCTTGAAGAAACTTTTTTTGGTAACATGTATCCTGTACACATACATATATGTATACACCCGTGCAGAAATTTTGACCGGGCCCTGGCCAGGGCCAGACCGGGCAAGACCGGGGCCACTTCGGGAAATCTGGCCTGCCCCCGGCCTGGATGAAACAATAAAACCGACCGGGGCCATGGCTCGGGGCCCGATCTGGTTCCCTGCTGGGGACCCGACCGGGGCCATCAAATTTTTCCCGATTTGACCACCATTCAAATGTTTGTGGTTTTGTGGTTTATATTATTTTTTACACTTGTTAAATATAGACATTTTGTTATACATAGCAACAAATATTAAATAACTTACTGCTTAAAAGCAAAATTCCACACAGTCTAAATCTGAATTAGTGAAAATGTCACTAATTTCAATTCGCAGTGGATGAATTTTCTTTGATGAATCAGTGAAATTCAACTGAAGAATTAAAGAAAACTCGTCCAGTGAATTGAAATCAATAAAATTTTTACTGATTTAGATTTAGAGTGTAGCTATTTGAAATATCGGTCAATTTTTACCATTCTCAGATTTTTATTTGAAAATTTTACTATTTCTGCACTTAATTATTTTATGAAAATTTTTTTAATTTAATCGAACGTCGTACAATTTGTTATGAATTGTGATTATTTCCAAAGTAAATTTTTCTAAAGAAATTTTATTGGTAAATAGTAAAAGTAATTCTGGAAATAATAATTTTTCATAGTACATTTTATTATTTTGAGAGGAAATTTTACTAAGTCCGAAATTAATCCGAAGCAAATTTTTTTAATTTTTACTTAAATTTAATGCGTTATATAAATAAATTTGAATATAGTAAAATTCATGGAATTTTAAATCTGGAATTTTAAATCAAAAATAGAATTTTAACAAAAATTTGTATTCAGAATTAAGAAATATAGGCTACAGAAGAAGATAATAATTAAATATCAGGGAATAAGCGCCATTTTCGTAACATTGCGCGTATCCTCATATAGCATTCAGCCCCTGAATTATAATAAAATAAATTTTTACTTAATTTGAAGAAATATCTCTTTCAAAAATTAATATCCCCCTTTTCACCTAATGTTAATCACTGTGATCTCGCGTTCATTACGTTGAAATTAATTTTTAAAAATATTTTAAGTTTACTTTATTATTAATAATATTTACTTTGGTCTTCAGATTCATTAATTTCGTAGTTTGAATCAATGTCGCCTGGTGTGAGACAATCTTCCATATGGGAACTAAGCGAATCATATTGTTGTCCTAGCTGTGAGCTGATATTCTCATTAACATTCGCATCTTCATGATTTGAATCATCTGAAGCTATAAGGCATAGAATTATATTTAACATACATGAAAATAGTTGTTATCATTATTATTATATAAGAAAGAAAGATCATTCTTATAAAACTAATTTCGATCGAGTGATAAATTCATACTTATACATATTATTATTATAACAAATGTGAAAGAATATATAAGAAGTCAGATGTAATAAAAGAATTTTTAACTTAAATTCGGGATTTTTTCAAAGGAATACTACTAGAACATTTGTAAAACTATAAAAATAAAAACAATATTTATAAAGTTAGAATACAAAATCTCTATTTTTAGGTTATTTTTTATTTGGTAATGTAATATCATGTGAATAATATTTTTTACTTACGACTTGATATATTCGGCAGAGATGAAAATTGGGTTGACAGTCGATGTTTCCGTACACGTTTCGTACTTTTGTGTTTTGGCATATTATTCACAGAAATAAATAATTTATGTATCCAAAATAAAACAAAAGTTAGGCCAAGAAGACTAGAAATGGGAGGTACCGTACGAATACGTAAGAAAAAGGGTTTTCTGAAATAGGCAGAGCAATAGAATAAGTTGCAAGTCGCGGTAGCCTTCTGCGCAGACTAACTGTTGACTTACCATCTGGCGGTAATTCAGAATAAAATATTAACACTGATTCTATACGTACGTATATGCTTCGGTAAAATAAATATCTGCTTTTTTATTATCACCTGTTCGTAATATGCGCAGGAGGCTACTGCGTCTTGCAACTTATCCGCCCATTTCAGAAAACCAAATTGTCACGTACCCCCACTACCTAACGTGTACTTCCTGTTTCTATAGCCTTCTTGAGTTCTGCACTCCTCTATAAAAATTTATTTTTACTTATCTTATTATTGGGGCAACCCGGCCTGGCCACGACCGGGGCCACTAACATTTACTGACCCGGGGCCGGACCAGATAATCTGGCCGGGGCCAGGTCGGAAATCGGGAAGAAGGGTGGAAATTTCTGCACGGGAAGTATATAAACTGTTAGAAATTATGTCTTTTTGAAATCTGAACAAGCATCATATTTCTTTTAATGGTACCTCGTCATTTTTTCCCCTAATAAAATTAAGTGAAATTTTTTTTAAATTTTACTACACGGAGAGAAATAGATGATACGGGGTACTATCTAGATAGTACCGCAGGTACCATATTTGATCTTACATATATACGGACAGCTATATCTAGATTCTATTAGTTACTATCCAAATTGTACGGAGTAACATCTTGATTGTAGTGGGTAACATAACAATACTTTTTGTAACATTTTTGATAGTACTAATAGTAGTAATATTCAAATGTTTTAAAGAATTCAATTTCGAGATGTTTTAAAAATCAGTCATTGAAATTACCATTTCCACATCATTATTATTATTATTATTAATAATAATATTATTATTAGTAGCAGTATGTATAGTAGCAGTATTATTATTATTACTATTACTATTGCTTTTGTGAAATGTTAAGGCCAAAGAGGATACAATTGAATTTTTCAGGAAGTTGCTTAAAAGCCATGCGTATGTTATATATATATATATATATATATATTGTGAAGCGAAATAAGTGCGCAAACTGGTTGGCGAGGCGACTCGACTTGTTTTGTGTGTTGGCTTGCTTGGAGAAGGGGGGGGGGAAGTGGTGGCTCTCGCGGTGGTTTTTGAGTGGGGCAAAGAGAAAGAGTGAGAGAGAAGGAGAAGGACTAAAGTGAGGGTTGAAGAAAGGAGAGTATAGAAACGAAGAAGAGATGAAGAAACGAAAAAAGAAGCGATCAAACTGCTCCCGACTCAGCAGCTCTCATATACCTTAATGATATACTTCGACTTCGAGCGGGTCCCGCTAATGCATAAACGCTATATACAATACACGGGCGTGCATCACAACCCCCCTCCCTCCCACTCCTCTCAACCACCTTTTCTTTTCTTTGTCCCTCATCTCTTACCGCAGACTGTACTCTCTCTCTCTCTCTCTCTCTCTCTCTCTCTCTCTCTCTCGCGGTTTTTCTTTGGTTTTCTCACTTTTCTGTACTCTTCTCTGTTAAGCTTACACACGAAAAAAAAGTAGAATTTTTACCCCAAAATCGGTATAAAAATTACCTGCTACAAATTTTATCCTAGTTGAGGGCGCCACCATCTATGTGAATTAGTATTGGTGAAAATTACCCGCAACAAAATTTACCCAGCGTTTTTTCTGTGTTCATTCTTATCGGTTTGCACTCTTTTTGTCTTCTTCTATTAAACTTTCTTTTTTTATATTTGTTTCTCTCTATCGGTTTCGCCTCTCCAACGTAGAGTTTATTCTCGATGCTCCGTATTACCCCTGGGTAACGGGTCCCTCTTCGCGATTCGACCTTCCTCATATATATATTATATATAGTATTATGTTTCGTAGTTTCTAAGTTTTAAGTTTATAAATCCTAAAATTTTAAGTTTCTTAGGTTCTAAGTTTCTTAATCCCAAAATTTTAAGTTTCTTAGATTCTATGTTTCTTAGTCCTAAATTTCTTAGGTTCCAAGTTTCTTAGTCCTAAATTTCTTTAGGTTCTAAGTTTCTTAGTCCCATAAATTTCTTAGGTTCCAAGTTTCTTAGTCCTAAATTTTTAGTTTCTAAGTTTCTTTATCCTAAAATTCTTAGATTCTAAGTTTCTTAATCCCAAAATTTTAAGTTTCTTAGGTTCCAAGTTTCCTAGTCCTATAAATTTCTTAGGTTCGAAGTTTCTTAGTCCTAAATTTCTTAGGTTCTAAGTTTCTTTATCTTAAAATTCTTATATTCTAAGTTTCTTTATTCTAAAGTTCTCAGATTCTAAGTTTCCTAATCCTAAAGTTCTTAGTTTCCTTAGATTCTAAATATTTCCATAAGTATTAAATTTCCTACACGGAGAGAAAAGGAGTAGTGAGACTTACTAGACAGAAATAGTCAAAGCCGAATAATAGGGCTAACTGATTAACTAGTTCCCGTAACTAAACGAATAGTTAGAATTACTATGCCAACTAGTTAAAAAAACTATGGTGTTTAGTTGACGTCAAAATAGTTTCTCTTACTAGGCATCCAGTTCGACGTACTAGACTGCATAGTACAATGCGATCATAGTATTTCCAACTATTTCGTTTAGTAGGTGTTACTAATTATTAAGATATAATAACTATGCCCTAGTAGTCAATGACATTATCATCAATTTTTTATCACAAAAACATGTTAAAAAGGTTACATAATGACTAATTATTAAGTTAATTAAATAATAAGACAATACGAACCCCTTTTATTTTTTACTTATTATTTATTTATAATAGATAAATATATATAATAAATAATGAATTAATTAAATTTTAGTATTATTCTACACTGATAAAATAAAATTAATGTTTATTTATAAAATTATTTTATTTAAAGAAGCTAAATATTTAATTGTTTTTTAAATTCATTTAAATTCTCTTAAATAAAATAAATCTAAAAATAATTATTAATAAAATTATTATTGTAATATAATACGTGAATTGATATAATTTATTATTTATTATAAGAAATACCTTATTTTAATATAGTTATGGAATATATATTAAATATATAATATTTATTTTGTTTATAACACACTATACCTTAAACACTACAGTATATATATGGTATATAATATATATATAGTATATAAGTATATACTCTGTTCCACGATAGAACATCTGGTTTGTCTTAGGCTGGCCGTGGCCAGTTATAAAGGTTTTTAGTTACAAAAGGGACAATTTTATGAGTTTTTCCTTTCCCACTTTTTTCTAAACGATTTATGATGGCAAAAAATTTGAGAAACTATTCGGATGAAAATAAGTATAGCAAATATTCCAACGTTTTCAATATTGTCAAAAGAATTCCCATAGAAAAGTCCTCTCAAGCGTCAGTTGCTCTCGAGCATTTGCCTGGTTCGAGTTAAAACCGTTCGTGATTTTTTTTATTTTTAAAAGTGAAACTATCAAAATTTATCAATTTCGAAATTTATTTTATTATGAATAACATCTTTAATTGTTGTATTTGTCTAATAACATGCTAAAATTTGTTCTACGTACGCAAAGCGTCGAAATTGTGAAATGTGTGTTTAAATAATTTTAAAACTAATAATTTATAAGACATATAGTGATCATTTTTATTAAACTGTGTTAATTTTCAATATATAGTGAAACATTTTGTGTCCGTTATTAATTGAATTAATAAAGTGTACTATTATAGTTAAAACTATTTGAAATATTTTGATTTGTTTTATGTAGTAAAACTATATTATAAATGTAAATAAAAATATGTAAGGAAAAATTTGTTAAGTGATTCAATTGCAAAAATGTTAACATTGGATACAATAAATTATATAATTATAATTAACTTCTTTTTTTAATACCATAAAACTACATATTTAGTATGATTAAACAGAGTAGTGTGTTTCACTCAAACAATTAGTTAAACTAACTAAATAACGTAGTGTATTTTACTAAGAAAATTAGTAAACCTGACTATTGGAATTAGTGTGTTTTACTAAGCCAATTAGTTAAACTAACTAAAGATCATAGTATGTTTTACTTATTAAATGAGTTAGCCTAACTAATGAGATTAGTGCGTTTGACTACACTAATTAGTTAAACTAACTAAAGAGTATAGTATGTTTTAATACGCTAATTAGTTAAACTAACTAAAGAGCGTAGTAGGTTTTACTACGCCACTTAGTAAAACTAACTAAATAGATTAGTGCGTCTGACTACACCACTATGACTAGAGCGTTTAGTAAGTGTAACTACGCTGCTTAGTGCGCCCATATTTCACTACGCCGAATAGTAAGTCTAACTAGATATTCAGTTAGGCTAACTATTCCTTTTTCTCCGTGTAGTTCATAAATTTTAAAGAAACTTATGAATTAAGAAATTTAATACTTGTGCGGAAACTTTTAGAACATAAAAAACAAAGAGCTTTATAGAATTAAGAAACTTAGAATCTGAGAACTTCACAAGAAAAACAAAGTATTATTTTAACACCAGAATTGGTGTAATAACACGCAACAAATTTTACCCTAATTGTGGGTTAAATCTTATGGATTTTAGCATTCGAGAAAATTACCCGCAACAAAAATAACACACCAACTTTCTTTTGTGTTTAGGATTACAAAACTTAATGCTTAGAATCTTTGAAGGTATTATAAATTTTTGGATCAAGAAATTTAAAACTTCGAAACTTAGAACCTAATTATCTAGGGATTTGAGGAATAAGAAACTTAGAACCTCTAAGAAGCTAAAAATTGTAGTATTAAGAAACTTGAAACTGATTAGAAACTAAAAAATTTAGAAACTTAGAACCTAAGAAATTAAGGATTACAAAATTTCGTAACCTTAGAAACTAAGAATGTCAGAATTACGAAACTTAAAAATTTAGAAAATTAGAAACTAGGAAACTAAGAACTTGAGAATTAAGAAACTTAGGAACTTTTAGTACTTTGGAACTGAGAGACTTGGAATTTTTAAAACTTAGATACTGAGAACTTTGAGTTTATCCAGCAGTAAATCATGATAGGTACTTTTACCTCTATTGCCCCCCCCCTCTCTCTCTCTCTCTCTCTCTTTCTTTCTTCAGCGGTTCGTTGCTCCAGGAGCGAGAAATTATTTTCGTCTCTGTTGTTTTGTTGTCCGCGGCTAGCGTTCGTTCTTGCACACGTGCATCGTCTCGCTTAATTGGCGTGACATGCTCTCTCTCATTTTCTCTCTTTCTCTCTCTCTCTCTCTTCATCCAATGTATTTTTTTGCGGTCGAAGAAGAATCGAACCGTGCAACTGAACTTTCATAGTTTACTGTACGCGGTTCTCTTAGCGTGTGTCTCTTTTGTTCGTCAAGTATAAGAATGACTGGGTTCGTTTTTTTTTTAAAAAAAGGAAGGAAGAAAAAAAACAAAAAGAGGATTTCCTATTTGAAAAGAAGAAATGAGTGGGTTCTTCCTTCATTGAAGATATAAAGGAATTTCTGTGGTGGGATAGAGAGAGAGAGAGAGAGACATTAGGGGAGTTGCATTTGGAAAGAGGGAAAGGGGAGAGGGAAGGAAGGAAATCTCACTTCCTGAAGAAAAAGAAGAAGAAGAAAATTAAAAAAAGGAGAAAAGAGGAGAAAAAGAAGAAAGTCCAAAGTAGGTCTAAAATAGGTTTAATTTATGTATATATTTTCAAATATTCTGAAACTATTTTTGACCTACTTTGAAACCTACTTTGGAAATATTTTTTACCTACATTAGAACTACTTTGGAACTACTTTGTCTCTATTTTGAACCTACATTAGACCAGGGGTACAAAATAGCTTCAATGTATGTTCAAAGTAGGTACACAATAGTTCTAATGTAGGTCAAAAATAATTTCAGTCAGTTCAAAATAGTTTCAAAATAGTTTTAAAGTAGTTTCAACGTAGGTCCAAACTAGTTCCAAAATAGTTCCAAAGTAGGTTCAAGGTAGGTTCAAAATAGTTTTAAAGTAGTTTCAACGTTTGTCCAAACTAGGTCCAAAATAGTTCCAAAGTAGGTTCAAGGTAGGTTCAAAACAGTTTTAGAATAGTTTCAAAATAGTTTTAAAGCAGTTTCAGCGTAGGTCCAAACTAGGTTCAAAACAGTTTTAGAATAGTTTCAAAATAGTTTTAAAGTAGTTTCAGCGTAGGTCCAAACTAGGTCCAAAGTAGGTTCAAGGTAGGTTCAAAATAGTTTCAGAATATCTCCAAAATAGTTTCAAAATAGTTTTAACGTAGGTCCAAACTAGTTCCAAAATAGTTCCAAAGTATGTTCAAGGTAGGTTCAAAATAGTTTTAGAATATCTCCAAAATAGTTTCAAAATAGTTTTAAAGTAGTTTCAACGTAGGTTCAGAATAGTTTCAACGTAGGTTCAAAATAGATTCAATGTAGAAGGTAACGAAAAAAATAGATGAGGTGCAAGTCTACTAAGAAAAGGAACAAAAAAAAATCATTTGTCAAAATCGATTTTAAGAGACAGAAAGAGGGGGGGGGGGCAAGAGACTTGTTTTAATTATTTTCTGAAAAGCGTAAACCGGGAAATAGAAACACGCATCCTCTGTGCGGAAAGAATGATTGTGCGACGGGATTTCCGATAATTGTGTGATCGATCGGGGTTTGATTCTCTATTTTTTTTTTTTTTTGGTTTTTCTTCTTTACAGTGGAGCAAATACCGAATCCCGATTGCTCATCCGACGTGAATTACGCTTGATCGGATGGTCGACATTATTTAACCGGTTGCATTCGAGGTTCTCCCCCTCTCTCTCTCTTTCTCTCATTCTCTTCTTTCTTTTTCTTCTTTTTCTTTCTTTTTTTTCTGTCTCATTCTTTTATCTGTTTAATCTACTATAATTCTGGTTTAATGAAATTCTAATCTAATATAATTTGGGCCTAATATTTGTATAATGTTTGTTTAATACAATTTTGGACTAATAAAATTCTAGTCTAATACAATTTTATTCTAATTTAATTTTGGCATAATATAATTTTTGCGTTAATAATAAAGTTGTCCCAACACAATTTTGGCTTAATAATGTTCGAATAATCTAATATAATTTTGGTTTAATAAAATATTGGCTTAATGAAATTTTGGCTTAATAAAGTTCTAATCTAATATAATTTTGGTTTAATAAAATATTGGCTTAATAAAATTCCAACCTAATGTAAATTTGACCTAATATATAGGGGAGGATGGGGCAAGGATAGTTAGTGGCTCTATTGCCTATACGGCTTGTTCAAAAAGGGCACCATTCATCATATATACTTGTTTTAACACCAAAAGACGTCAAAAAAATTTTGATCTTGATGCGATATCATTTGTGGAAGCTACGTGTTTATTTGTGAAAATCCTGTTTTTTCTAAAATGTCTCAGTTCTGTTTGAAACACTGTTTCAGTTATTAACTGTTTTAAATATTTATTTATGTCCAAAAATTTTTTTTGGTAGTGCTTTGAAGTGTTTTGAGGTGCTTTTATCCAATGAAATTAAAAAAACCCCAAATTTAATGTCTTTTTTTGATTATTTTTCATAAAAAAAATTTTGATAACTATCCTTGCCCCAATAGTGGGGCAAGGATAGTTAATTTTTTTTTTAATTTTCCGCTAATATCTCGAAGGCATTGCAATCCACAGCAAAATAATGTATTACAAAATTGTTGCTAAATAAACAGGCTTTCGAACGATACTCTCTAAATCTGAATTAGTTAAAAATAACTAATTAATAGTAGAATCTTACTAATTCAAAAAGCAAAAAGTGAGTTACTAATGATTAGTAAAAACTTACTAATTCAAATAGTTATTTTGGTTTAACTAATTCAATTAGTAACTTTTTAATGCGGCCCCCGGGGGCGCAAATTACTAATTGATTAGTTAAAACTACTAATTGTTTACTAATTCATTAGTCATTATACAATTTTAACGCCAAATCGTAAATAATCAATAAAAATTTATCAACTTATTCATACTAAAATTTAAAATTTTAAAAGTCGAGTATCAAAGATAAAATTTTTCGCATGTAGTTTCTTCATGATTGTATAAAAAATATTTTATTTTTAAAAGTCAGTTTTCATGGGTTAAATTGCATAATATTGGCAAAATTCATATAAAATTTTTTACGTTCTGGTGGTTCATTTGATATATTATTTCCGATTTTTTTTGAGTAAAGATTTTATTAAAATTTTCACTTTATATAGTAATTTATTAATTTACTTAAAGACAGTTTAGATACACATACATAGTTACTTTTGGTGAAATAAAATTAATAAAAAAATTTTAACGGTTAGTTTATATCAAAAAATTTTTTGAAAAATAAATAATTTCAAAAGTAATATTTAAAGCACCAAACAAAATATTTTGAACATAGTACAAGCTATAGTATCACATAATACTAAAAAAAACAAAAAAATATTTTAAAAAAAACCCATGGAAGATGACATACGTCATGAAAATAATAGAGGTTACGTTCAACTGACTAATTCATTTAGTAACTCGGGTGTAATAACTAATAGAATTAGTTAATTTGATTACTATTTTAAATTAGTAATGTTCAAATACTAATTTTTTACTATTTTATTAGTAAAACTTCCAAAAATAACTAATTCATTAGTTAAAATTTAATTTACTAAATGAATTAGTTAATTTTTTACTAATTCAGATTTAGAGAGTACTATTCTTTTTCCGATGCCTATTGAATTTTAGCTGCTAGATCTAAAAATGTCTTACCTAACTATCCTTCCCCATCCTCCCCTAACGTTGGTTCAGAAAATTTTTTTTTTTGGCTTAATAAAATTTTAACAAACAAATTTTTTTTCTCTGTTTTTCTGTTGTATTTACCTTTTTCCCCCCAAATTTCTACATTTACTGTTTCCTATGTTTTTTTCTTCTTTTATTTCATTCTAATGTGCATTTGTTTCTTTTTCGCGTTTTTCTTTTTTTTTCCTCTGTCTCTGTCCTTCTCTTTTTTTCTATATTCCGTTCTCGTCACACTTGTCCTCTTTCTCTCACGGTCGTTAGCCAGACGAGAATCGATGCCTGCAATTGAAGACTATACCGGCATGGGAAGAAAGAAAGAAAAAAAAATTAGACGCCTCGCTAAATCCAGAAAACCTCCAAGTCTCGCGTAGAAATCGAGAGCCGTTAACGTGAACGCGTTTGATAAATACCTTTTACACAGCGGCGTCAAGCGTAAATTCATTCGTTGACATATATATATATATTTTTTTTTGAAGATTTTTTTGTAACATTTAAAATATATTTGAAAAACAATTTTTTTTTCTTATATTTATGCTAATTAGAAATTTCGTTTTTCAATATAGAAAATCTTTTAATTAAAAACTAAATTATAAATAATAATTATTACTTTTTTTACACGGAGAGAAATAGATGGTAAGAATTTGTGATCTTAAGATGGTAAAAAGTAGATGTTATCCGGTACTATCGTTATGCTACTCGGTACTATCAAAGATGTTACCCCGTACCATCTATTTCTCTCCGTTTAATAATTATTTTTTATAATAATCATTTTTTCTTTATAAATTATTTTAATACAAAAAAAAGACGAAAATTTTATATTATGTGAATAAATGATATCTTTCTAATATCTCAATTAGTCACGTTTTAATGAATTCATTTTCTCGAAACTGGTATACAATTTTTAATTACAATTTTATTATAACGTGTGTATAAATAATATATTCTGACGTGTTATAAATTAATTAGATAACGGCATAATATAGAAATTATAAAATAAAAACCAAAAAAATTCTTCACACGTGTTATATGTATATATATATATATGAATAAAAAAGTATTTGCGCAAATTATTAAAAAATTGGCTAAATAAAAAAATTGTGTTAAAATAAAAAATTCGGCTAAATATAATATCATCGTTAATTTGGAGGTTATGTTCATATACATAACTTTCAAAATTTTTGACTTCATTTAATGTTAAATAACAAAAAAAAAGTTGACACACGGAAAAAAAAGATTTATTTGAAACAACGAAAGATTTTACTAAAAATTGCGAAAAATTTAACTGAAACAAGTAAAACTGCTGCTACTATAGCGAAACGTTTCACTGTTCCAGGTAAATTTTTTTTCCATGCAATTCGTGGAAACGGTTTAATATTCGAATTATTATTATTATTATTACTATTTTTATTGTTATTGTTATTATTATTATTATTATTATTATTATTATTATTATTGTTGTCATTACAACGCAAAATTGTTTTGAGCCGCGACATCTATATACATATATATATGTATATTTATTTCGATATACTTTCTAATTCACTGCATCACAAATTGCAAAAGTACTTGCATAATATGCACAGCTTTTAACCTTTCAATTAGCCACGGCAAATGGCGAGATATTAACATAATATTGCCATTAA
Organism: Leptopilina boulardi; assembly: GCF_019393585.1. Taxonomy (NCBI): domain Eukaryota; kingdom Metazoa; phylum Arthropoda; class Insecta; order Hymenoptera; family Figitidae; genus Leptopilina; species Leptopilina boulardi. The sequence continues at coordinate 164,249 of NW_026137717.1, forward strand.
ATTATTGCAATATTTTTCATTAGAAAATAATAATAATAATAATAATAATAAAAAAAATAAAACATGGGTGTGTAACTCTCGAAAAAAAATTTTTTTTTGATAACATATCTAGCTAAATTAAAATTTAGTATATTAAAAATTTTGCTTAACGAAAATTTGGCTAAATAAAAATTCAGCTTAATTAAAAATTAAGTTACATAGAAATTTGGCTTAATAAAAATTCAGCTTAATTAAAAATTAAGTTACATAAAAATTTGGCTTAATAAAAATTCCAATAAATACTATTTTTAAATTTCGAATAAAAATTGGTTAAAAATATAATTTTTCCAAAAATATATTTGTTCTTTTAAATAAATAAAAAAAAAAAAAAAAAAAATTGTAACCTTCTTTTATTTGTAAATATTTTTAATAGAGTGATGAATTTTTTTTTAATTGCCCCAAAAGAAAAACAGAAATCAAAAACTAAATTTTTTTTCTTCTAAGAATTATATCCTTTTTTTTACTTTATCTCTTTTTGAAAATCTACCAATATATATATCACAATGGAATTTTTTTTGTTTTCTAAACTTGAGAATCAGTAAAAAAAAACAATGAATAACTATTGTTCATTAATTTTTACGAGTTGTTGAGAATAATATATAAAACACAAATTTTTTTTAATAAAGTTAAAGGAGAGAATAAATTTTTATTTCTCCCCATAAAAGACAATTAAATTTTTATGATTGTAAATTTGGAATTTATTTTTTTTTTTTAATTCCCTTTTTTCTGTTTTTTTTTCTTCTTTTTATTATTTTTTATTATTATTAGTATTATTTATTCTTTATTCATTCGACATGAATAAATGAATTTTTCTCACATTCTTTTCGTTGTCTAATTTAAAGGGAGTGTAATAAAACGTTTTGACAACGTCATCTAAACACACGCGCGCGGGGTTTCTTTGGGATTTTTTTTTATCTCATGATGCATTAAAACCTCAATAAAATCTCCCGTCAGTCTTCATAAAGAGCGTAGCTCCGCTTCTTTTTTTCGTTCTCTCTCTCTCTCTCTCTCAGTTCCAGAAGGAAAATGATGCTCTTTTGAAGAATGCAACTCCATCAACTTTTATTACTCTTTGGGATTCACTTGGATTTATGAGAATGAATCTAACTTTTCTGGGATAGTGGTCATTTTTATCAATACACTCTCGTCCCAACGATTCTTCTTCGTGTTCCTATTTTATAAAAAAAAAAAAATTATTTTCTTTGGTCATTCATCAAATATTTTCTTTTTTTGGAAAAAAAATTCATTTTTTTTTCTTTTCATATAATATATCTGACATTTTATTAATGCAATTTTGCTATTTGGCAAAATTTTTATTAAGCCAAATTTCCATTTAACCTTTACTTTTATTTAACCAAAATTTGAATGTACTATTATTTATATATTTAGCCAAAGTTTAATTTAACAAACATTTTATTAAGCCAAATTTTCATCTTCCGCTATTAATATTTAGACAAACTTTTACACTTAGACAAATTTTTCGTTTAATAGAAGTTTTATTTAAACAAATTTTAACCAAATTAATATAAATAATAATAATAATAATAATAAAAATAAAATAATAATAATAAAAAATAGTACAATATAAAAAAATGTGAAATTAATTTGCAGTTAAATTGGTTGAATAAAAATGTCAAAATAAATAAATTCATTTTAGAGATAATTCATCATCATCAGTTATGTCGGAAATTAGTGATTGTGATTGTAATCAATAAACTACTTTTTGGGAAATAGACCCTTAACCCTAACCCCTATGTATATATATATATATATATATATAGAAACCACTCCCCTAACATTTCAATTTTTTTCAAATTCAATACAAAGATAGGGAGGAGTCACTCGATACTCAAGATGATAATAATTAAGATTGACAGTTTTCTCACGCTATATCTTTATAAGTCGAAATTTCTTTAGCATCATTTTTTTTCCACAATTCAACTATAAAAATTATATTATTATTATTATTATATTAGGGGAGAGTTAATAAATTCCAGATTATTGATTATTTTATTATTATAATTATATTAGTATTATATATTATTATATTCACAGAAAATTAAAAGGCATTAAAATAAGCAACGTAATTCCGTCGGAATTCCATCGGAGTTCCAAAGAATTTCCGATGGGATTCCGATGGAGTTCCGACGGAATTAGGACTCTAAAAATTTTGAAAAAAATTAATCGGAATTCCGTCGGAATCCCATCGGAAATTCTTTGGAACTCCGACGGAATTACATTGGAAGTTCCGGCGGAATTCTGACGGAATTCCAATTAATTTTTTTTTTAAATTTTTAGAGTCCTAATTCCGTCCGAATTCCGTCGGAACTCCGTCGGAATTCTGATAGAACCTCCAGGGGTCACTTTACGGGAAATCTTTCCAAGTGGGTACGCTTATTATTTTAATCCAATTTTGCTTATTTTAATCCATTTTGGTACCTATATTAAAATAAGCAAAATTGGATTTAAATAATAAGCGTTGTAGCTTATTTTAATACCTTTTAATTTTCTGTGTTGTTATATATTAATAATATTAGAAAAGGAAAGGGAAAATGGTAAATTAATAATAAAAAAAAAATTTTTTTTTAGAATTCTTTTTTTTTTTTTTTTTTTGCAAATTCTCTGCATGATGGACACGCGACTGATGCACGCACAAACACAATACACATATATATTATATATACATATATAGTCACGTCGTACAAAGTGGACTAACCTTATCCGCCCATTATACTAATTCCATAATGAATCACCATCGTGCAGTGATTACGTTTTGCTGCTAATTGATTCCTTGCTTTCTCGTTAAATTGCTGATGATGAACGTTTTCCATTATGAATAATAATTCATTTGTTTGTCAGTAGTCCGTGAAACTCGCTTTCTTGACAAATAATAATAATAATAATAATTAGAGTATTCATTTGTTTATAGGAATTTTCAAATTTTTTTTAAAATTTAGGTTATGTTTTAGGATTTTTTAGAGTTTTTAAGGGTTTGGAATATTTTCTGGGTATTTTTAGAGTTTTCAGGTTATTTTTAGGGGTTTAGGTTAGGTTTAGGTTAGCTACAATTCTTTTTAAAAAAAACTCTAAAAATACTTAGAAAATATTCTAAACTCTTAAAAAACTCTTAAAATAACTTAAAACTCTAAAAAAAAACTAAAACATATCCTAAACTCTTAAAAACCCTAAAGAAAACTTAAAATTCTAACAAATAACCTAAAATTCTTCCTAAAAAACCCTAAAAATACATAGAAAATATTCAAAACCCTTACAAACCCTAACAAATCCACAGCATGTATTTAGTAAGAAATAAAAAATTCACCTGACTATGAGAAAGTTAAGAAGCGCTGCTTTGTGATTCTCATATCAGCTGTTACTTTTCCCTGTCGCCTTTGGCCTCATACCAGAAGGTCATTAAGAATCCATTAACAGTTTTCCAAAGCGCTCCATTAAATATAAACTTTGTGAAGCTAAATGTCCCATATAGTCCTCATGTATATTATAACATTGGCGAACTCTAAAAGGGAGACTTTGAAGGTAAAAAAGGAAGAAAAGAAAAAAAAACATCGACAAGAAAATTTCAATAAGATTGAGCCAAAGAGTGAGAAAGAAAGAGAGAGTGAGAGAGAGATATGGAGGTGGGAAGAGGAAGAAAAAAAAGGAAACAAGAAACCAAACCTGGATTACAATGAGGTGACATCCTCGTTACGATGAATCCAAAGCCTCCTTATCTCAGTTACAAGTCATTAGGGAGTTGTGAAGCTTTCAAAGTGGCTTCTTTAGATACCTAAAGTTGTTTTCGATGACGTCGACTCCCATCCTTCTCTCTCTCTCTCTCTCTCTCTCTCTCTCTCTCTCTCTCTCTCTCTCTCTCTCTCTCTTTTTTTTTTTCAAGTGAAAATTAGACTAATGAGGTTCTTTTTAAGACTGAAGTAACATTACTTTTCTCCCTTTTCAAATAAATAGGAAAACTACCAAAAAAATACCTAAAAAATATTCTAAACCCCTACAAACCCTAGCGTATAATTTAAAATTTTTTCCAAAAAACCCTAAAACTCCTTAAAACCCTAAAACTAACTTAAAACACTAAAAATACCTAAAAAATATTCAAACCCCTTACAAATTCTAAAAAATAACCTAAATTCTTATTTAAAAATACTAAAAATAACTTAAAAGCCTTAAAAGAACCCTAAGAAATAATATTAAAAGGTAAAAATAGCTAGAAAGTTTTCTAAACCCTTAAAATCACTAAACAAAAATAAAAACGCTAAAAGAACAATAAAAAATAACCTAAAAATACTTAAAAAAATATTTCAAATCCCTACAAATCGTAGCAAATAACCTAAAATTCTTTTCAAAAAACCCTAAAAATACCTGAAAAAAAATATTCAAAACCCTTATAAATTCTAAAAAATAACTTAAAACCCTGAAAGAACCCTAAAAAATAACCTAAAAATACCTGAAATTCTAAATTCTTAACAACATTTAAAATCCTTAAAAACCATAATATAATCTAAAATTTTCTTCAAAAAGAATCCTAAAAATACGTAAAAAATATTCTAAACCTTAAAAAAAACCCTAAGAAATTAACCCTAGAAACAAATATTAACTGTTTACTATAGAACCTTATATTAAAATAAAGGAATCATAAAAATATTGAACCCTAGAAATAATTGAGGACTATAATATTGAACCCTAGGGAAAAAAAACGAAATTTTTTTTAGTATTAAACCCTAGGAGAAAATGAAGGAGAGAAAATGAGTGAGTATGAGAGAGAATGAGGAAGAGAGAGGGAGAGAGGGGTTGAAAGGGAAAGCGAGAGGGTTCTGATAAGCCAAATGATAATTACAAAACCGTCTGACTCGACAAATTTATGCTGAAATGAATTATTAATAACTGAATTCCAATCGTAGTCGTCGTCGTCGTCGTCGTCCCTTTTCTATTCTAATGTACACGATAGAAACGAAATTTCGAGTCGTCATTTCATTTCAATATTGGAAATCGATTTCAATGTCTTGTTATATTTAATCCCTTAGTCGATGCGTAATAAATTATTTTCCTTCTCGCACGATTTTCTATTATTTTTTTTTTTTTATTTTTGATTATCCAGGCTTAATTAGCGATTTAATACGAAATTTTTTTTACTTCCTTTTTTTTGTTCCTTCCTCCACCGTGAAAAAAAAGGAAATTTACATTGGAAATAATTTTTTTCAAAAAAAATGTAAAATTTATTTTATTCCTCTTTTTTTGGTATAAAATTAAATTTTTTTTCTTACTGTGAATATTTTTAATAATTTTTTGTTTTTTTTTCTTTGTTTCAGGTACGTGTAAACAACTGATTAAGTAACAAATTTCGAAACAATTTACTTTGCGCATATCTGCGGTAAGTTTTTAAATAATTTTTGGTTTTAGCAAATTTAAAATGTTTTTAGTAAATAATTATAATAAATATTTATTTGCAAACAAGTAAATATATATTTGCCACAAATAAATATTTATCTGAAACAAATATAAATATTTATTTGAAACAAGTAAAAAAAATTTTTTTTTTTGCCTCTGCGACAAAAATATTTTTTCTCTGGATACCCGCGTGAAAAACGAACTATGGGAAAAAGCTATCAAAAGCTGGCAAAAGATGGGAGAAGATTTTCGCCATTGTTTTTAAGTTTTATCCCATACTTCAAAGAATTGCAAAAAGCTCACAAACCATTGCTTATGAGCCTTTCCCATACTTTTTTTTAATATCATATAACATTGCTAAAATCTTGCCAAAGTATTGCAAAAATATGGGAATAAAATAAAGTCAATTTTTTCTAACTTACTTCTTATTTTTCTCATTTTTTTTCTGAAAATCATTGCAAAACAATGGGAAAAAGATTAAGAAAGAAAAAATTTATTTTTCTCATTTTTTCATCTTTAAAAATTAGATTTTTAAAGTATTGCTAAAACCTGGCAAAAATATACGAACAAAATTAATCAATTTTTCTCGTTATTTTAGCTTTAAAAATCTGATTTTTGAAGTATTGCAAAAATATGGGAATAAGATTTTGAAAGAAAAAATAAATTTTCCTCTATTTTTCAACTTTAAAAATTTGATTTTTAAAGTATTGCAAAAATATGGGAAAAAGATTTTGAAAGAAAAAATCAATTTTCCTCTATTTTTCAACTTTAAAACTTTGTTTTTTAAAGTATTGCGAAATCATTGGAAAAAGATTGGAAAGAAAAAATCAATCTTTCTCGATTTTTCAGCTTTAAAATTTTGATTTTTAAAGTATTGCAAAAATATGGGAAAAAGATTTTGAAAGAAAAAATAAATTTCCTCTAATTTTCAACTTTAAAAATTTGATTTTTAAAGTATTGCAAAAATATGGGAAAAAGATTGGAAAGAAAAAATCAATCTTTCTCGATTTTTCAGCTTTAAAATTTTGATTTTTAAAGTATTGCAAAAATATGGGAAAAAGATTTTGAAAGAAAAAATAAATTTCCTCTAATTTTCAACTTTAAAAATTTGATTTTTAAAGTATTGCAAAAATATGGGAAAAAGATTGGAAAGAAAAAATCAATTTTCCTCTAATTTACAATTATAAAAATTTGATTTTTAAAGTATTTTTCTCTATTTTTCAATTTTAAAAATTTAAGTTTTAAAGTATTGCAAAAATATGGGAAAAAGATTTTGAAAGAAAAAATCAATTTTCCTCTATTTTTCAACTTTAAAAATTTGATTTTTAAAGTATTGCAAAAATATGGGAAAAAGATTTTGAAAGGAAAAATCAATTTTCCCATATTTTTGCAATACTTTAAAACTCAAATTTTTAAAATTGAAAAATAGAGGAAAATACTTTAACAATCAAATTTTTAAAGTTGAAAAATAGAGGAAAATTGATTTTTTCTTTCAAAATCTTTTTCCCATATTTTTGCAATACTTTAAAACTTAAATTTTTAAAATTGAAAAATAGAGGAAAATACTTTAAAAATCAAATTTTTAAAATTGTAAATTAGAGGAAAATTGATTTTTTCTTTCCAATCTTTTTCCCATATTTTTGCAATACTTTAAAAATCAAATTTTTAAAGTTGAAAAATAGAGGAAAATTGATTTTTTCTTTCAAAATCTTTTTCCCATATTTTTGCAATACTTTAAAACTTAAATTTTTAAAATTGAAAAATAGAGGAAAATACTTTAAAAATCAAATTTTTAAAATTGTAAATTAGAGGAAAATTGATTTTTTCTTTCCAATCTTTTTCCCATATTTTTGCAATACTTTAAAAATCAAATTTTTAAAGTTGAAAATTAGAGGAAATTTATTTTTTCTTTCAAAATCTTTTTCCCATATTTTTGCAATACTTTAAAAATCAAAATTTTAAAGCTGAAAAATCGAGAAAGATTGATTTTTTCTTTCCAATCTTTTTCCAATGATTTCGCAATACTTTAAAAAACAAAGTTTTAAAGTTTAAAAAATAAGGAAAATTGATTTTTTCACTACCAATCTTTTTCCCATATTTTTGCAATACTTTAAAAATCAAATTTTTAAAGTTGAAAAATAGAGGAAAATTGATTTTTTCTTTCAAAATCTTTTTCCCATATTTTTGCAATACTTTAAAAATCAAATTTTTAAAGTTGAAAAATAGAGGAAAATTTATTTTTTCTTTCAAAATCTTATTCCCATATTTTTGCAATACTTCAAAAATCAGATTTTTAAAGCTAAAATAACGAGAAAAATTGATTAATTTTGTTCGTATATTTTTGCCAGGTTTTAGCAATACTTTAAAAATCTAATTTTTAAAGATGAAAAAATGAGAAAAATAAATTTTTTCTTTCTTAATCTTTTTCCCATTGTTTTGCAATGATTTTCAGAAAAAAAATGAGAAAAATAAGAAGTAAGTTAGAAAAAATTGACTTTATTTTATTCCCATATTTTTGCAATACTTTGGCAAGATTTTAGCAATGTTATATGATATTAAAAAAAAGTATGGGAAAGGCTCATAAGCAATGGTTTGTGAGCTTTTTGCAATTCTTTGAAGTATGGGATAAAACTTAAAAACAATGGCAAAAATCTTCTCCCATCTTTTGCCAGCTTTTGATAGCTTTTTCCCATAGTTCGTTTTTCACGCGGGTATTTTTATAAACTAAATTAATTTTTTACTTTAATTGAACTAAATTTTGGTTTTTTGAAGGGTAACAAATTTTTTTTTTCTTTCTTTTCAAAATATAAACGATCGGAAGGTTTTAAATGCGATTTTGTTTGTGTTTGTGTATAAATACATGCCCAACCAAAAATTTCATCAGTATTATACCAGAGTTAACTACTGGCGCAGTACTGGTTCAGTATAGGTTGCCGAGGCTGGGCAGTCTGTACTGAACCAGTACTGGTATGTTCATTGTATCAGTACTGGTGCAGTACCACCCTCCCAGTACTGGAAAACCAGTACTGAGCCGATATTGAGCCAGTACTGGCTCAAATAGATTTTCTTTTTGATTAATACTAGTTTACAAAAAGTTCTAGAGTGAACCTGATGAATCTTTTTGTTTAAATATTTTGTTTATAAAAATTTTTTCACTTTGATTTTATTTTTGAAAATTAAAAGGTATTTTATTTTGTTTTTTTTTTGGATAAAATTATTTAAACAAAAAGTTTTCTGAGACTAATTCCAAACATTTTGCAAGTTTTTTTTATTGTTTTCAGATATGCAATAAACCAAAAAAAATTTTAAACGATCAAACTAAAAATAAATAAAATTTTTTATTAAAAAAATTAATAATTTTTAAAATAAAAATTTAAAAAAATTTTCTTGACAACACTTGTTAAAAATTAAAAAACAACTTTTATTTTCTTAAAAAAGTTTTTCAAAAATTTATTTTGATGCAAATAATTAAAGTGAATAATTAAATAATTAAATAGCGAATTGTATAATTATATACATTATAATTATTTTATAAACATTTTTATTTTTACTTAACTGTTTTTATATATACTCAGCCAGTACTGTACCAATAGTGGTTACCAAACTGGTGCCAACTCTGGCGCCAATACTGGGCGCCATTAGTAAATTTTTGATTGGGTGTTCTTTTTCACTTTATCCTCTAAGGGAGTGTACACCATATAGATTGCCATTGACTCTTGTTTTTACTTAATATAGAACAAATGAAGTTTAACGATTTTAATGGAATAAATGCCGAGGGCAAATTGAGCAGTAAATACATATATATATATACATATAGTGTATGTGTGCTCAATTTATCCTGATCTCTCACGAGTCGGGAGCTGATTAAAGCCTTTTGCTCCCATTTACTTGCGATTCCCTAACCCCCCACCTCCACTTCGTCGTTGTTAATATAATGAAAATAATTAAAGCTCATCTATCTCAAAGGATATCGGCTCTCTGATTATTTATCACGTCTAATCAAGCGTCGTATGCACTTCCAATTGAGACGCAATTTATTTATTTGATTAATATAAACAAATATTATAGTAACATAAACAAATAAACAAAATTTATGGAAAATTATAAAAATTAATAATTAATTTCAAAAAATATTATTATCTTTATTTGAAACAACTATAGGTACATTAATCTATAGAATAGCGAAAACTTTCGCTGTTTTAGTGAAACATATCGCTGTTCCAGGTAAACATTTTTTTCCCCCGTTTATTATCAAATAAATATATATATTTGAACCAAATAATTTTTATTTGAATCAAATAAACTGTATTTGAACAAATAATTTATGTACTGGAAACAAATATATATATATATATATACAATTTAATTCACTCAAATAATGATTATAGTAGTCAAGTAACCGATTATTTGAATTAAATATATTTTTTTTCATTGTATTTTTTATCTTTCTTTCTTTATTTATTGATTCAGTTTGTTTGTTTATTTATTCGTTTTTTTTATTAATCTACTAATTTATTTAGTAATTTATTTTTTCGTTCTCTCTTTTTTTTCGTCTGTATTTTTTTCCCCCTAATCGGAAAAATAATAATTTTTGAAAGTCATTTAAATTTATTTTAAGAACCACTTTTTTTTCTTTCCTTTTCTTTCTTTTTTTTTTGATAGTCATTCGAATTGTTTATGACTCGATAAAAACAGATTATAACCTAGCGCAAGTTTACTACCATCTGAAACATTAACAAGCGTCATATATAAATAAATTTAGGATAAAATAAAAAAAAGGACTTAACTAATGTCAAAAAGTAAAACTTATATCTCGCATCTTCTTAGGATTTTAGCTTTCAACTTATCTCTCCCAAAAGACCAATAAATTTTGTCTATCTCTTCGCGCCCTATTCGATAGTTGACAATTTTTTTTTCCTTCTTTTTTTTGGTGGGGCTAAAACTCAGTCACGTGTCGTCACTCTAAACATACTTGTATGTGAGAAACAAAAACGATATTTCCGGTGCAGGCAAAGGAATCTCAGAAATGGAGAGAGAGAGAGAGTCAGATTTTTTCCAAAAATAGTGTTTTTCAAAGTACTTTTATTTATTTTAGGAAAATAAAGTTATTCAGCCATAATTACAATAGGTTAAAATTTATATTAATACAATGTAGATTTGGCCAAAATTGTTATTAAGCCAAAATTATACTAGGCTAACATTTTATTAAACCAAAATTATAGTAGGTTAAAATTTATATAATACAATATATATTAGGCCCAAAATTATATTAGGCTAAAATTGTATCAAGCCAAAATTATATTAGGCCAAAATTGTAGTAAGTCAAAATTTTATTAAGCCAAAATTATATTAGGCCAAAATTATAGTAGATGAAAATTTATATAATACAATATATATTAGGCCAAAAATTATAGTAGGTTATAATTTTATTAAACCAAAATTATAGTAGATGAAAATTTATATTAATTCAATGTATATTAGGCCCAAATTTTTATTAAGTCAAAATTTTACAAAGCCAAAATTAAAGACGGTTAAAATTTCATTAAACCAAAATTATATTAGGCCCAAAATATAGTAGATGAAAATTTTATACTTGTACAATGTATATTAGGCACAAATTTTTATTAAGCCAAAATTTTATTAAACCAAAATTATAATAGGTCGGAATTTTATTAAACCAAAATTGTACTAGGTCGAAATTTTATTAAGCCAAAATTATAGTAGATTAAAATTTTACCTAAACCAAAATTAAAATTAGGTTAAAATTTACACTAAATCAATGTATATTAGGCTGAAAATAGAAATTTAATTTTTCATTAAAAAAATTTAATGATCCCCTTTTTATTTCTAGATTCTCGTTAAAGAAAAAAAAACTTGAATTATTGACGTTGTATAGAAAGAAAATGTGTTGAGTAAAAAAAAAAAATATCCATAAAAAAAACCTAATGTGTCCCATAATTTGGAGAAAGACTGAGAAATTTTTAGAGGCTATCAAGTACTGTCAACGAGGAACCCTCTTCTACCTCCCCTCTCTTTCTCTGTTTCATTTTGTCGTTTCACGATGAAAACACAAAAAAGTAGTTTCGAGGAACACAAAATGTATCTATCGTGAGTGGGAAACATATATATACCAAGTGTGTATATAATATACACTATTTCGAGCAATAAGAGTCGCATGCTTTCTCTCTCTTTTTCTCTCTCATGTGACTCGTAACTCCTATGGAGGATTCTCCCAATGGACTCATATTTTACGAATAAATATATATAAAGGGAACTTTTTCCATTCTCAGGAACTCAGATACTCAACATTTTTATTTTATTTTTTTTTCAATACTGTAGACCTTCAATTAGTCACTTTTTGTTATTTTATTTTTTATTTTATAAGGAAAAAAAAGTAATTTTTCATTTTTTTAAAAAAATATTTTAGGTTTTTTTTTAAACAGAATTTGAAAATTTTTATATTTTATACCTCTTAAAATTTAGGATCTTTGAACTCTTTGTTTTTTATTTTAGAATTTTAGATTATGTGGTAGGGTTTGTTTGGGTCTTTAAGGTTTTAGAATGTTTTCTAAGTATTTTAAGGATTTCATGTTATTTTTAGGGTTTTTTTTAGAGGTTAGAATATTTTTTATACAGTTTTTCTTAGGATATCAAATTCCCACTTGGAAAAATTCTCCTGAAAGTGCCCTCTAGAAGGTTCCATCAGAATTCCGCCGGAACTTCCAACGTAATTCCGTCGGAATTCCATCGGAGTTAAATAGAATTTCCGATGAGATTCCGACGGAATTAGGACTCCAAAAAATTTGAAAAAAATTAATCGGAATTCCATCAAAATTTCGTCGGAATCCCATAGGAAATTCTTTGGAAATCCGACGGAATTACGTTGGAAGTTCCGGCGGAATTCTGATAGAACCTCCAGGGGACACTTTCCGGGGAATCTTTCCAAGTGGGTTGACGCACCATAAAGTATATCTAATTGTTGATAATGCAACGTTTTGATGCTGTTTATGGTCTCAATTTGAGAGTCTCAGAAAACTGTGATTACTATTACTATTATTATTATTATTTTATTATTATTATTATAATTATTAAATAACGAATATTTTAAAACCTTAAAAATAAACTCAAAACGTAAAAATACCTAAAAGGTATATTCTAAAGTACTCTAAATCCCTAAAATTCACTTAATAAAATCAAAAATTCTAACAAATAACTTAAAGAAAAACCCTAAAAATAACCTCAAGACTTAAAAATATCTAAATAATATTCCTAACCCTTTATAATTTCGTAAAAAAAACAAAATCCTTAAGTAATGACTTAAAACCATAAAAGAATCCTAAAAAATAACCTAAAAATTAATAGTTACTTTTTAGGTTATTTTTTAGGATTCTTTTAGGGTTTTTAGTCATTACTTAGGGATTTTGTTTTTTTTTCTTACGAAATTACAAACGGTTAGGAATATTATTTAGATATTTTTAAGTCTTGAGGTTATTTTTAGGGTTTTTTTTAAGTTATTTGTTAGAATTTTTGATTTTATTAAGTGAATTTTAGGGATTTAGAATACTTTAGAATATACCTTTTAGGTATTTTTACGTTTTGAGTTTATTTTTAGGGTTTTAAAATATTCGTTATTTAATAATTATAATAATAACAAGAATAATAAAATAATAATAAAATAGTAATAATAATAATAATAATAATAGTACACGGAGAGAAATAGATGGTACGGGGTACTATCTAGATAGTACCAGGTACCATATTTGATCTAACATATACAGACAGCAATCTAGATTCTATCAGTTACTATCCAGATTGTACGAAGTAACATCTTGATTGTAGTGGGTAACACAACCATACTTTTTGTAACATCTTTGATAGTACCGAGTAGCATAACGATAGTACCGGATAACATCTACTTTTTACCATCTTCCCATGCGCGAAATGCCAAGACTGACAATACGGCCCAACATTGGCCTAGTAATGTCTGCCGAAGTATGGCAAACGTTACTGGACCAGTACTGGCGATCAATTCGTTCCATTATTGGGCCAATATTGGCACCAATTCTCGGTTACTCTAATTTGCCATTTATTGGGCCGAACTCTGTCCCATTACTGGGCCAATATTGGCAATGCGTCTCAGTTACTCTAATTTGCAATTATTGGGCCGAACTCTGTCCCATTACTGGGCCAATATTGGCAATGCGTCTCAGTTACTCCAATTTGCCATAATTAGGCCGAACTCCGTCCCATTATTGGGACAATATTGGCACCGTTTCTCAGTTATTCTAATTTGCCATAATTGAGACGAACTCTGTCCCATTACTGGGTCATTATTGGCTCATTGACGGCTGAAATGTTGAATTTATTTTGACAAGTGATTTTTTCCAAAGTTGTAACGAATCTTGGCCCAGTAATGGCGCATTAACGGCTGAAATGTTCCTCAAATACAGCTTATCAAAACATTTTTGTGTTGAGATTCCCATATCCGCGTATAGTGTAGTGGTTAGCGTGTTACACTTCGGTGCGTTAGGTTGCGAGTTCGATTCCCGCGAGCGTTACAAATTTTCAAATGTTTAAACAATTGTCCTTTCTGTCAGGACTTGAATTATAAATGTATAATGAATTAATTAGTTAATTAATTAATTATTATAATTTTTTAAACTTTTTTAAACTTTGACAATACTGGGCCACTAATGGCAGCCAAGATTGGCCCAGTAATGACGTCTGATACTTGGCTGCCGACGTCCAACCGCAGTTAACACCACAATACTGGGCCAATATTGGGCCATGTTTGTTTTCGCACATGGGTTAAGATCATAAGTTCTTACCATCTATTTCTCTCCGTGTAATAGTAGTAATAGAAGTAATAATATTAAAAAAATATATTCCCAAATAAAGCGAATTCAAAAAACATAAAATCAAATATGAAACACACAAGAAGAGACACAATACAAAAAAAAATTTTTTTTTTTTTCACCAATTGTTGGCAATTGTTCACCTTGAGTTAATTACTATTATTTCGAGATGGACCGGAAGTGGCTGTATAGTGGAGTAAAGGGGAAAAGGGTAAGGTTTGGGTAATAAGCTCTCTCGCTTGGTACACAATTCACACTGATTCTCTTTATACATATAAAAAAAAAAAAAGGAAGAAAGTGACAAGAATAAAAGAGAGAGAGAAGGAATAAAAAAAATTCTGAGAAAGAAACGAGGGGGAGGGGGTTAGTACTCTGTCAGGTGTAGATCCTAAAAATAAAAAAAATGGACCCCAATTTTAACATCAGCATGCCATTAGCAACGAATGTAACATCTAATGAACGGTTACTTGTAAATAGGGTGATTCTGCCCCCTCCCCTTTGTCTTTTATATTCCTCCCCCCCCTTCTCTTTCTTTGTACAGTATATAGTATACTATAACGACGATATGTTCCCTTGAGTCCATTTGGGATTTTCGCCGGAAACCCCATGCAGCAATTCTGGTTTCCTCTGGGACACATTTTATGATTCAGAGAGAAGGGGCTGAAAAGGGAGAGAGAAAGAAGGGGTGGGGGAATGAAATTCAGATGAAAAGTTACGCATCGCGAATTCGAATACATGTATATATATTAAATCGGAAAAAAATTTTAACTGAAACATGGATAAGTTTCACTGAAACAGCGATATGTTTCACTGAAATATAAAGAAAGTTTTCCCTATTCTAGTGGAAACATATCGCTGTTCCAAATAAATATTTTTTTTCCCAGTGTTTACTATGTATGTATACCTATATAAAATAGCGTCAGCTGTTGGTATTCGAGAAGTGATATCTCTAATTTTAGGGTAACGAGAAGATTTGGTTTTTAAGAGGAATAACGGGGGGTTTGAGGGGGGGGGAGAAAATAAAATAAGGAAGATACCCGTCCTGCTGTTACAGTTCAGCGTCATCTGGCCTTCGTCTTATAAAAAAATAAATGCGGTAAAATCGCGCACATGTTAAATGCAATCGCTTTTTCCCCCAAAAAAGGTCATATTGACCTTCCTTTTCTTCTTTCTTCCTGCCCCCCCCCCCATCTTATTTTATCTAAATTGAACTCACATACACACACACATTTTCTTTAGTGTCATAATCTCAGTACGTGTTCACGACAGGTGTCTCTCATCTTTAGCTTCCAAGGCACGTGACTTCTTCTTCTTCTTCTTCTCGTGACTTTCCTTCCCCCTCTCTAAACGATACTTGTTTTTTTTCCATTCACATTTGATATTACACGACTAAAATAATATTTACTTTATCAATTTCCGGTGTAATATATATAGCTTCCGTATGAGACAAAACAAATTTTTGGGGAAGAAAAATTTTTTTTTGTTTTAACAATTTTTGCAATTTTATGTAATTATTATTATTATTATTATTATTATTATTACTATTATTAAAAAATAAATTTTATATAATAATACATTTTTCCTAGTGTTAAATATTACACGCGAAATAAAATCTTTACTTGAAACAGCGATATGTTTGACTAAAACAGAAAAAGTTTTCGCTATTCTAGAGAAATATATCCCCAACAAAAAATTTCAGTATTATACCAGAGTTAACTACTGGCGCAGTACTGGTTCAGTATAGGTTGCCGAGGCTGGGCAGTCTGTACTGAACCAGTACTGGTATGTTCATTGTATCAGTACTGGTGCAGTACCACCCTCCCAGTACTGGAAAACCAGTACTGAGCCGATATTGAGCCAGTACTGGCTCAAATAGATTTTCTTTTTGATTAATACTAGTTTACAAAAAGTTCTAGAGTGAACCTGATGAATCTTTTTGTTTAAATATTTTGTTTATAAAAATTTTTTCACTTTGATTTTATTTTTGAAAATTAAAAGGTATTTTATTTTGTTTTTTTTTTGGATAAAATTATTTAAACAAAAAGTTTTCTGAGACTAATTCCAAACATTTTGCAAGTTTTTTTTATTGTTTTCAGATATGCAATAAACCAAAAAAAATTTTAAACGATCAAACTAAAAATAAATAAAATTTTTTATTAACCTTTACTTGACACACTTTTTCTGAGTATCATACTTGACACATTGGGGTTTTTTGTACCCCATCGACAAAAATCATCATGAAAAATAAAATATTAAATATATCTACTTCAATTTTTTTTTACATATTCTTGAGAGGTATCTTCTGAAAACTATATAAGTTATATAGTAGAATATTTAAAGTAAATATTTTTAAAAAATTGGAAAACGTGAGGTATTTCGAGAAAAATTGGTAAGAATGAAAAAACGTGGGGTATTTTGTACCCCAGTGTGTCAAACAAAGGTTAAAAAAATTAATAATTTTTAAAATAAAAATTTAAAAAAATTTTCTTGACAACACTTGTTAAAAATTAAAAAACAACTTTTATTTTCTTAAAAAAGTTTTTCAAAAATTTATTTTGATGCAAATAATTAAAGTGAATAATTAAATAATTAAATAGCGAATTGTATAATTATATACATTATAATTATTTTATAAACATTTTTATTTTTACTTAACTGTTTTTATATATTATAAAAACTTTGGTTTTATAATAAACATATTTTTATATTTATTTTTTGATTTTTTAAAATAATAATTTGCAAAATATATTATACTTGATAAGGAATAAAAATTCTTGGTGTTTTCAATTTTATATATATATAATAAAATATTAATTAGTTAGTTGACTGATTTAATTAATATTTAATTTGTGTTGGGTTACTAAAAATTTCACACACTTTTTTCTAAAATAAAAAGTATATTGCCTGGAGCAGAGATCTCTGTTACAGTTAAAGCTTTCTTTTCGTATACAATAAATTACAAAACTACCAGTACTCAGCCAGTACTGTACCAGTAGTGGTTACTAGTACTGGTGCCAACTCTGGCAGCCAATACTGGTAAAATGTTATCATCCCAAAGTTACGCCAACTCTGACGCCAATACTGGGTGCCAGTACTGCGCCATTAGTAAATTTTTGATTGGGGCTATTTCAGATAAAGATTATATTTTTCCATGTAAACAGAATTTATTTTTTTTCAACCCACTTGGAAAGATTCCCCGGAAAGTGCCCCCTGGGTATTCTATCAGAATTCCGCTGGAACTTCCAACGTAATTCCATCGGAGTTCCAAAGAATTTCCGATGGGATTCCGACGGAATTCCGACGAAATTAGGACTCTAGAAATTTTGAAAAAATTAATTAGAATTCCGTCGGAATCCCATCGGCAATTCTTTGGAACTTCGATGGAATTCCGACGAAATTACCTCCAGGGGTCACTTTCCGGGGAATCTTTCCAAGTGGCAATATTATTCACGGATAAAAAAATATTTTATCTCTGGAACAGCGATATATTTCTCTATAGAATAGCGAAAAGTTTCGCGCTGTTTTAATGAAACATTTCGCTATTCCAGGTAAAGATTTTTTTTTCCATATTTGTTAGAATTCCTAAGGGTTTAGATAATATTTTCTAGATATTTTTAGAGTTCTAGGTTATTTTTTATATAAAAGTTATTTTTAGGGGTTTTTTAATTATAATTTTTTGATTATTTTTTACGATGCGCTTTTTTTTGAGGGTTTAGAGTACTTTCTAGGTATTTTTAGGGTTTTTAGAAATTTTTTTTTACTGTTTGTAAAGATTTATAAGGATTTTGGTGTTTTAGGTTTTTTTTTTTTTGGGGGGGGGGGTTTAGGGGTTCAAAATAATTCTTTTTTTAACCAAAATTATAGAATTAAATTTTAATTTTAAAAATAAAAGAAATTGATTATATTTTCTCACTGAGTGTCAAGGTTCAGATAATAAAAAAAAATCTCGACACGCGATCAAGGTGAAATTGAAGCTCATTTTTCTTCATGGCAAACAAGGGGGCAGGGTTGTCAGTCCCCCTTTTTTTTCTCTCTCTCCTCTCTCTCTTTCTTTCTCTCACTTTTCTTCCATCTTATCGTACTTTGACCAGCAGGCGACGCGGCATTTCAATGATAAGCCTAATGGTCAGTGTTTGGCCCATTGGGGTGAACGTTCAGTGATCAGTCACGCGACTTTGGGGTACCTATTATACACCACAGAAGGGGGTCTCCAAACACATACAAATTTCGTTTGCTTTATGTTTTATTAAAAAAAAAAAAATTTAACCCTTCTCTCTCTCTCTTGACTCCCTGTAACGTACGCAAAATAACCGGTGATCGTATAACACTAAAAGAAAAAAGAATGGGGAAAGGGGGGGGGGGTTAAAAAACTGAAAACCCATTCATTTTGTCTAAAACGACAAATTACCTCACAGCGGGTACTATATATACATATAAAAATTGCCTTCAATTTTTTTTATAACTTCTAAAATTTGTTCATTGGGAGGGGGGGAATTATTTTCTTTTTGCCTCTCGTCCTTCGTCCTAAATAAATAAAGAGTGTTTAAAAAACTAGTAAAATTTGATGTTTACATTTTCCCTTCTCTCTCTCTCTCTCTCTCTCTCTCTCTCTCTCTCTCTCTCTCTCTCTCTCTCTCTCATTCTCGTAAGAGAGGTGCTTGAAAAAAACTGGTTTGTTGCTTTATCTACTGTTGAGATTCATTATTTACTTTTTATTATTATTATTATTATTTTATTTTTTTAATTTTATAGCCCACTTCTCTTTTATTGAAGGAATTCTCTCTCTCTCTCTCTTTCTTTCTTTCTTTCTTGTCTCTCTCTTGTCTCTCTCTTCGTGAAGAATGTCTTTGAATACTTCGAGTCACTAAAAACCCTTCAGTTCTGGAATTTTTCTTCTCTTTTTTATTGTACATTCTTTTATACAGTGTGTAGAACTCCAAATGAACCAGCAAAATTTATTGAATACTTGTGAGAAGCAAAAAAAAGGCATTCTTTTTATTTATTTTTTATTAGAAAAAATAATAATAATAATAATAATAAAGATTTACCTGAAACAGCAAAAGGTTTTACTAGAATAGCGAAAGATTTATAACTGAAACAAGTAAAACTTTTGTTACTATAGTGAAACATTTTGCTGTACCAGATAAATCTTTTTTTTCCGTGAATTATAAATAATATAAATTATTATTATTATTATTCTTATTGTTATATTATAAAAAAATATAAATAATATTAAAAATGATTTATTAAATAATATTTCTATAGAGTTTGAATGGTATTTGTAGGAGTGAGAAAGAGAGAGAGGGAGAGAGAGAGAAGAAAAAAATGTTTGAAAGCAGTCCAATTTAGATAGCAATCTAATCAAACAACAATTCCCATTGGAAAATTAAACAATGTTTCAATCAAAATGATGAATAGTTACTTGGTTGCGGCAAAATGGCACATATACATTTTATAATGCAAGGGAATTATTGATACGCAGAAGAACGTAGAGAGAGAGAGAGAGAGAGAAAACAACACTGTGTTTATATATATGTATATGTGGTGAGGAATTGTTGGAAAAGAGAGGGGTAGGAGTATTACTTTCACTGTATGACTGAAATGGCGCTTGTTACGAAATGTCTTTTGAATCTCAACACTATATATATACATACATATACTTACATTTTATTTATCCCTCACGAATCAACTCACAACAAATTTTTCATTCGTCAATTTATTACTATATTATTATATCCTTTTACCTTTTTTTTCCTTTTTTGTTTGTACGAAGCTGAAGTACGCAACGTTTATGATAAACGATTTTTAAAGAAATAATTTTTTAAAATGAAAAATTCTATAATTATTTGCATAAAAAATATTTTTTTTACAATTTGTTGATTAATGAAAACTACAATAAATATTTTTTAGACGAAAAATTATAGAATTTTTCATTTTAAAAAATTATTTCCGTAAAAATCGTTTATCATAAACGTTGCGTACTTCAGCTTCGTTTGTTTGTTTGTGTTTATTATCTCGTGAATTTAAAAGAAAAAAAAATATTCTGTTATTTTTGTTCGATTAATTAAATTCAAATAAATTAATTTCATTTTTTAATGTTTAATTTGAAAAAATTTTATTATTATTATTATTATTATATATTACTTAAAACCATGAAATAACACCTTAAAAAATAACTAAAAAACCTAAAATACCTAAAAACTAGGGTAAGTGTATATGAATTACTGCTGATGCGCCAATTACTGCGAATTTTATAAAATTAGTAAAACTTAATAATTGAGAAAATAAAATTGTTTCAAAATTACTTTAAAACTTATTCCAAATGATATTTGATATTTATATCCACTAATGATATGCATATTTCGACTATTATCAAATTATTTATTCAAGTTACAATTGAACCTATCACAGTAATTAGAGCATGCGTATATTTTTCGCATTCTGCTATTACTGAGGTCTATCCAGTCAACCTAACCTCTAAATCAACATTTTTAGCGTTGCAGTAATTGGTGCACACCATGCGCAGTAATTCATGCAAACTTGCAGTAATACCAGCATATGCCATTTTTAAAAAAGTTAATATTTATAATAATATATTTGTTATTTCTTCAAGTTTAAAGTATCGTTTCTATTTTAGTAGACACTATAATAGTGATTTAACAAATAGAATTAAATCATTATTTCATTTACACTTTTATTATTTTATCATTAAAGTCGGTCTTGAGTTGTACATCACCCTAATTGGGACATTTACCCTATCCTAAATTCTTAAAAACCTGAAAATCAATTTAAAAAACTCTAAAAAATATTTATTTTTGCCAATGTTTATATATGTCGCAGGCCGTTAGCCAAAATCCTGGCTTATATTCTAATGGCCGGCCAGTTGACAATAGCATAGGCCATTAGCCGAATAACTTGCTGGATGGCTACTAGCCTGACAATTTTTAGGCCATTAAAAGAAACAATTTATAGGAAACAATAATAATTTCACGATTTCATGTTCAAATTTCCTTTTTTATTTTAAATTTTATTTATTGCAACACGAAGAACTCAAATGGCATCGTGAGTTGCACAGAATATTTGCCTTAAAACAAGCACTTTTTTTTTCTTCACATTCTATAAGAGATGTAATATAACGTTTAACTCGCGCATTTTATTCCACACTGACCTATTACTTGCGGCATTTTTGTCATAAAAGCTGAACAATTTAGCTTCAAATTCGCCACGATTTACAATATTTTCGGTCATATTGTGACTGAATTAAACAAAAGTTATTTGAAAACTGAAACTTATTTTCAAAATTATTCTCTTTGGTAAATGTAAGAACAATACCTACCTAGTTTCCTCATTAGGCAATTACTACTGGCCGGCCATTAGAATATAAGCCAGGATTTTGGCTAACGGCCTGAAATGTCTATCGGCCTACGGCATATATATATATAGAATGCGGAATTAAATCCCGAGGGATGTGCGCGAAAACAAGAAATGAGATGATACGTTGGAAGGGTGTGCGGGGAAGAAGAGTAGAAGGGTCGGAGATTGAAACACGATAACGCGTGGATGCTGACCGGGTTTTACAAGAATACGACATATGTCGTCGAATGAGATCGTTTGAGCAACATACATTTATTCAAGGGATGCTTTTGGGAATCAAACAAAAGAGCAATTGAGAATGATACAGATAGTGACATATAGAGAGAGAAAGAGAGGGGGAACAGATGTTTTGTCATTATCGATGATAAATTACTATTATCGTCCAACGAATAAATCCCAAAAACCATTTTCATTATCTCCATACTTTGTCCTCCATCAAAAATAGGGGTGGAAAATTGCCTTTCAATTTTTCAGATTTCTCAAAAAAAAAATAATAATAATAGTCATTAGTCCTGAATTAAGTCAAATTTCGTAATAATAATAATAATAAAAATAGTAACAATAATAAGAATAAAAATAACTTAACAATAATAATTAAACAATTAAACACGGACAAAAATCTTTATCTGGAATAGCGATATGTTTCTCTAGAATAGCGAAAGTTTTCACTGCTGTATAGTAAAACATATCGTTGTTCCAGAGAAATTTATCGTTATTCCAGTTAAGATTTTTTCCCATGTAATTATTCATTATTATTATTATTTTTTTACTACTTTTTTATTATTATTATTATTATTGTTGTTATTATTATTATTGTTATTATTTTTAATTGCAAAAAATAAAATTTGTTGAGGAAAAATTCGGAAGGAAGTTTTTTCATGAGCTGCGAACCACGACACTATATATGTATATATACATAGCTGCAGCAGCTTCATATTTAATTACTAAGAGCATATAGGATAAGAGCAAAAGGGCAAGAGGGAATGGAAAAAAATTTATATATACTATATATACAAGGGAAAAAATTAAGATAAAGCGAACGGTCACGAATTACAGAGCGAATTTAACGAGACATCAGGAGAAAAAAAAATTCTATTATTCTTGCTCTTTTCCTAAATCTACAACTCTATATATGTATATATATATGTACCTTTAAACCAGAATCTCTCTTTCTTCTCTCTTTTTTTCTCATTCATTATGTCTTTCTTCTTTTCTGCTCTTCTCTAATTTTTACCCCCCCCCCCTCTAGCCCCTCTTTTTTTCTCTCTCTGACCTACTCTTCTTTTTATAATAATAATAAAAATAATAATAATAATAAAGAAGAAAAATTTAACCACTTCTTCTAGTCTCTTAATTTTAGTCTAGTTTTGTTAATTTTAGCCACTTTTAATTTAGGAATTCAAAAAAAAAAAATTAATGAAAAAATAAAAAAGTGGAAGATTAAAAATAAATAATTATAAGAAGAAAAAGAAGAAGAAATGAAGAAAAAATAAAAGTGAAACTAAAACAATTAAAAGAAAAAGAAGAAGAAACAAAAAAAGAAGCTAAAAAATAGTTAAAATAAAAATGAAGAAGAAGGATTGAAGAAACAAAAAGAAGTGTAAAAAACAAAACAAAAAAAAATAGAAAAATCACAAAAAGAAGAAAGGTAAAAAACGATCGAAAGAAAAAGAATAAAAAAAAACTAAAAATAATCAAAAGAAGAAGATAAAAAGAAGTAACACAAAAGAAAATTAAAAACAGCAAAAAATAGGAAGAAGAAATGAAGAAACGTAAAAGAAAATCAAAACAATTAAAAGAAGAAGAAACACAAAAAGAAGCTAAAATAGTTCAAATAATAAGAAGAAATGAAGAAATACAAAAACTAATAGTTCAAATAAGAAGAAGAAATGAAAAAATACAAAAAGAAGAAAAATTCAAAAAAAGTAGGTAAAAACAATCGAAAGAAGAAGCACAAAAAGAAAATAAAAATAATCAAAAGAAGAAGAAGAAGAAGAAGATAAGAAGAAACACAAAAGGAAATTAAAAACAGCAAAAAAATAGGAAGAAGAAATGAAGAAACGTAAAAAGAAGCCAAAAACAACCAAAAGAAGAAAAAACAGTGAAGAAATAAAAAAAATTAAAGAAGAAGAAAAAAATAAAGAAAAACACAAAAAGAAGAAAAAAGATAAAGAAAAACACAAAAAAGAAGAAAAAAATAAAGAAAAACACAAAAATGAAAAAAAAAATAAAGAAAAGCAATAAAAAAAATAAAAAATTGAGAAAATGGAAATGTGTAACCAGGGAAAAGTAAACGAAACGAATTTTTAAGGGGGACGAAAGATATAAAATCGGTAAAATCACCCCAACCTTCTTCCTCACCTCTTACCCTCTTCCACCCTTTCTCAAAAAAAAGAAATAAAGAAAAAGAGCCACCACGCATTTTTCTGACACAGGACTCGCGCAAAAAAAACCAAAAGGACTGTGTGTGTGTGTGTGTGTGTGTGTGTGTGTGTGTGTGTGTGTGTGTGTGGAGGGTTTGAAATTTAATTTTCCCTAGAGAGAGAATGGAAAAACAACCTCTCGACAGATTTACGAGCACAAATTCGCAAAGAAGAACTTATGTCGGATGCTAAGTAGCACCATGCATTTTATTCTCATAGGAGGAAGGTGGGAGGGGGGGGCAGAAAAGTCGTTTTATATACGATTTCCCATTTCGAATGAAGTCGACAAAATTTCAAGTTGGCAATTTCCCTCCTTCTCTTCTATTTGAAACTTTTTTTTTAATTAGAAAAAAAAGATACAAACATTTTTGTAAACTATTTTTTAAAATTAATAACAAATTATTATTAATTTAAGTATTGAAAAAAAAAAAATAAAAATATACTTTTCGCGATCAAATTGCAATAAAATGGTCATTCTTCGAAAAAAAACGGGGATTTTTTTTTTATTCTTTACGTTCCGCCTCAAGAATGCCTCGGGACAAATTCTATTTCCGGTAAATTTAAGACCCGACGACGACGACGACTTGTACGAGTGCGGATTTATTTCTACGACGAGTGGGATTTACTTTTGGATTTAAAACGCCGCGCCTCTCCTCGTAAAATTTAACAAAAGAAAAGACAGATATTCTTACAGAGGAGAAGAGGTGTCAATTAATAAAAAATCAAGAGGAAAACTGATAAGCCTCCAAAAAAAATGATTACTTTTTAAAATCGAAAAAAAATATATATACAATTTATATTTTATTAAATATTTAACAAATCTCATTTCACGACTATCGTAAATATTGTTAATTTGGTCATAAAGAATTCAATTTAATTAGAGAGTATGACGGCATGTTTTACGTCCGACACACAAAATATATTTTTATTTCCCCATAACTCTTTCAATGCGAGTTTATAATTTCGTAATCTTGGCGCAAGAAGGAGAGAGAGAGAGAGAGAGAGAGAGAGAGAGAGAGAGAGAGAGAGAGAGAGAGAGAGAGAGAGAGAGAGAGAGAGAGAGAAAGTAATTAATATTACTCACAACCCCACTTGGAAAGATTCCCCGGAAAGTGCCTCCTGGAGCTTCTATCAGAATTCCGCCGGATGTTTCGACGGAATTCCGATTAATTTTTTTCAAAAATTTTAGAGTCCTAATTCCGTCAGAATTCCGTCAATTCCGTTCAATTACCGTCGAATTTTTTTTTTTTTTTTTTTTTGCAAAGTTGGAAAAATTATTTTTTCCAATTTTATCCATAGAAGAAATTAGAAAATACTCTCTTAGATGCGTGAAAAAATCGTTTATATAAATGAGGGTTCGATTCTTGGTGGGTTTAATTTTTTTTCTTCTTTCTCCAAACTATTTTTTAGTTATCAATTATTTTCAACTACAAAAAAAAATGGTAATATCCTCTTTTTGTTTCTCAAGCAAATAAAAAATTTAATTAAAACCTCAAAAAGCTTTCTGTACTGCAAAAAAAAAAAATTGTCTCACTTTTTTTATTGATTTTTTTTCTTTTTTAATCCATAGTAAAAGTCGCAATTTTTTTCAACCCCCACCTCCCACCATTGCAATCTATATTTCCATGAAAATAAAATCGGTCAACTTTCGTGTAAAATATTTAACGAGATTTCCATTGCAAATCGCTTTCGTGTGCATATATGAGGGGGGGGGGGGTTCGAAGAATAAAAAAAAAATAGAGATTCGAGCCGGAAATAGATAGGGCTGATATGAAAGGAAGGAGGGGGAACCACCGATCGTGTCGTATCTCTGAGGTGCTTTATTTTTCACGAGCCACTCGAGCTGCCCCGAAATTCGCAATTTGGCAGAAGTACAATGGATCGGGCGACCATAGGGTATAGAGAGACAGACGGTGGGGTGGTAGGAAAAAGGAGGGGGGGGGGTAAAATTCAGACGAGAGGCCTTTGCTCGATGAAGAGCTGGTCCATATATAGAAAAAAAAACGCTTTGAAACATATATAATATTTCTAATATTATACATTTTCCCAACCAAAAATTTCATCAGTATTATACCAGAGTTAACTACTGGCGCAGTTCTGGTTCAGTATTGGTTGCCGAGGCTGGGCAGTCTGTACTGAACCAGTACTGGTATGTTCATTGTATCAGTACTGGTGCAGTACCACCCTCCCAGTACTGGAAAACCAGTACTGAGCCGATATTGAGCCAGTACTGGCTCAAATAGATTTTCTTTTTGATTACACCCAGAGAAATGATTTATTTGAATTAAATAAAATTTAATTGACTTAAATAAAAAAAGATATTTGTCTCAGAGCCTACTAAACTTTTATTTGATTCAAATAAATTTCTAATTTGTTACAAATATATTTATATTTAGGACAAATAAAAAAAATTGTTAATGTCAATAAATAATGGTAATGCCTCCTGCAGTACGCAGGCGCGTACTGTAGTGCTTGGTATGTTGAGTGTTTTCGGCGTACCAGCAGATTATAATGCGATTTACAATCTGCATAGCTCATTTTTCTAAACTGTACGTGACAGACACATGAAAATCACGTTTGTCTCAAACGTCTCAAAACTAATATATTTAAAATCACTTCAAAATAATTCGAATTAAACGAAACAAAATTAATGTGAGATTTATCAAAAGAATTGTTATGACGAATGCATACAAAAAAAAATTTACAGGAATTTTCATTCCATATGCAAATTATACTTTTGAGGTTACACTTGTTTTTAATAATAATAATTTGCAATATATGTATTATACTTAATAAGGAATAAAAATTCTTGGTGTTTTCGATTTTATATATAATAAAATATTAATTAGTTAGTTGACTGATTTAATTAATATTTAATTTGTGTTGGGTTACTAAAAATTTCACACACTTTTTTCTAAGAAAAAAAGTATATTGCCTGGAGTAGAGATCTCTGTTACAGTTAAAGCTTTCTTTTCGTATACAATAAATTACAAAACTACCAGTACTCAGCCAGTACTGTACCAGTAGTGGTTACCAGTACTGGTGCCAACTCTGGCAGCCAATACTGGTAAAATGTTCTCATTCCAAAGTTACGCCAACTCTGGCGACAATACTGGGTTCCAGTACTGCGCCAGTACTGCGCCATTAGTAAATTTTTGATTGTGAATTTTTTCAATCCGTATTTTTGTCAATTTTTTTTAAGTAAAAAAAAAATGGTAATTTAATTTATAATTTCTTTTAATTAATTTGTATTTTTTTTTTACTTATTTATAGTATAAAATTTTTAAAAAAAAGAAGTTTTTATTATTTAGTCGCTAAAATAAAAAAGAAATTCTCAGTACAATGAAAGAGAAAGAGAGAAAGAAAGAAAAAAAGAAAGAGAGAGAGAGACTTGCTGAATTTTTTAAGATATCCTCTCCTAGTCCACCCTCTGGCCCCACCCTCTCCTCCTTCTGCTTGGGGGGCTTCTGCTGCTGCCACGCGAGAAGCCATCGAAAAATCTGCAGTACCTCTTTTCATCCAACGTCAGGGTCCTTTCAACTTTTTTTTTTTATTTTTTTTTTGCTCTCTCTCTCTCTCTCTCTCTCTCTCTCTCTCTCTCTCTCTCTCTCTCTCTCTCTTTCTTTCTTTCTTCTTTTCTTTTTTTTCCTTGACAAGAATCTCGCCTAGTGGCAATTGACCGAAAAACAGTCGCTCGTCTCAAGAGAAACCATATACTTCTCACATAGAGGGGTTGGAGGTAGGGGGTGAAGACAAGTAACGAGCACCACTCTTTCCTTTGATAAGCCGCGATTTTTACCCCCCCCCCCTCCCTCACCTTACCCAAAAAAAACGCTACTATAAAGTACTTGGATGTAAACAGCTTTACTTTCGGGATATTCAGAGTTGCTCAAGGGTGTAACTCACCCCCTCTCTACACCCCCCCTTAGGCTTCGCGGACCGAAAAAAAATAGTTAAAAGGAGGGTAAAAAAAAAAAATTACTCCGAAATGGAAGCTCGAGCTTCATTTTGAGAAGCTTTCTCTCTCTGTCTCTTTTTCTCTCTCCAGCATCTCTCGAGCTTTTAAGAAAATTGGGAGAGAAAGCTCGAGACAAAAATCCTTCTATAATTTAACCACAAAACCCTCTCATTGGCTTCAATTTTTTTTTTCAAAAAGAAAAAAAAAATTTGCGAAATTTATTTTTAATATAAAAAAAAAATATTTTTTGAATATTAATTATAATAAATAAAAATTTAATATTTTAAGTAAGAAATATATTTTTTTTCAAAATTTTGTTTTTATTAATTTTTGTATTTGAAACTAATTTTTTCTATTTTGTTTGTTATTTTCTTTTTTTTTAAGTAGAAATTTTTTCTTTTTTGCTGTTACAAAAAAAAATTATAGCAGTAGGATTCGAAACCTTGACGTTTGTTATAGTTATGCAGACAACTTACCCACTTGGAAAGATTTCCCAGATAGTGCCCCCTGGAGGTTCTATCAGAATTCCGCCGGAACTTCCAACGTACTTCCGTCGGAATTCCACCGGAGTTCCAAAGAATTTCCGATGGGATTCCGACGGAGTTCCGACGGAATTCTGAGGGAATTAGGACTCTAAAATTTTTGAAAAAAATTAATCGGAATTCCGTCGGAATCCCATCGGAAATTCTTTGGAACTCCGATGGAATTCCGACGGAAGTACGTTGGAACTTCCGGCGGAATTCTGATAGAACCTCCAGGAGGCACTTTCTGGGGAATCTTTCCAAGTGGGTAACCATGCGCCTAAGACATATCAAATTGATTTTAGTTAAAAACCAAAAAAACAATGGTTTTTTTTTCTTACCTTATTTAAATTCTGTGATAAAAAAAAATTGTCTGCATTATCGTTTCACTCCTTTTTGAAATAGGTTAGTGAAAAAAAAATATATCTCTAACTCTTTCCGGGCAAATCACCACGTAAAAAAGAACTTGGCAAATGTGATGGTGAGGGAAGGTTGGCGAAGTGGGTGGGGGGGGGAGAACGCATTTCACAAAAGTTTGCAATTTTATGGATGCATCTTGGTACGTTTTTCCTCCTGTGTGTCTAGAGAGATATAGGGGTGGGGGGAAGGAGAGTATATATATATATATATATATATACATATACACTTAGAGAGAAAGAGAGAGAGAGAGAGAGAGAAGGTCTTTGCCCGCTTTAGAAGAACCTCTTTCTACATTTTTCTGCCTCACTCCCGTTACTCTCCTAACCTTCCCCACCTGCCCAAACTCCCCCCCCCCCAACCTTCTCCTAACCTATCCCATTCACACATAATTCTCCCCCCTTCTTTCACCCCCTTCCCTACAGTAAGCGACCTACTAACTATTTTACAGTAGACTCTAGAAATTTTTGTACCACTCTTTTTTTTTTTGCTCATCTAAAACGGGTCAACCCACCCTTAAAGGGGGGTTAACCCTAAAAGGGGGGTTTACTCCCCCTTTTCCTCTCTTTTCGAATTAGCTATCAACTATTTGATTCTATTTTTACAGAATTTTTTTCTTACCCCCCCTCCTCCTGTACCCCCCATGGGGGAGGGTTCTTCCTCCAACGTCTCAATTGTGTCTTTACTACTTTGAGGGTACTATTCTTTATAGTGAAAAAAAATGGTGAGACAGGTCAGACCCTGAGGGTTTGGAGAGAGAGAGAGAAAGGGGTGGGGGCTATGGAAAAAATATAGGGGGGGGCTAAGGAATTTAGGTGGAAAAAAAGTAAAAGTAGGGGAAAATTTACGAAAATTGGAGGGGGGGGATAAGAAATTTAAAAAAAGTAAAAGGAAAATTTTTTTTTAATGGTAAATTAGAGGGGGGTTAACATTACATAGAAGAGAGGTGGAGGGTGGTATTACCATTGGTTGGTTAAAGATAGAACGTTGAGAAAAGATAGAGTACGAGAGATAAAACGCGTGGTATTGATCCTGAAATTCACCCTTTGCGCGTCTTTCTCGCACTTCTCTCTCTCCCAATCCTCCTCCTTCTCCTCTTTCTCCTCATTCACCCCTTGGCCCTCAAGTTTCAGACACATCCCCCCTCTCCCTTACTCTTTCTCCCACTTCTTCTCCGCACCACATAAACCCCCCAAAGTTTTGTATGTTGCGCGTTGCACAAACCCTTCCTATCACCTCGTTTTTGTCCCCTCCTATTTACTAACAACCCCCTACCCCCCTCTTCTCCCCCTTCCTCCATTTCACCTCACTTCTTCCTCTTTGCCATATAATCTTCCTCTGTGTATTTTGCCTTTGACTGGTCGAGCGAGTATCGTCTCGAAATTTTCGTTGAGCTTAGAAATTCTCTCTCTCTCTCTCTCTGCGTATAATGAAACTTGGCCTTGCCCTTGGAATCCTCCAAGTTCTATTGTTTAGCCGCCAATCTCTACCCTGACTAAAACCCCACATGGTTCTCTTCTTCTTCTTCTTCTTCTTCTTCTTTGCTTTTGCACTGGTTTGCCTTTAGGTTCTCTCTCTGTAATTACGAAATTTCTCCCAATGATTTTCTTGGTAGAAATTTGTAATTTTGTTTTGCTGCTGTTTTGGAAGTATTCAAAAAAATAAGAAAATATTTAACAATTCCGGGCAAAAAAAAAAATTTGCCTTTTTTTACTGGAATTGCAAACTGTGACTGTTTTTGCTAATTATTTTCAAACACACAAAAAATTTTTGTAGAAAAATAGGTCTTTTTTTGAAAAAACGCCAAATTCCAGGCAAAAATAAAAGAAAATTGTTTTTACTAAAACTGCAAAGTGTCTTAAATCCACAAAATAATCGTTTTTAATAATTATCATTTGATACCTTCTAATTTTTGTATCAAGTTGCATTTTTCATTTTTTTTTTAAAAACTCAAAAATCCGGTCAAAAAATCAAAAAACGTGTTTTTAAAATTTTAGAAACTATCGTTTTTGATAATTATTTTCCAACACACAAATTTGTGTTGAAAAATCATTTTTTTTTTAAATAGAAAATTTCCAGGCAAAAAAAAATATTTTTCACTCAAAAAAAACTACATTTTTTTACATTGAAAAATAAATATAACAGACAAAACATGAAACTGTGAGTATAACAAAATAAGACATTAAACAATGGTTAGAAAGAGATCGTTTGGCACCTGTACACTTGATGGACTATATATGCAAGGATCATTATTGTTTCGACATCCCGAAGCATATTTAAAGCGTGCCAAATGCTGAGAGGAAAAAAGATGGCAGATGGACAACAACCACATAAAAGAACCCCCTATACACAATTCTCTCCCTTCCATTTCGACCCTTCTTTTTTCATCTCTTTGCGCCTGAATTTCCCAGAATTTATCGGAACAGAGAGATATGAACAGTCAGCAAAAATACGTTTTAAATACTTGTCAAAGGAAATGAGATCAGTTAGAGATTATATATTGACAAAGACTTTGATGTGTCCCCCCTTTCTAACAAGTTTTAATTTTCACAAAAATGGAGGAAAATTTGTTCATTGTTCATTTTTATTACCCCTTGCCTAATTGAATGGAAATTTTTTTTTCAATACATTTCCAACAATTTAATCCAATTGAGAGAGAAAGAAATTTTTTTTTTTCAAAAAAATCTCGTGTGAAAAATTATTATTATTATTTAATAAAAAAAAATAATTCCAATTCTATTGTGGAAAATTATTATTTATTTTATCAGGGAAAGAAATTTATCTGGAACAGGGAAACATTTCACTGCAGTAGCAAAAGTTTTATTTATTTTAATTAAATATTTCCCTATTCTAGTGAAACATTTCGTTGTTTCAGGTAAATCTTTTTTTTTCGTGATAATAAAAAAAAAGAAAATCTTCAATTTTTTCCAAAAATTCGGATCTTATTTTCAAAAAAAAAAGAGTGAAGGATTGAAAAGAAAACTTGTCGAAAGGTCTGCAAGGATCTTGAAATTTACCGAAAAAAAATGGAAAAAAAACAGAAGAAGAAGCCGCATTACAAGAAAGACTTTTTAAGTGGGTTCGTAAAGTAGTCGAGCGCGAGTGCATAATCGAATCTCCCTAAAAGCTGAAGAGCCATCTCGTCTAATGAAATCCAGAGCTTGAAAGGATGCGTCTAGAAGTCAGAAACGCCACAACGAAGAAGAAGAAGAGAACGTGCGCAAGAGAAGAGACGTAGAACTGAACGTAATTCAATTTATTATAGTTTGGCAACAACCTCACACAGACCGATAGACAGGCAGACACAAAATAATAACAGCAGAATATTATCAAAAAAAAAAATAATCCCTTTACTATATTTCCATACCCACAATTTTTTCTTTTAAATTTTCAATTATTATAAATAATTAAAAAATATACAGAGAAATAATTGTCTCAATTCTAAGTGTTGAAAAAAAGACGCATCATGGAGAAAAGATGACCGAGCTGGTTTTTTTTTAGAAGCGAAGATTCTTTGTTAGAAAGCAAAAAAAAAAAAAAAAACACTTGGATATACTCATTAATTATTCACGTCCTAGATTCGATGGAATTATTTTCATAGAGTGAAAGAGGTACTTCTTCAACTCCCACGCGACAAACAACTTTCATCATTACGATATTGTCCCTTGGACTTGTATTTATATTTTTTTTGAGAGAGAGAGACAGAAATACAAAAAATGAAATTTTTAATTGTGTTTGAATAGCGGGAGACAATTTAATAATACAATTATTTTATTAAAAGAAGAATAGAAACGCTGAGAAGAAATAACGTTACAAAAAGAAGAATATTCGCTCATTAGTTCTTTGACCACGCCCCTTGACAAGTGGGAGGGGGATAAAGGCGTGGCGAGAGCCAATAGAGGCTCCGCCCTTTAGTAAGCAAAAATAAAGGTGTGGCATGCTATTTTTAAAATACCGCTCCTTCTATATAAACGCTGCCCCTTGGAAAGTGGAAAGGGATAGAGGCGTGACGGAAGCAAATTAATGCTACTGGGTAGGATCCGCCCCTTGAAATGTATGAGGAGCATAGGCGTGGCATTTGCTAATTTAAAAGTAACGCCCCCTTTTCTTCCACGCTCCTTGGTCGACATACTGAAGGAAGAGTCAAAGGCGTGGCTTAAACCAACCGATGATTTTGCATAGGCTCCGCCCCTTACAAAGTAGGTGGAGATAGAGGCGTGGTGGATGCCAATCAATGTTTCTATAAACATTGGAAACATTGCCCCTTGGAAAGTATGAAGGGTTGGAGGCGTGGCGAAAGCAAATTGATGCTAATTCGTAGGCTCCGCCCCTTGGAAAGTTGGAGAGGAGAGAGGCGTGGTATATGTTAAATTAAAAGTACCGCCCCTTAGTAAACGTAATGAAGGAAGAGTCAGAGGCGTGGCTTAAATGATGTTTCTGCGTAGGCTCCGCCCCTGGGAAAGTAGGAGGGGAAAGAGGCGTGGCCTACAGTTTTGATAAAGAAAAAAATTCTTTTTAAAAATTTTTTTTATCCTAATTTTGAATTTTTTTTTTTTTTTGAAAGTAGAAGAAGATATTTGAAAATATTTAAAAAGAGATTGAAAACTCAACACTATGGGAGAGAGAGAGAGAATGCGGCTAACAATTGAACTCTCCTCGTGGTATGAGAAATTTTGCTTCTGCGAGCTAATTATCATTGTCTTGGGCGCGTTTCGTTTGCCGACAGCACTTGAAAACAGAGAGAGAAAGATAGTGGCTTCGATGATGCACGAGCCAAAAGCTCTTTCAGCGGAAAACCTTATAGCCCAATGGCTGGGCAAAAACCGAGGCTTCAAATCAAGGACTTTGAAGATCCTTGTACAACGACTTCTTTGAGTGTGCTTTCCTCGCGCTTTTCTCTCCCCCCTTTTTTCTACCCCTCAACCCTCTTTCGTCTGTTATTCTTTGAATGTAATTTCAGATTTTGCTTCAATTTTTTTATTTTTTCCACCTATAACTAAATTTTTCCAATTTTAGAAATTTTCCCACCTTTATTTAAAAGAACTGAATTATATTTATTTGTAATGAAAAAAAAATTATATTTTTGCAATTAAAAATAATAATAAATTTCTTTTTTTGTTTCAGGATTACTGTGAAGAATTGGTAAACAAAAATTAGTGTTAGTGAAAATAGTGATAAGTGTTTTTTTTATTTGTGAATAAAAATTAAAAAAAAAAGATGAGGCATCCTCATTGAATGAGTGTCCTTCAAAAAAATAGTTGAAAGGGTGGTAGATGCGTGCACGCGTCAAGAGGACGTCGTTGTTGTGGTCCATAACGGAGGGAAGTGAATTTGATCTCAAAACCGGGGGGGTTTGCCTAGATTATAGGGATGAGATGAGGAGAAAAGAGTGAGTGAGCGAGAGGGGGGTGAGCCTCGAGGCGATCGAGAGGAGGAGGAGGAACCCCGGCCTAAGTTGCCGGGTAAGGCTGTGCAGTTTTTGAAGAATAGCACCCATCAATATGGCGGGTGCAGGCCTCTTCTTCAGCAGCAGCAGCACCTGTGTCGCCGCCCATCTTCTATTATTATTGCTTCTTCTATTTTCCCCACGAGCGACACGTGCAGAACAAGGTAAGCGAAAAAAAATAAATAATAATTTATTTTACACAACATTTTAATTTTTATTAAAATTTTTTTAGTCTCCTTTAAATTTTTTTTACAAAATAATAATAATCGAATTTTAAAAAAATATTTTACATACGTTTTCGTATTTAAAGCGTAATGTACGTAGACGTGGAAAAATGGGAGGGACTTGCTATCTCCACGCCCACCGAAAGTAGGCGTAGTTAATCATCTTATTCTTAAACGCAACACCCACCAAACCTACGCGCAAAGAAAGAAGGCGTGGCAAATTATGATCATACCCACTTGAAGTGGGCGTAACTAAATGCAGCCACGCCCATTGAAAGTAGTCGCAGTTTGAATTCTCATTCTTAAATGCTACTTCCATTAAATCTACTTGTAACGAATGTAGGCGTGGCTAATTTTTGCCACACCCACTTAAAGTAGGCGTGACTAGTTATTGACACGCCTACTGAAAGTAGGCGTATCTCACTATCACCACTCTTACAAATGGCAAAAGTATTTGTATAGAAAATAAAGCGACTACAAAAACGCCTATTAAAAATATTTATCAAATAAAAATATATATTTACTCTTTAATTGGCATATTATAAAAAATAATTCAAAAACTAAAAATATTTCCAAAAAAAATGACAGGGAAATTTTTAATAATTTATGGGGACAATTTTTTATACTTTTTTTCTTCCTCTATAACGTGTAATTTAAAAATTATTTTGCATTAAAATATATATATATATATATGTGGTTTTGAGCAAGAAAACAAAAAAAATAAAATAAAAATTATGCCACAAAACCATTTAGTAGATGGATTATGGACCCCGCCTTAATCGACAGATTCCAAGGGCCGACACATAATATTTATAAAGTTGAATCTAAAAAAAAAATTCGTGTGGTCATCCCATTATGGGTCACGGGATTTTTTGTTTTCCATATTGTATATATATATATATATATATTTTTTAAGAGGGGACAGTTTGAAAAAAAACGAAACAAGAAATCAAGCCTCGGGGATTTTTTTCTGTTTAGTATATATATCTATATATATATATATAACATCAAAGTTTTTTTTCGTACTTTTTCTCTTGAATACCGTTTTCGCGAAGATTCTGATAATTTCCTAATGTGGCCAATCTTCCGAAAATTAAGGGTTCGCTGTTTGGAATTAAAAATCCATTGGCTTAACGCGAAATTGTACGCGGAAGAAAAAAAGAGAAAAAGAAAGAGAGAGGGAGACAGAATAAAATATCGGAAATTATATTCAGTTACAATGCAATTTTTTTTGTAATTTTCTTTTCTACATTCTCTCTATATTATTTTTTTATATTGTAGAAATATTTTTTTTTCTTTTTCTGTTTGTAAATATTTTTTTTTTTGTATCGTAAAAATTTTTGCGGTTGTAAAAACAATATATAACAGAAAAAAAGGGAAAGAAAGAGAGGGAGAGAGAGAGGAAGAGAGACGCCATTAATTACAATAAGCGCATCATAGAAAAGTATATAGAATAAGCTTAAAGCTAAATTACAGTGGGGCTTTCAATTCTTGTCTGCTTTTCATCTTCCATTTTGCGGAAAGTGGGGCGCATTTGCTCGATATTCGAAGAAAATCTACCCCCTCCCTTTCAAACCCACGTCAATGCGCGGAAAGGGCACTTTCTTTGATTGCTCATTCTCTCAATTCAACATATATATATATATACATAATACTGAAGCTCTCTGTTTATTACTCGAGAGTGAAAAAAATGGTTTGAAATTCAAATTTTTCCAAATGATATTAAAAAAGTATTCTCTCTCTCTCTTTTTCTCTCTATTTAGAATTCATCATAAAATATCCGTTGCTATTTTATTTTTTTTTAATAGAAAAATCCCTCGTTTTGTTCATGTTAAAAAATATTTTTCATTGAAAGCGAACAAAGAAATTGTAATTATTTTTTTTATATATTTAAATAAATTATCTCAAAATATTTATTTTAGAACGAAGAATAATTCTATTTTCTTCTTTATGTTGCAAAAAAAAAATAATAACAAAATTACGAAATAGTTTTGTTCAATTTTTTTCTTTTCTAAATTAATACGTTTTTCCGTTAATACTATTACTACCACTACTACTACTATTATTATTATTAAAGAAAAAATTATCAATTTTTCAATAATATTTTTAACATAGAAAAGAAAAAATAATAAAATTCCCCGGTGGATGAAAATGGTTTAAATGCGTCTGATGACCTCGAGTCGAAAAACCACATCGGTGTGACCAAATTCCCTGTTGAATTCAAGAGAGACCAGGCGTAAACTCGATTGGCCTCTACAAAATGGTTCAGAGTCGTGGCGAGTCTCTCTTTCTCTCTCTTGCACATTTGTTCGTCGCCAGTGAGTAAGAAATACGGCAACGCCGCAGGAATGCCCCGGCCAACCCACCGCGTGCATACCTGTACAAACCTTACTATATACTCCGCGCTCCAGACCTGGAAGTCTCTCGCAGCATCCCGTACGTTAAAGAAGGAGAGAGAGAGAGACACAAAAATTTCTATCTCACTCTTTCTTTACTCGATACCTTCACCGTCTGTGAAATGGAATGAGAGAGACAGAGATAAGATGGTCTGGCGGTCGGGATACTTGCCCGAGTGGAGTGGGGGTAGAGAGAGAGAGAGAGAGAGAGTCTGATCGACGAGCGAATGTATATAGGAGGAGAAGGAAGAGATAAGGACCGGTGCGTGCCAAAGCGTCTAGGTCCAAGTGAGATAGAATCGGAGACAAAGAGAGAGTGAGATAAGTGCTCGAGGTGAAGGGGTAAAGAGGGGGGAGGGGAGGGTGGGTAGTAAAGAGGTGCGTGTGTGAACCCCGCGTCTCATATGCGTGCAAAGAAAGGAATGGCATACGGGAGCAGGCTGCGTTTCAAGACCCTTTCCCCCCTCTCTTTACTCTCTCCCCCCTCTCTCTCTCTTTCTTTTTTTTCCTCTTTCCATGATATTCTATATACTCTACCTGGTGTACACAAAATACATTAATAACAAAATCACACTATTTTTCATCCGAAATGTGAAAAATATCGGTTAATTTTCCAAATATAGTTGAGGTATTTTTTTTTTTGACAAATATCGATGAAAATTGATGTATACTTGTCTAGAGATTGATAATCGATCAAAAAAAAGCGAAAAAACAAGTTAATAGAGTGGAGAAATCGATAAAAGTGGAAAAAAAATTAAATTGTCAATTTAGCCGCGTGCGTTAAGGCGCCCGTTCGTTACGAATCGTTGAATCTTGGTTCGAATCCCGTTGTAATTTAATTTTATTTCCATCGTTTTTGCAGTACTATTATATTTTTATAAATATAATAATTTATTATTTATTTGTATAAATATAAAGAATAACTAGAAAAAAAATTGGGAAATTAATAGTAAGCTGGAAAAGTTATTAAAAAAATTTGAAAATTAGAAGGTAAAAAATTATATCGAAAGTGGGAAATTTACCCTAAAAAAAGTTTAAAGTTGTATCAAAGATGGAAAAAACAACTAGAATTAAATAGGAAAATTCATTCGAAGGTGGAAATTTGTGTAAAAAGGTGGAAAAAACCATTTAATTGTTAAAAGTTGGAAAAATTCATTCAAAGGTGGAAAAAAATCATTTAACGGTAAAAAGTTGGAAAAATTTATTCAAAGGTGGAAAATTGTGCAAAAGGTTAGAAAATTATTTATGGTTAAAAGTAAGAAAATTATTCAAAATGTAGAAAAATCAATTAACAGTAAAAATAAAAGTTGGAAAATTCATTCAAAAATGGAAAATTGACAAAAAGGTGAAAAAATAATTTAAAGGTAAAAAATAGGATAATTCAAAGGTGGAAAATTTAGTAAAAGATTGGAAAATCAGGTTGAAAATTCAATTAAAGGTAGGAAATTACCTAAAATTTTAAGGTATTGCCAAAGATGGGAAATTGGAAACTAAAATAAAATTAGGAAAATTCATTCGAAAGTGGAAAATTATCCTAAAAGGTGGGAAAGTAATTTAATGGTAAAAAGGTTAAAAAATTAGTAAAAATTGGAAAAAAAACTAGCAAATCTAATAGTGGAACTTTAAATAAAAGATGGGAAATTCAGTTACAGGTTGAAAATTCAGTTATAGGTGGAAAATTTACTCAAGAATAATTATGTAATATTAAGTCAAAAGGTGGAAAATTCAAAAAAATATTTAAAAAAAAACCAAAACGGAGAAAAAAAATGATAAAAAATTAATTTCAAATCTATATGAAAAAAATAAATTTCCCCTCTAAAACCTTACAAAAAAAATTTTCTTTTTGAATTTATAATGAAAAAAAAGAACGTCATATCGTATCTTTTGTATGAAATCTTTTTTTTCTATTTTTTACCTCATAAGAAATCACTTTGTTCAAAGTCTCTCATTTTTCTCGTTTCCCTCAAGTAGAAGGTGCATTTCCTCATTGAGCTTCAAAAGCGTACACTATATTTCTACTTCTTAATCCAAGTCAGTATCTTGGGAAATTCGACGAAAGCTTGCGAGAGGCAAAAGTCATAGAAAGAAAAAAAAAGAGAGAAAAAAAAACTTCTTCTTGACCTCTATATATATCCGCAACTTCAAAACTTGTTTAAAAATATCGGTTTCTGGGAAATGAATTTTTCTTTAAAGGTTTGGAGAAAAGAAGAAAAGAAAAAAAAATATTCTCTTTTATAAATGACGAAACTAGAAAATTGAATAAAAATAAAAAAAATAAATTACACTTAAAAATCAATGGTTAATTAAAAAATTTAATTATTATTATTATTATTATTATTATTGTAAATGAAAGTTATTTTAAATAATTTTTTTTTCTAAATTTTTTGGATATTTTTTTTTGCGAAAATTATTTTTCAAAAAAAAGAATATATTATTCATGTGAAAAGAAAGAAAAAAAAATTTATCTTTGTGTGTGTCATAAAATATCATAATCTTGTGTCATAAAATCAAATAAAGAATGGTTTGTTGAGCGTTGTGGCTACCGCTTGAAAATTATCGTTGTTCGTTTTACAACGATGCGTTTTGCCGTGGTATTTTTATTATTTTTTATGGATACGCCGGCGATTGCTTGGGACTGAAAGAGAATTAATGGGCAACTCTTCTTTATTATATTCCTTTTCCTCTGACTAGGATTAAATCTCCTCTCTTTCACTCTCTCACTCTTATAGTTGCGCTTTCTTTAGAAAAATTATTTAACTCTTTCAAATTATTTACAAAACAACAAAAAATAATTTTTTAGGTTTTTTTTTACAATTTTTGGGTAAATTTTCCACCTTTGATGCAATTTTTCATGATTTTTCTTAGTTTTTTTATACTGAATTTTCCACCTTTTATGCTATTTTTCATGATTTGATTTTTCCTAGTTTCTTTCTATTTACTGAGTTTTCCACCTTTTATGATTTTACAAATTTATATTTTCCACCTTTGCTTGATTTTTATATACCTAAGTAAATTTTCCACCTTTGATTTAATTTATTAACCTTTGAATTTTCATTTTTCACTATATTTTCCACCTTAAATCTGTTTCTTATTTCTTTAGTTGATACTGATACTAAATTTTGAAGTATATTTTCCTTCAATTTGATTTTTTTTTTAATTTTCCACCTTTGACTTTATTTTCTACCTTAAATAAAAATCATTTTCCAACTTTGTTTCAATTTTCCACCTTTGCTTGATTTTTAAATACCTAAGTAAATTAGCCACCTTTGATTTAATTTACCAAATTTTCAATTTTCCACTAGATTTTCCACCTTAGTTTCTTATTCTTTTAAGGTATATTTCTCACATTGGACACAATTTTCTCTTTTTCCTCATTATTTTTTTTTATTGAAAAATTTTTCCACCTTTTTTTCAATCTCCACATTTTCTTTCATTATCGATCGAGTTTTTCTCAATTTTTCACATTTAATTTTCAATCTTTTCTATATACAATTTTCGCCGAAAAATCTTTCATCTACAATTTTTATATTTTTTTCCCAACTTTTTCCACCTTATTTATTTTTCTCTCTATATATATATATATACTTCGTCACTCCTGCAATTTTTCAAAATGGTTTTCCACCTTTTTCTTTAGAAAAAAAAACATTTTCGCTTTGAAAATTTAATATGAAAATTTTTGTCATGCTTTTTGAACATAAAGTTTGAAATAATTTGAGATGAAAATTCGTGAATTGAGTTTCTAGTCTGCATATACAATATCCATATGTATATGTATATATATGTATGTATGTATGTATGTATGTATGAGAGCGATATATGCGGCCTTAGGGCTTGCAGTGCAACACCCTGGAATGCCTACTTTTACTTTTCCCGTTTCCAAGTATACTTCGGGTAGAATCGGGTGCGTTCTCCGTGACCGTGATGCGGATTCTCCGCGCGTACAAACGAGAAAGAGAGAGAGAGAGAGAGACCGACTTATGCTTTTAGCTTCCGGGAATAATCATTTTAATTCACAAATGCCCGTTATTTATTTATAATTCGTAACCCGTTACCTTTTTTTTCTATTCCTGACATCATTTTGACTAATTACTACAATTAATTTCTGTCATTGGTCAAAATTAGTCATTTTCATTCAACTTCCAACGTAATTCCGTCTGAATTCCATCGGAGTTCCAAAGAATTTCCGATGGGATTCCGACGAAATTAGGACTCTAAAAATTTTGAAAAAAAATTAATCGGAATTCCGTCGGAATCCCATCGGAAATGCTTTGGAACTCCGATGGAATTCCGACGGAATTACGTTGGAAGTTCCGGCGGAATTCTGATAGAACTTCCAGGGAGCACTTTCCGGGGAATCTTTCCAAGTGGGTCACTTGATTTATATATATATATATATTTTTTTTTTCTAAGTACTTTAAACATTGTGTAATCTTATACTGATGCGATTAGTAACTATTTCCTTTTATTTTTGTAACACAAGTGTGGAAAAAAAGGACAAAATTTTCTAAATAGTTCGTTTTTTTCCCTCAATATCAATGAAAATTGATGTATACTTGCTTAGGAAGCGATAATCGATTTAAAAGAAGCGAGAAAACAACTTAATAGAATGGAAAAATCAATAAAAGTGGGAAAAAAATTAAATTGTCAATTTAACCGCGTGCGTTAAGGCGCAATTTTGTTATAAATCGATGGATTTTGTTTCGAATCCATTTGGAGTTAAAATTTTTTTTTTTCATCGTATTTTTACAGTTACTGTTTTATATTTTGTAAATATAATAATTCATTATTTATATATTTGTAAATTGAAAAAATTTTTTTATTAAAATCATTGAGTCTCGGTTCGATCCTGACGGATTTTTTTTCATTACAACTTAACATAATTTTTTTTTATTATTAATATAATTAAAAACTATCATTATTAATTATTAAAAAAATTATTTTAATAATAATTAATTACAATTAGAGAAATTATCACTCGGACACAAAATTTTTTTTTTTTTTCAAAATTTTATTTTCATAATTAATAAATAATTTTATTATAATAATTACAATAATATAAATAACAAAAATAAAAATAAAAATATTTAATTTTTTTTTAATATGTGTAATTAAATATTTCTCAATAGAG
Source organism: Leptopilina boulardi (assembly GCF_019393585.1). Lineage (NCBI taxonomy): Eukaryota > Metazoa > Arthropoda > Insecta > Hymenoptera > Figitidae > Leptopilina > Leptopilina boulardi. Next base: position 206,430 of record NW_026137717.1, read on the forward strand.
AAAATTAATTATTTTTTTTAGTATTCTAAATTATTTTGCCCTTTTTGACGTTTATTTAAGATCCATTTTGAAGTTACCGATTATGTTTGCTTTGCATTTTCGTCAAATAAATCTAAACTGAAATAAATCATATTTAAAGTATCTATATATATACATGTGTTTGACGCGAAATAAATCTAGTTTGAGAAATAGTAGAATAATTTCGGTCCATTTCTTATTCATTTGAAATAAATCTTGTCTCGAGAAAAAAAAAGATGAAGAGGGGAAGAGGAACTTTGATCTTCAAAATTTGCTCGATAAATTGATTGTCATTATTTTTTTTTTTTTACACAACGAAGATTAATGATTGAGCCTCTCTTGTTTCGACACAAATTCTATGTTATTAATAATAATAATAATTGCCAAAAATTATATTGAATTTTTTTTTCCTAGAATTTTTCTAGTTTTAATTTTTTTTTTTTAAATGAAAATTTTTTACTGAAGATTAAAAAAAAAAATTGGCCATTTTTTTTTTATTTTTCTTATTGTTATTATTCTTAATATTATTATTATTGTTATTTAATTATTTATCTAGTATTGAATAATAAAAAAAAAAAAAAAATTCCCATAAGGCCCAAAAAAAATTCTGCAGAAAGATATTTGGAGTTTGTTTTTTTCTACTTAAAAATTTTGCATTGAGTCGAAAAAAATAATTACACTTGTATATTAAATTTTGGGCCTTATTGTACATTAATTCTTTTTAATAAGTCCCAATTTTTTTCAATAAGGCCCAGATTTTTATCAAAAGAGAATTTTTTACTTATCTTTAAGGAAAAAAAAAAAAAAATTATTATTTTTTTTTTTGAGGGCCTTACGCACTTTTTTTCTTGATAAGGCCCGAAAAAATTCCGCAAAGAAATTTAACTTCCTTCTCCTTTCATTTTTCCTCTTCCACGTTGTTGTGAAAAGAAAAAAAAGAAATTTGTTGGATGCAAAAAAATTAATACATTTTCATGGCAGGGAGGGGAGATAGGGCCCCCAAAAAAAAAAAAAAAAAAACCGTGATATAACTTGTGTTTTTAAGTTTTGGTTTCCAACAAAAATTTGTGCCGCGCAAAGGCCAAAGAGAGAAAACGGTATCCGAAGATGAATTCTCAGCTCCGTTGATGATCGTTTTTGATGTGGAAAAAAAGGGCCTGATTTGTTACGCCCTTTGGGTGTTATTTCTCTCTCTCTCTCTCTATCTATCTATCTATCTATCTCTCATTCTCTTATCATCCTTCTCTTTCGCTACGGCCTCTGACGTCAAGTTGCGAAGCTTCCGCTTTCTTTTTTTTTTTTTTTTTTTTTTACTCTCTCTCCCCTCTTTCCATAAGGCCCACGAGAATCTGGGACTTAATTTTAATTCCACTTGAGAAAGAAAGAAAGAAAGAGCACCTGCTGCGTGTGCGTACCCTCGACATTACTTCATTTTTATAAAAAGGAACTTTCCTAATATTTAATTACAAATTGCCTCTCGTATCTCACGCCTTGCTCGATTTAATTTCATTTTTTTTTTTTTTTTTTTTTAATTTCGGGGCCTTATGACAATCGTCATTTCTTTCTTTTTTTTTTTTTTTTTTTCTCTATAGGGAAATTAAAATGTAATTAGAATAATGGGTCAGGAGAAAAATTAGAAAGAAATAATAGCTTAAATGAAAAAATTTGTTTGAAAAAAAAATTTGTGAATGAAGAGAAAATTTTGTTGTTCTTATGATTATTTTCATTTATCTGCTTAGTGATGATTTAATAAATAAAAAATTAGAGGAATAATAGTGCGGTTCTTTTATTTTTTTAAGGGAATTTATTTTTCGATTTTTCCGCACCTTCCGTAAAATTTTCTCATTTTTAATTGTTCTATAAATTTTCCATTTTCTCCGAGTTTTCCACCTTTATTTTTTTTAAAGAGTTTATTAGATTTTTTTCCACCTTTATTTTCCATCTTCCACCTGTGAATATTTTTTTTTCTACTTTTCCTATTTCTCAACTTTTGCCTACAGTAAAAAATTTTCCACCTTTATTTTCCATTTTTATTAACCTTCTATGTAATCTCCAATCTTTTTATTCATATTAGTTATTACCTCTTTTCCACGTTTATCTTTAAAAAAAGAATTTTAATTGCATATTTTTTTTGCAAATTTTACACCTTTTTTAATTTTGTCAAATTTTTCCATCTTCTTTTCTAAATATAAAAAAAAAATTTCAACAGAATTTTCCACCTATTTTTGAAGTATCAATTAAAAATTCTTCATTCATGATTATTTTCAACCTACTCACTTATTGATAATTTTAAAAAAATTCAATTTTTATTTTTCAAAATTGATGAAAATTTTTTTTTCTGTTTTATAAAAAAGAGAAATAAAAAAAAATTCTAGAACAAGCTTCTCTTGTTTTTTTTTTTTGTTAACGGTGACTCGTCTTTGTGGCTGCGTTCGCTTCCATTTCACGCTCAGGTGACTATTGTATTATATTTACTTGATGCCGACCAAAAGATTGAGGGTTATGCGTTTGACGTTTATACCCTAGATTGCCAAGTTTCTTATCCTGCCCCTGTTAAATTGCCCAGGAGCATGAGAAACATGTCGAATGAAATGATTTTCCTTTTTCTATTGTCGACAATTTTTTTGGCCCCCTCCTTTTGGTTAAAATAAAATTAAGAAAAATTAAAAAATCATGTTTTTTTGAAAAATTCAAATAAAAAAATTTTCCTTTCTTGGTTTTCCACCTTTTATTTTTATTTTCTAAATTTTTCCATTGATTTTCTAACTCTTGAAAGTTTTCCACCTTTATTTTCCTCTATTGGGTTCCATCTTCAAAATTTAATTAATATTTAAACCTTTTCAATGATAATTTTTCTATTTGAAATTTTTGATTTTCCACCTTTTTTCCTTAGATTTTCCACCTTCTAGAAGTTTTCCACCTTCATTTTTCTCAATTGATTTTCATTTTCCAAATTTATTCATTATGTTTTATTTTCCACTTTTTTGTAAAAGATTTTCCACCTTCCAGTTATTTTCCACCTTCATTTTCCGGATTTACATGATTTTTGTTTATTTTTAAATGTCTTTCCACCTCTAAACATTTTTCTCACAAATTTTTCAGGTACTAAGAATTTTTCAACTTTCATTTTCCACCTTTTTACTCTAGATTTTTATTTTCTGTAACATTCCCCACCTACGTTTGTACTTTCCAATTTTCTTTTGTAAATATATATTAAAAACATAGTTTTCCACCTTTTTTTGATGTCAAATATAAATGTAATTATTTTTCCAAAGTATAAGGTGGAAAATAAATTTTCCCAAGAGAAGAAACTGTGTTGGGAAAATTGGAAAATTTTTTTACAATTATAAAATCTAATTTTTCCAATTATTTTAAACGAGATACATTGTATAATTTATTTTTTGCTTCTTCTTTCGTTTTAATTTTTTTATTCTATTTTTTCGTGGCTCATTTAATATATATATAAATTTTTTTTTTTTTACTTTAATCCCAGGATAATTGAGTCTTTCCAAAAAGCCAAAGGAAATACGAGAATCACCGTTAGCCGTTATTGGATAGCTGGTGATTGTGTCGTAATAAGATTTCATTTTTATCCTCTTTATCTACACTAAACGCCATTAAAACGTCCTAGAAACATTTCAGTAATTCCGTGTGGTCACGACCTCTACCACGATCATAAAACGAGATGACTGCACGGCCGCTCCTCGCAATACGTTTTGACGTGCCTGTTGCGGATTTTCATACATATATATATATATATATATATATATATATATATATATATATATATACATATATACACCTATTTTTTTCCCCAAACTTTCGAAATAGAAAAATAAATACAATTTTTAAAGTGTTATTTCTAAAATGTCGGTAATGTAGGAATCTAATTTGAAAAAAATTAATTGGGAAATTAAAAAAATAGTTGTGTGGCACTTAGCTTAGGCATAGAATAAGCGAATTCTACAAAAATCGTAGAAATAGCGCTTATAGTTTTTGAAATAAATTGTCTGAAAATCGGTCGGTAATGTAGAAATCCAACTAAAACATGCGAAAATCGAAAAAAATAATTGTAACGTTAAATTTAGTCATAAAATAAGAAAATACTACCAAATTACAGAGTAAGAATTTCGTGACGTCGAAAAAAAATGAAAAAAAAATACCGCTTGGGTATTACTTGTTCCAATGTTTCCTCTTCTTTCGTTTCACGGACACCAGCAGAAACCTTATTCGAACCCTCAGTGAACTTCGCCCTCTGTTTCGCCCACCCCTTTCATCCCACCCCCCTCTCTTTTCTTTCTCCCTTATTGCCTTTTCTCTATCACTGCTTTTTCGCTCCTTTCTCTTTTACCTCCACTTTCTTCTGACTAGTGTCGAACCCCCCCCCCATGCACCGCAGTCAGGACTTTTCTTCGATTTTCCACGTAAAGTTTCTCTCTCGCGCTTCCCCCTCCCCCCCTCTCTCTGTCGAGGCGTCTGCGACGAGGGCGTGAACGTCGACTGGTTACAATTTCAAGCAGACAATTTTACCCCCCCCTCTTCCACTTCTCTCTTTCACCATTTGGCTCTTCAACCCTCTCCTCCCTCTTTACCTTTCTTTCATTATTTCTTTTCGTATACCCCCCCTCCTCTCTCTCTCTCTCTCTCTCTCTCTCTCTCTCTCTCTCTCTCTTTCCCTCTGTCTGAACTTCTTTGTAACGTTTTTCCACTTACGGGAAGGGGGGCGGTGAATGAAGTGGGGGGGGGGGGGTAATAGAAATGCGAGCCGTCAACTTACCGCGTGTTAATGGAAAATACATTTAACCCCTTTTGAAGGACTAGTCGCTTTTTTTTTTTAAACTAGAAATAATGGTGTTGGACTTATACGCACACACGAGACATTTATTTGAAACAAAAAAACTGTTACTATACGATTTCTTTTTGTGAAAAAAAAAATTATTTTTTTTTAATTCTGATTGCAATGGAAAACCTTTTTTTGGGGGGGAAAAACTGAATTCGGTCGGTAATGTAGAAATTTAACTAAAAATAGAGGAAATTGAGAAAAAATAGTTGTGGCATTTAGCTAAGATTGTAATTAAGTGAATGATGGAAAAAGATAATGAAAATACTCCTAACATTATTCGAGTAAACACACGAGCAAAAATGCACGATTGTCGGTAATGTAGAAATCTAACTGAAACTTTCGAAAATTGAAAAAAAAAATTATCCTTTGTGGCATTTAGCTACTATCGTAAATAAGCGAATTATACAAAACTAACAAAGAAATCCTAATAGTACTTTTAAAAAAACGCGAAAAAATTACACGATTGTCGGTAATATAGTAATCTGATAAAAACTTTTGTAAATATCAAAAAAAAAACTATTGTGGCATTTAGCTACTACCGTAAATAAGCGAATTATACAAAACTAACAAAGAAATCCTAATAGTACTTTTAAAAAAACGCGAAAAAATTACACGATTGTCGGTAATATAGTAATCTGATAAAAACTTTTGTAAATATAAAAAAAAAACTATTGTGGCATTTAGCTACTACCGTAAATAAGCGAATTATACAAAACTGACAAAAATAAATATTTTCCAAGTTATTTCTTTCTTAGTTATTTTTTTCATTTATTAATCGAGATTAAAAATAAAAAAATATTTAAAAAAAAATGAAAAAAAATGTAAATTTAAAAGCCTTTAAAAAACGACTTCGTTTTTCAAGGGTGACGGTTGTCCCTGGAAACCAGAGTGCTTTAGAGATGGTGAACGCTAAAGCGTGGGGGGTGAGAAGGGGTGGAAAGCGACATGAGGGGATTGAAGCTTTTTATCTGAAAAAAGGGGAATTTAAGACACCGCTTTTCGCCCCCTTTCGATATATAGTCGAGACTACCTGTATGTATTATTAATGAATCACACACCGAGACACACATCCAAGCATATGAGGAGCTGGAAAGTAAAACTCGCTCTCCGTTCGGATGGACTCCGTAGAGCCAGTCAAACATTTGAAAAAGTGATGAAAATTGAAATTCAAAATTTTGAATTTTGAAAAGTACTACATTATAGGAAATTAAAAGGCGCATCTTTTTTTCCTTTGAAATTTTTTTATAAAACGAATATTTTAGTTTCTAGAGACCAAAAACTGAGAAATTTAAATTGTTAAATTTAATTAAGTTTTAAAACATAAATCATCGTATCTCCGACAATTATTAATGAATTTGATTCAAATTTGAGATGTACACGTAATAGGGTCTACTGAAGGCGACAAAATAATGAAAAATTAAAAAATCATTAATTGTTTAAATTTTTTTTAATAAAAATTGTGACCAGTTGATAATAACGTTTTCTTACTTTCATCGACAAAAAGTCTGCGGGGAACTTTGTAGTTTAGAAAACTTCCAGTGAGACATTTGTTTATCACTATATAAGGAAGTTTTCTGTAAAATATTAAACCAATTCATTGAAAACTTTAAAAATTATTCAAGTTTTAAGAAAGCGCGGTCGACGCGCAAGTAAGTCCTAACGCTATTCGTACAGACAGCTGTTCCGTGCTAATGATGCTAATAATACATTTTTTTGTTATTATTTATTAACAAATAGTTCAACAGTTTCTTTGTATATACATTGTTAATGTTAAATTTTTTTATTACCTTATATTTACTAATTTTTTTCAAATTTTTTTTTTTATTATTTCACTTAATTTCGATACATACACTTTATAATGATGATATATAAATACAGAAAGTATTACAAATATCTTATTAACTTTCTAAAGTTTATAAAACTAAACAATCCTAAAACCAAAATTTTATTTTATATAATTAAAATTGAATTTAAAAAAATTTATTTTACAGAACGTTAATTTTCCATTTATTCAAAATGACAAAAAATTTGTAAATTATATTTGTTCAATAAAATAACATGGTAATTACAGAATTGAACATTGTAGTATTAATTGTCAACAAACTTTAATTCTGAATAGGCAATAATAATAATAATAATAATAATAATAAAGAAATTTATACTTTAATGTGAAAATCTAATTATATTTCATGCACGGAACAGCTGTCTGTACGAATAGCGTTAGGACTTACTTGCGCGTCGACCGCGCTTTCTTAAAACTTGAATAATTTTTAAAGTTTTCAATGAATTGGTTTAATATTTTACAGAAAACTTCCTTATATAGTGATAAACAAATGTCTCACTGGAAGTTTTCTAAACTACAAAGTTCCCCGCAGACTTTTTGTCGATGAAAGTAAGAAAACGTTATTATCAACTGGTCACAATTTTTATTAAAAAAAATTTAAACAATTAATGATTTTTTAATTTTTCATTATTTTGTCGCCTTCAGTAGACCCTATTACGTGTACATCTCAAATTTGAATCAAATTCATTAATAATTGTCGGAGATACGATGATTTATGTTTTAAAACTTAATTAAATTTAACAATTTAAATTTCTCAGTTTTTGGTCTCTAGAAACTAAAATATTCGTTTTATAAAAAAATTTCAAAGGAAAAAAAGATGCGCCTTTTAATTTCCTATAATGTAGTACTTTTCAAAATTCAAAATTTTGAATTTCAATTTTCATCACTTTTTCAAATGTTTGACTGGCTCTACGGAGTCCATCCGAGCGGAGAGCGAGTTTTACTTTCCAGCTCCTCATATATATATATAGTGATGATGAAACAGCCTTAGGCTATCTCGCCTTGTAAAATTCTATTACTAATGAACCTCAACAATAGTCGATTCAATTTTCTTTTTTTTCCGAAAAAAATTTTATTTATATATATATTTTGTATAAATATTTTATTATTTAGTGTATTTGTATGTTTTCAATTAAAAAATTTTTTTTTTAAATTCTATGCATTTTTTGTTCAAATTAAAAAACAAAAAAAAAAGACGATAAGTGTAAATTAGCAACGTGAGTATCCCACTTGGAAAGATTCTTCCGAAAGTGCCCCCTGGAAGTTCTATCAGAATTCCGTCGGAATTCCATAGGAGTTCCAAAGAATTTCCGATGGTATTCCGGCGGAATTCCGATTAATTTTTTGAAAAAAATTTAGAATCCTAATTCCGTCGGAATCCTATCGGAAATTCTTTGGAACTCCGATGGAATTCCGACGGAATTACGTTGGAAGTTCCGGCGGAATTCTGATAGAACCTCCAGGGGGCACTTTCTGGGGAATCTTTCCAAGTGGGATTGCGGAGGTTTTTTTTTTTTGGTGGAAATGAGTTTTGTCTCAGGGAAAGAAGGGGGAGGGGGTAAATACAATTGTTGGACAGCTCGCGAACCGCAGAAAACAGAGTAAATAGAGATTGTGTGTATATATTGTTGATAGGTAGGTAGGTAACGACCAAGAGACCACCTACGATCTTATGACGTCGTCGCCCTCGTCGCTAGGGGATTTTTCTACATTTCCGACTTTATTTTGACTTTAAAAATGTTACCTCCGAGTCTCTCTCTCTCTCTCTCTCATTTTTTTACTCTCTTTTACTGACTTGTCTTGACGGCTAAAAACCCTCTGAAGGCGACGCCTCCGCAACGACATTAACTGCCTTCCAATTTGTCAGAGTGCCTCTCTCTCTCTCTCTCTCTCTCTCTCTCTCTCTCTCTCTCTCTCTCTCTCTTTTTACACTCTTTTTATCTCTTGTTTTCCTCCCACATTTGAGCAAACTACCTTACACTCTCCAAAATTTTTATTCCACATTTTCACTGTTTTTGTCCTCTCTTTCTTTTTTTCCTCCATTCTTCTATTTTTTTCATCCTTTTGTGTTTTTTTCACTCCTCTATTATTTTTTTTACACCTCTTTTTCTTACTCTTTGTATTTTTCCTCCACTTTTTTGGTTTTTTATGCTTTTTTTACTCTCTCCTGTTTTTCCTCCACTCCTCAATTTTTTAACCCTTTTTTTTAATCTTTCCTTCTTATTATCCTACACTCCTCTATTTTTTTTATCCCTTTTTTTATCCTCTCTCTTGTTTTTCCTCCACTTCTCTAATTATTTATCCCCTCTTTTCTTTGATTTTTTTGTCTTTTATTATTATCCGCCTTTCTAATTTCTCCCATTTTTTTTTGATAGACAGTCAGACAGACAAGGAAAAGAGAGTAAAAAGCATTTTTTTTATTAATTAATTTAAAAAATTTTGTTTCTAATAAAAGGAAAAAAGTAATGAATAAAACAGAAAAATAATGAAACAAAGAGAGAAAATTATATTTAATAATAAAACCGAAGAAAGAATAAATTGAGGAAGAAATAAAGAAAGAGAGGGAGAAAGAGAGAGAAATAATAAAAAGAGAGAATGAGAGACACACGTGCGCACTCTCTTTCTTTCTTTCTTGGCGAACACGAAGTCAAGAGAACCTGACACGAAGCTGCCAAGTGCCCTCGAGGCGTTAGATTTATGTTTGATTTACGCCCGAGCAAGCGCATAACTCTTTTCCTTGGCTGCGTCAATGTCGAAAGAGGTTTTCAAACCAGCCTCGCGCACAACGATAGCTGCTGGCTAAAGCAGCAAGTGCCGGAAAATTATCCAGAAAGGTGTAATTTTCCTCATCAAAAATAAAGACATCAAATAATAAATGATTTGAAATCATACATATGGGATTTCCTATGGCGCATATATATATATATATATATAATCCACTCAATAAGCTTCTGCTTATACATATATCTATATATAAATAATTCACATATAAATCTTATTTTTAAATTAAAAAAATAAAATTTCTATATTTTCCCATCTTTTGCTTTATTTATTTTTATCCTCTTGTCCTTTTTTTAATATTCCACCTTATGTAATTTTTAATTTTCCATCTCTTGTTACTTGAATTTTTTACCTATTGTTTATTATATTTTTTCACTTTTTATTACTTTAATTTTCCATCTCCTGTTACTTGAATTTTCTACCGTTTATTATATTTTTCCACTTTTTATTACTTTAATTTTCTATCTTTTTTTTTGTTAATGGAAATTTCCAACCTTTTTTTTTAATTTTCCACCTTATATCTTTTCCACTACTTGTTGACTATTTTTATATTTAATTTTCTCGAAATTTTCCACCTTTTTTCGCTGCAATTTGTATAATTATTATAATCATAACGACATTTTAATTATAATTTGAAAAAAAGTTGTTTTTCTTTTTTTTTTGTAAAATTGTCAAATACTTTAAAGCTTGTTTTTTTTCTTCTATTCCATTTATTTATTTATTTTTTTTGCCCCTCCTTCACTTTGTTTTCATTTCCTGACATATCCAACGATTTTTATTTACCCTTCTCATTTTCTTTGGCAAGTAGCTTTTCCTCTGATTTATTATTCTTATCTTCCTTCTCTCCTATAATGTCTTATTTTTTTTCGACACGCACATACAAACATATATATATAGTATAACTTACAATCTTTCCCATCAGAAATCTCCACTTGGCCTACTTTTATCACCTTCCTCCCCTCTTATAACTTACAATAATTTTCTCCCTATTCCAACACATTGTCTTTTCCTAATTTATTTTCCCCATTTCTTCAGCATATCTTTCTGGATCTTTTTTTTCATTTCTCCCACCCTCCCACTGGAATTTCGTTCCATGCTGTGGTTTTCATAATTTTAAATATTGTAATTTTAATTATTATTATTATTTTATTTATTACTATTATTATTTTTTATTATATTATATTATTATTATTATTATCATTATTATTATACGTTATAATTATAAATATTATAAAATTATAATATATATTATAAAATTAATATTATTTTAAAATTAGAATTCATATTAATTTTTACATTGTAAAAAAAATTTTTAAATTTAATTTTTATTAAAAAATACTCAAAATTTATTATTTTTTTTTAGAGAGGGTGGAAAAATTTTTTCTCAAAAATATATAAATTATTGCTGAACTAATTATAATCATAATTAATGATGCATTGTAATCACTTATCATTATTAATAGCCTGACATTAGGAACAAAGATATAGTATTCGTATATATATCACGATAAGCCGCAATTTATCATTTTAATTAGAAATCTATTGATACCGTGATAATTTGGACGCACATTTTGATACCGAAATTATGATAGTATTCAATTTTTTTTTTCACAAAAGGAGGAAAAATAACATTTTTTATCTTTACTAATTTTTTTCTCAATTTATATTACATTAATAATAATATTAATAATATTAATTACATTATGGGTTTGTAATTAATTTTTTTAATAATGTATTAATAAAAAGTAAAAAAAAATATTTAAAAAAAACAACATAATAAATGTTTTTGTTTGTTAAATTTTCCACCTTCTGTGTCAATTAAATTTTCTGTATTTTATTACTTGAATTTTCCACCTTATATATATATATTAAATTTTCCATATTTTGACACTTGATTTTTCCACCTTCTGACTATTTAATTTTTTTTATACTTTAATTTTTCATCTTCTGTCTATTAAAATTTTCCGATTTTCGATACTTGAATTTTCCACCTTTAATTGTTATATTTTTATCATTTATTTAGAAAATTTTCTACCTATGAAATTTCATTATTTGCAATTTCAAACTTTTTCGTACTTGAATTTTCCACCTTTTTTTTACTTGATTTTCCCACCTTTTGTTACTCAAAATTTGTCCACCTTTTGTTGAATAAGAAGGTAACGAAAATTTTTATAATGTATATATATATATTTTTTATTCATTGACAAATTCTGAAATTCATGAAAGATAAATTTCTTTTCTAGTTTACTTGACTATTATCCTCTTCAATCATACAATTTTCTATATATCCAATTACACAAAAGTCAGGAAACCGTCCTTAAGACTTCTTTAGAAATATTTCTCACTGACTTTTGTGTTCTCTCTCTCTCTCTCTCTCTCTCTCTCTCTCTTTCTCATTTATTGCCCTCTCCTCGACATTGAGGCAGGAAGCTTCATTTAAATTGAATTTCTCTTTGAGAATCCACTTTTTTTTTTATTCGAAAAAAGATAAAATCCGAATTCATTTAACCTTTTGTTGATTTGAAAAAAAAAAAAAAAAAATTCCATTCTTTTTTCATTAAAATAAATTCCACTTCCTCCCTAATAACATCTGAACCTTGACTTTTAACCTAGTTTTTGTTTCTATATATCCATATTCACAATCAAGTAACACGTGATGTTATTAAAAAAAAGATTAATGAAATTTCTTTTTATTTTCAATTTATTTTTAATTTAACACAATTTTTTACTTTTATTTTGGCTTTATTTATTGTTTTGTTTTCAATTTAATAGTAAATTTTTTAATATCGCATTTTTTTGTTACTCGAATTTTCCACCTACTGTATGTAAAAAATTTTCCACCTTTTGCTACTTGTACTTCTCCGTCTTGTATTTACTAAATTTCTTCCCGAGTTTCTTCCTACTTTTCATTGTTACTCCGTATTTTCCACCTTCTATTTATTATTTTTCCTCTTTGTTACTTAATTTTTCCACCTACTTTTACTTGAATCTTTTTACCTATTGCTAATTAAATTGTCCACACTATGTTACTTGATTTTTTTACCCGTTATATGTTTATTGTATTTTTCCACCATTAAATTTTCCACCTTCTGCTTATTTTACTTGAATTTTCCACCTTCTTATTCTTGAATATTTTCCCATTATATGTTTATTGCATTTTTTTTCCACCTTCAAATTTTCAATTTTCCACCTTCTGTTAAAAATCCTTACCATTTTGCTCCCTGAATTTTCCACCTTCTTATACTTAAATATTCCCGTTATATGTTTATTGCATTTTTCCACCTTCAAATTTTCAATTTTCCACCTTCTGTTAAAATCCTTACCATTTTGCTCCCTGAATTTTCCACCTTTTTCACTGGAGTAAACATATTTTTCAAAAAAAAAAAAAAAAAAAAAAATTGAAAAAAAAATTGAAAAATCATCGGTTACTGAATTTTTCCACCTTGAATACAATGACCTATACATAGATGTTTTTTATTCCTCGGAAGCGGAACCTATATTATATTTATATATCCTAATAGAAAATAAAAGTAACGTGGGAGTATAGAAAACGATGTTGTGAGATTGCAAGTTGGTGACGAGGATGCGGGATTGGTGGTATAGGTAAAAAGGCGCGGGGATTGCGACGGGAACAAGTGCAGTGGTATCAGAAGAACGTGGTGAGGAGTAAGCGAGAAATACGAAGAGAGAGAGAGAGCAAGAGAGAGCGGCTTGGGTGGGGGGTGGTGGGTACACGAAACTATTGGAGGAGTGAGTTAGGGTCGACAGGCACCACTATGCATACCGTCACACCCTGCGACACGCTCCAAATTTGAAATTTAAATTCAGTACGTCTCATGGGACCCAAATTTACATATATACACATACCTACACATATTTATATTATATTTTATATATTATATTATATATATATAAACTACTATTTTATTATTTTATATTATAAATAGTGTTTATTATTTAGATATAATTTTTTCTCACTTTCATTTTTTTGTTGCTTTTTTAACCTTTTTTTATATAATTTCTAACCTTCTGTTACTTAAATTTTCCACCAATTTATTAATTTATAAATAATAACCGATCAAAAACCTCTATATTTTCCGAGAAATCGAAAAAAATAAATTTTTTAATTTAGGTGAGACATTAGCCGCGTGGCTTAAGGCACTACCATTCCTGATAATAATATATTATATTAATATAATAATAATTGTAATAATGTATTATTATTATTATTGTTGTTGTATAATTAGAAATATGTACACTAGTTATTTTAGTTATATTTACTTATGTATGTGTAGAAAAAAGAGAGGGAAATAAGCCCTCATATACATATAGACGCACCAGGTTTGGATTGCTAACTTTGCGGTCGTTTTCTTCTCGAGAGAGTAACCGGTCCGTTAACTTGTTTCCGCTTCTCTGTAAACACGTTTGGCTTTATTAATTCTATAGTTAGAAAATGGGACCTGTGCAACATCTTTTCCTTATCAAGTTTTGAATAATATAGTTTTCTCCTGGTATTTTGCAATTCTTATAATTTTTTTTTTATTTTTATTTCCTTTTTTATGGAGTAAAAAGGTTGGACTTGGATTATATATATATATATGTAGTTTATATGTACATAAATTTTTTAATTTTTACAAATATTTTTTAACATGTGAATATTTTATATTTTCCACTTTTTTTTAACGTCAATTTTCCAAAATTTTATTTTAAAATAAATTTTCCATCTTTGTTTATTTTTTTAAATTCAGTGTGTAATATTTCCACTTTCTTTGACTAGTTTTCAACCTTTTTTTTTTTGTTAATTTTTGCCATCTTCTGTTAAAAGTGTTTTCCATCTTCTATTTTCCAAATTTTCCACCTTCTGTTAATCAAAAATTAAAGCATTTATAAATTTTCCATCTTTTGTTACTTAAGTATTATCCATCTTTTTATTTGTTTTTCCATCTTGTGTTACAATAGTTTTCAATCTTCTATTTTTTTTTATTTTCCCACCTTTTGTAATTTAAATATTTCACCTTCTATATTTATTACATTTCCCACCTTCTGTTATTCGAGCCACCTTACTATTTATTTGATCAATTTTCCACCTTTTACCACAGTTTTCCCACATTTGTTAGATTTTCCACCTTCTATTTGACAATTTCCACTTTTTTCCGATAGTTTAATTTTCCACCTTTAGTAAATAAAAATTTCAACCTTTTATTTCAATTTCCCACCTTCTGTAGGTATACTATTTAATACTAAATTAATTAGAAATATTTTAATTTTCAAATAATAGGGGAAAACAAATCTGAATTGAAGGTGGGAAATTAGAGGTTGGTGAATGAAATTAAAAATTCGTGGGAAAAGAGGTTGATCATCTTTTCATTATTTTTTTTAAATATTATAATACACAGAGAGAAGACGAAGCCTCTTCGTAGATATTACGGTCGACCTGGAATTTCGCAGTAACGGTGTGGTAGTGGTAGTGGTGGCGGCAGCAATTAAAATAGGCGTCTTTCTTTTCTCTTCAATCCTTTCGCGAGAGAGCTGGACCACGAAAAACAGTTATCTTAACGACCTGCACGAAATGCGATACCACAGACAATGTGAATCTTTTGCCCTAATGATTATTAACATTTTTTTTCTTTTAAATATATATATATATATATATATATATTGTATCAAATTGCAGTTACGTTAAAATGGTATTTATGTAATTATTCTTTTAATGAGATTAAGACTAATTATACTTCTTTTTCTCTCTCTAGTGTATTTTTAAGATAAATTAGACCATCTCGCCACCCTTTTTTCGTACACAAAAAAAATATTCTTCCTTTAAGAGGAAAATTTCTCATCTAAAGATTTCCTCTCAATTTAATAGCAAAATTAAGAATCCTCTCAAATTGAGAATTTTCGTCTAAATAATGTTCCTCTCAATTTAATAGTAAAATTAAGAATCCTCTCAAATTAAGAATTTTCGTCTAATAATGTTCCTCTGAATTTATTAGCAAAATAGAAAAAGTCCTCTCAAATTAAGAATATATTTTTTTCACTCTTTGGGAATGCGAGTCCTTTTAAATTGAGAGGACAAATAAGTAAAAACCCTCAGTATAATGAAGAATATATTTTGTTTTATATTCTTAAGAAGGATAGTCCTTTTAAATTAAGAGGACATAAAAAAAGTGGCGAATCCTCTTAAATTAAAAATAAAAAATATATATATAATTTTTTTTCAATTTCCTCAATTTATATATAAAATCTTTGACTGTGATGGACTCTCATCCCCTATAGGATAAGAGGGGCAAGGTATGTGGAGGCGATATGTCTGTTTGAGGAATACGAGGAGGGCGTAGAGAATCGATGTTGAACGTCCCCGCTGTCTATAACCGCATGTTAATCAGCCAATGTCGAAACGGATTTCGATAACTAGATTTCGCACGACAGACGGATTAATCTTGATTGGGATGTCATGGAAACATCCTCCAATTGGTCCACTATATGAGATTAGACCCTTAAGACGTTTTTCAATTTCTCTCTCACTCGCTCACTTTTTTTATTTTATTTTTTTACTTTTTACTTTTCTTTTTTTTTATTCACTCACTCTCGCTCTTTCTGTCATATTGATAAAATCAAAGTGAAAAAAAAATTATTGATTAGGACGGATTAATTAAATTGCTTCTGGGAATTGAGGTCAATAATTCTCGGAATCGTCGAAGAGATTTGGAGGGAAAATTGATTTGAAATATTATTGAAATAATAAAGTAATAGGAAATAGGTTTTTTTTAAAAAAAAAAAAAAAAAGGAAAGGTTAAGAGAAATGCAGGAAAATTTAATTTCCTTTTTTTTCTATTTGTAAAGAAATTATTTGAAATTTTCCACCTTCGTTTTTTTTTTACTTTTTACATTAAGATAAATAAAGTGGAAATTTATTTTCTGTTTTTCCACTTTTTATTTTCCACCTTAAAGTATTTTTTCTAAAGAGGAAAAATAATTTTCCACGTTTGGTATTTTAAAAACTTTTAAAATTTTTCCACCTTATTTTTCATTTATAACGTTTTTCACAAATCAAGATAGAAAAATTGAAAAGGGAAATTTTTTTTCCTTTAGGTGGAAAAACTACATTAACATAAAATAAAAAGGTGGAAAGTTTTCTCATAAGTTGAAAAACTTGGGAAAGCATTCATTAAAAAATTACCTAGAAGGTATAAAATTATTAGATTAAAAAGAAAATAGAATTTCCCACCAGCATAAAGGAGTTTTCCCACCCAACAGAAAAAAATAAAAAGGTGGAAAATTTCTCGAGAAGTTGAAAAATTCCTTAAAACATTCACAAAGAAAATATCAAAATGGAGAATTATTTGTTTAAAATTTTAGAGTTTTTTCCATACTAGCAAAATTAAAGAAGGTGGAAAATTTTTCTCACAAGTTGGAAAACTCGTGAAAATATTGACAAAAGAAAATTTTTCAAGGTGGAAAATTACTTTAAATAGAAAAATAGTTTTTCCACCTACATAAAACAAAATTATTTTTTTTTTAAAAAAAAAATAGGCAAATTGTAAAAGAAAATTGAAATTCCTTTTTGGTGGAAAAACCGCTCTTGTTATTGTAGGTGAATTTTCAAGGTCAAAAAAAGAGAAAGGATCATTTTTTTTTTGGTCTCTTTTTATTTTTTTGTAATTGAGAAATGGGGGCGCGTCTCTGTGGTCGGTAAGCTGATGGTGGATAGGATGAAGTTTTTGAGGTAGCAAATACACAAGGGGGTTGGTGGGGGGTAGTGGTCGCGTCCCGGTCGATACCAAACATACACATACACACGTACTATACTTGGTTTATATATATATATATATGTATAGTGCTGCTTTCTACATTGCGTGTACACACCAAGTACATGTGCAATTCTCCCTTGTACAGGTCCCAGCAAAACCTTCTACCGTCTAGACTCATAAATCTAAAAGAAATCAAATTAACAAAAATAGAAATTAATAAATTTACCCCCCCCCCTTTAGTTTTTCTTTTTAATAAAATAAAATTATCCTCACTATATAGTTTTACTAATAAAATTAATTTTTATATTCAATTAAAAATAAATATTTTAATATTTGAACACGGAAAAAAAACTTTACCTAAAACAGCGATACGTTTCATTGAAATAGAGAAAATTTTCCCTATTCTAGAGAAACATATCTCTATTACAGATAATTTTTTTTTTCGTAAAAATATTGTTTTTTAGAATTTGTTTTTCGTAGTTTAGTAAAAATAATTTTTTTTCTGTTATTTTAGTGGATTTTTCAAAATAAATTATAAATTTCATTTTTTTTAGTACGTTTTTCAATATTCTTGATTACTTGCCGCAGTGAAAAAAATTCCTTTTTTCAAAAAAAGAAATTTTAACGAATTTTTTCAATTGAATGTTAATTAGGAGTGTAAAGTCTAATTAGAAGTGTGAATCGGTTTTTTTTTTAAACATATACATACATGCAAAACGAGTAGGTCTCTCGAAGGCTCGTTAGCTTTCTCCACTTGCCTCTCTCTTTCTCTTTTACTCTTGTAGTCTATATCTGCCTTTAGGCGATGGTGTTCCTTCTTCCTTGCTCAATTTCCCTTGGCAAAGGTGCAGTGCGTCGGATCTCGAGAACGTGAAATCGGCCATTTTGAAAGGAAACGCGTGGCGCACTTTGTAATGAATTTTTTCTTTTTTTTTTTTTTATCATCAAAACAGAAATAACATTTAGATAATTATTATTTTGTTGACAAAAAAAAATTGCTTTTTTATTGGTGCGAAACTACATTTTTTTTGCTTATGAAGTTTGTTTACTACATTGTTGCGCAATCTAATATTACAAATAATGTTACTGCGGGGGTCTAATAATGTCTAGAATTTTACTGCGCAGCAAAATATCGAAAATAGTGCTACTGCGCAGCCAAAATAATATTTAGAATTTTACTGCGCAGCGTGACGTTAAAAATAGCATTACTGCGCAGCTTAATACCACTAAGAGTCTTACTGCGCAGCTTATTATTGCCCAAAGTCTTTCTGCGCAATCGCAAAATAAAAAATACGCCACTGCGCATGCGTAGGTTTTGGCGCCAAATTCAATTTTCACGTTTCGTTTTTTTTTTAATTTTAATAATTTTTAATCGAAAAATTTATTTATTTTTTTTTTTTTTTGAAGACAATAGAAAATAATTTTTTGTTAAAGTTGAATGGAGAGAGAGAGAGAGAGGTCAGAGAGTCGTTAAATTGGCCTCTTGCTGTGACAAGTTTTAACCGCATGATATTTTTACACATACCACTCATTAAAAGTCATTTTTATCTTCATGAGTGCCTTTTATTTTTCTGCTTGCAGTCGTTCTCTTGGACACAACGACGGAGGAGAGCTTGGAATGGACACGTTACCCCTATGGACCACAAGCGAGCACACCCGGCGTAAGTACCTTTATATTTGCATTATAAATTCTCCGAAATTGCGATATTATACAAAAGAACAATAGATTTTTGTGAAAATTTTTTTTTTTTTGTTTTTTTTGTTCAACCAACTCTCGAGAGAACCCACACACAGAGTTTTAGTCATTAATATTTTTTTAAAAATCCAGAAATTAAATTTTTTTGTGGGGCGGGGGTATTTTAAGATTGTTTGTCAAATATTTTCCGTTTTTTTCAAATTTATTCGATTAAAACTGTAAAGACCCTTTAAAAAAGTGCGGAAGGTCTTAGAGACCGAGTGTGTGGTTTATGTATCAAAAAAATCAAAGGTGTTTTTTTATCCTAAACGCCCCGGGAAAATATTTGCAACCTTTTGTTTCGTTTAAATTCCACATCTCTATTTTCTTTTGTAGTTGTCATAAATTGCAAAACATTTAATAATGGAAGCTTCCTTATTTTTTCTTTCTCCTTCTAATTAATAGATGGTTACTTTTTTTTTTATGCTCTAACTCAATAATTGGTTGGGTACATTGAGACTTTGTTGAATGTTTCAAAAGGAATAAGGGAGTGGGGGGGGGGGGTAAAAATGAAAAGAACGTTTTCACGAGAAATACAAGTTCTGTGTATGGTCAGCGTTCACGAGGATGAGATGGGTGCAAAAAATATATATAAGGATTCGCAAACGCAACGGTACCACTGCGCAAACCAGTCCCAAGCACGTTGCATTAAATCATAAAACTCGCTCTCGTGAGTCGCATTTTCTCTCTCTCTTTGTTTCTTTTTTTTCTCTTTACTGTATGGTCCACACTTGAGAGAGAAAGAGAGGCAAATGGGAGAGTAGACAGTTTCCAGATACATTAAGCACTCGAAATTTTCGTTGCCCTCTCTTTGTTTGTCTGTCAGTCCGTCTCTCTTTCTATTTTTCTTCTTTTTTTACTCCTCTTTTTATTTTTTCGGTCTTCTCCCTTTCTGCATTCTTTTCTCTCTTTCTATTTTATTTTCATTTTTCTGTTTCTATTTTCCCTTCTGTTTTATTAACTCTTTTCTCCACTTCACTAGGTAGTGGGAAAATATTCCTCGTAGTGATAAAAAAAAGAAAAAAATTGTTCTGCGTTCAAAAAACAAATGGTATTTTATCACTGCAATGAGAATTTTAGTCACGGCTTCTCTGAAGCAGATAGAACTTACTGCGCAGCCTTAGAACGATTTTTGAATTTTCGTGATCTATTGCGCATCTGCTGCGCAATAGCTTTCTATGGCACTTAGAGCTGCGCAGTAAATGTCCACGTTCTCCTTGGAGGTAAAACCAATTTTTTTACACTTCAACTTTTTAATTTTTGACACTTCAATAAGACAAAAATTATTTTTCAATGTCACCGAAGGTAAAAATCTCATTTTTCGGCATTTCTATGATAGTAAATATTTTTTCTCTTGATCTTTTGATATTTTACGTCATATTCCGTATGTAGGTTAAAAGAACATAAAACATAAAACTTGTGAATTTATTGACTCCAAAGTGTAAATTAATTTTTTTTTCTCTTAATACAAAAAATATTTTTTTCCAACCTTTACGGTATCCAGAAAGAGGGGGGATTCGTTCTAATTTCGCTAATTCGCTAAAAAAAAAAAAAAATTCTCTACTTTTTCACCGAAGTGTTTAAAAAGAAGTGCGAAAAAAATCAAACAAACTTGACGCGTTCGTATTACTTACGAGAAAAAAAAGATAGGTGGGGGGGGGGAAGGAAATACCCACAGACACCGATTAGCGATACTTCACTAACTGGCAAAAGTACAAAAGAGACTAAATGATGCTGAAACTGAAAAAAAAATAATTTGAGCACGCAGTTGGCTTTCGACCTCCCATTCTCTTATTCCCCATTCCATTATACACATATCCCCCTATATTCCCCCATCCCCACGGACATGTGAGGGGGGGGTGTAAGTCCTACAAAAAAATTCCAATTCTTTAATTTTTTCAATTATGAATCTTCTTGGAGAGGGGGGCTGCCCTTCTATCGCCCCCTCTCCCATTGAAAAATTTTTGATAGTCGGCACGTATGTATCTCTCTCTCTCTAATTTGTCCGTTCAAACAAAAAGCAATTTGTTGCCCTTGGAACTTTTAGCTGCCCCCCACAGCCCCCCTTTTTCTCTTCGTACCGACAATTTTCTCATTCTGTAAGTGAATAATTTTTTTGTAAGAGAGAAAAAAAAGAGGAGAGAAAAATAATTGAGAAGAGGTGATCAAGTTTGGGAAGAAATAGTAGAGAGGGGTGGAGAAGAAGAAGGGGGGGCGAACAGACAGGCTAAGGTTGATTTAAACCTGTCTGGTGGCCCGCTGCGAGTTTAACAACTGAAAAACAAACATGGCGCCCAGTGCAGCACCGGTCTTCAAGAGAACCCCCCTCCCACCCCCACCCCCCTTTTACTCGTTGGGCACGGGGGCCACCTTTTTGGTTGTTGTTTATCTCCCTCGTGAAATATCGTGAGGAACGGGATATTTTTTTCACGCGCATATTTTCGAGAAAATTATCACAAAAATGTGATATTTATAGTTCCCCCCCCCCCTATTTTTCCTCCTATATCAATATTTGTATATTAAAACAATAACAAATACCCCCTCCATTTTAAAGCAAATAATTCCCCCCCCCACACCCCGACAGACAATTTTTATGTAAAGTAGGGGCCCACTTGGAAAGATTCCCCGGAAAGTGCCCCCTGGAGGTTGTATCAGAATTCCGCCGGGACTTCCAACGTAATTCCGTCGGAATTCCATCGGAGTTCCAAAGAATTTCCGACGGAATTCCAACGGAACTTGGAAAGATTCCACGGAAAAGGACCCCTGGAGGTTCTATCAGAATTCCGCAGGAACTTCCAACGTAATTCCGACGGAATTCCATCGGAGTTCTAAAGAATTTCCGACGGAATTCCGATTAATTTTTTTCAATATTTTTAGAGACCTAATTCCGTCAGAATCCCATCGGAAATTCTTTGGAATTCCGTCGGAATTACGTTGGAAGTTCCGGCGGAATTCTGATAGAACCTCCAAGAGGTACTTCCCGGGAATCTTTCCAAGGGGAGGGGCGGTATAAAAAAACCAAATTTGAAAAATTTCGGTATTTTAGTAAAAAAAAACACTGTATAGAGTTTTTCGGAAAGGGGGGCAAATGAGTCTTTTACTAAAAAAAGGGGGGTAGGAAAAAATTGATAACCATATATAGTTAAAAAAAATGAGAGAAAGAAATATGGATAGAGAGGGAAATAATAATAATAATAAGAAAAAAGAAAGAAACGATTTGATATCGACGACACGCTGAGGGCATGGGGGGAAGAAAAAGTGGGGGTGGTGGTAGGTAGACCTCACCATATAGACATGAAACCGGAGTCAGATATCATTACGTGACATCGTCAGAAATTCACATTAAGGAAACGCATTTAGATTCAGATATTCACCCCTCTCGACTTCCTTTACCCTCCCCCCTTTTTTACCCTTACCGCCTCCAACCTACATACCCCCCTTTTCCATATATATATGCTTATCCAGTTTTTTTCTTCTATCTAAATATAGATAAAAAAAATTATTTTTAAAACTTTTTTTTATCATAAATAAAATTAGTAATTAGTAATTATTTTTAATATATAAAAAATTCGCCCTCCCTTTTTTTAAAAAAGAAAACTATAAAAATTATTTTTATTAAAATATTAAATATAATATTAATAAAATTTAAAAAAAATGTCTTTTGAAAAAAGAAATCTTTTTTAAAAATTGGATTAATAATGTAAAAATTTTTATTTTTTTTTTTTTGTATAAAACTATATTTAATATATTGCAAGCTACAAGAGTGAGAGAGAAAGAGAATTTATTATATACGCCAATAGCTTGTTCAAATAGTCGAAGCTAATTCTGTTTTTGGCTGTTTGTTCTGACGCTATTCGCCCTGAGGCAACGTATATTAATAACCCTTTAGATCCCTCCCTCCCTCCCTTTCTCTTGACACCACGCTTCTCACTTTTGTCTTCATTCTATCATCGTGATCTCTTTTCTCTATCAATGAAGCAACCCCCTAAAGACGTGTAGTTATAATTATATTATGATGTTAATATACTCTCTTTGAGAAAAGTGATTAAGAAACACAAGCAGAGGGGTTTTAGTTAAGTTTCTCTCTTGAATAGAATTTGCCATTGAATAACGCTTCACCGTCTGGAAAACAATACTGAATTCAATGTTATTTTGTTTTTGATCTTGTACCTCTTTTGTTGTTGGTAATCGTATTTTCTGGTTGAAAATGTCTAAAGTGGTCCAATATAGGCTCAAAGACGGCTGAAAGTAGGACAAATTTTAAGTTAGAAGTAGGTTTAATATATAGTTTCTAACTAGGCCCAAAAGTAGAGTCAATATGGATGTAAAGTAGGTCTAAAAATAGAACTAAAATAAGTTCAAATTAGACTTAAAGTAGGGCTAAAGTTGGAAAAAAAGTAGGTCCAATATAGTTTTAAACTAGGTCCAAAGTAGACCCAAAATAGCGCCAATATAGATAGAAAGTAGGTCTAAAATAGTTTCAAAGTAGGGACAAAATTGGTAAAAATACGTCCAATATGGTTTCAAACTAGGTTCAAACTAGGCTTAAAATAGACCAAAGTAGAGACAATATATATTCAAAGTAGGTCGAAATTAGGAACAAAATAGTTTCAAATTTGGCTCAAAGTAGAACTAAAGTAGCTAAAAAGTAGGCGTAATATAGTTTCGAACTAAGACCAATGCAATGCCAATATAGTATCAATGTAGGTCGAAAGTAGGACTAAAATAGTTTTAAATTAGTCTTAAAGTAGAGCCAAAAAAGGTATAAATGTAGTCCCACTGTACTTTCAATATAGTTTCAAACTAGGCTCAAACTAGGCCCAACACTTACTATCATCGTTGGCTCATAGTAGGATTAACATAGATTAAAAATACCTCTAAAACAGGACCAAAATAGTTTCAAAATAGGCTCAGAGTTGGCTCAATCTAGTTTCAAAGTAGGCATTAATGTAATTTATTTTTTTACTCCATATTTACTTTTTCATAATTACAATAATACATATATTTTTTTTCGTCATTTTATAATTTGTTGATGATATTTATGGGTGATTCTCCGCGTAGCGCACAACTTGCTTTTTTTCATGTTGTGAAAGAAAAATCACAAATAATATTCACATAATATTTCGATTCCAATGTAAAAAGGTAATTTCTGTGATTACAAACAAAAACCAATAGTTATTTTTGTATTTAACATTATAATTTTTCGTGAAAAGTGGTTTTTAAGGCTGAAAACGTCAAAATTTCACCTGTCCCCACAGGATGTTTAAGCAAAAAAGTTAATATTTTTAGCAATGTGCACTAATAAATACAATTACTGTTCAAATTTTAGTATTGTATATTTTAGTGGAATTGAATTGAATTGAATAAAAAAAACGTTTGATCAAGAAAAAAATTATTTTCTTTTTTTTGCTATTTATACTTGACTGCACTTTTGTGTGTTATTCTGCGTTTTATTATTAAACATTGAATTATTTAAATAAAAGTCAAATGTTAATATAGTTCTACTTCAGTAACAGCAAAAGTTATATTCCTTAAGTTGATCCATGAAGAAAATAATCAATTTTCTAATTGATTTAAGATTCAAATTTGTACAGGGCATCACAAAATCGTCTCCACCCGCCACAAAATTTCGACCGTCACTAGTCCAAGTTTAATACACAATGAAACAAACGAAATTCAAAATATTTATTTTAAACTATCATTGCTCCGGTAAGTTTACTATAACTTACCAAATAAATTTCTATAAATTACCGTATAAATTTCAATAAATTACCTTATAAATTTCCATAAATTACTGAAATAAAATTTTTAATTGTCGTTTGCGCTATATATGTTTTTGTAAATTACCAAAATAATAATTTTTAATTGTGATTTATGCTCTACATATTTTTATGAATATTAGACAAAATTTCTATAAATTACCGCATAAATTTACATAAATTACCCCGAAAATTTCCGTAAATTACCGAAATATAATTTTTTAATTGACGTTCGCGCTATATATATTTTTGTGAATTATCCTAAAAATTCCCATAAACATTTTAAATCAAATTTCAGCTATTTTATAGAATTCAACAAGCAAAGAATTTTTTTTTAATTTGTTTAAAAAAATTATAAATAATTTTTCCGGCCCACCATGGATATTTATTTCTTGACACTTTATCTTCAAAAATATGTATTGATATTTATCATTTCGATAAAAAAATATTTTTAAAGTTTCAGACACCAAATCGTGCGCTACGCGGAGAATCACCCATATTTTTGTTAAACAAAAAAAAATGATTTCAATTTAAAAAAAAAAAAAAAACCCATTTTTTTCATAATCGAAATAATACACGGAGATTAAGCAGGATTAAATTGGGATTCTCCTACAACTGAAAGAGGAAGTTGGATAGGGGGGGGGGAGAATGAAATAGCAAGAGAGTGAGAGGGAGAGAAACGGGATTATTGTCCAAGTCCAATATTTTCCCCGGCTAATGGGATTAAATTGAGAATTGTTAAAAACAAGTGTGTGCACACTATTTCAAATACCGCGCTCTCACCATATACAAAATATATATATATAAATACGTACTTTTATATATATATATATATATATACATGTATATATTCAGCTCATCGAAAAATGCACTGTAAGCTCATTCAACAAAAATTTCAATCCTCTCTCGAAATAGAATCAACAAATCAAAATCCCCCATTTTTATTCCACACATTTTCTACTTTTTCCCTCTCCCCTTTTTTTCATCCACCTTCATTCCCCCCCTCTCTCTTTCTCTCTTTATTATCGAACTAAAAAAGTCAATCTCTTGTGTCAACTTTGAGAAAAATCGCAGGGACTCTTTATAAAAAAAAAAACCACATTTGGTTTTAAGTCAAAAGTCAAGAGTGTTTTTTTTTTACTTTTATGTTCGACAAACTCTCTTTTAAATTAGTTGGAAAATTACGTGTCAAGAATCAAACATAACCTTCAAAATTGAAAAAAAAATTTAGAAAAAAAAAATTTTTGCAATTTATCATTTAGGAAAATTAATACTCTCTAAATCTGAATCAGTGAAATTCCACTGAAGATCAGTGAAATTTGACTGAGAATAAATGGCTCTATTCTCGCGATTTTAATCAGTGAATTTTCACTGAAGATCAGTTAAAAATGATTGAAATATCAGTCATTTTTCACTGATTGTCCAATTATAAAAATACTGAAATTTTCTGTCAGACATATTGAAAATTTCAGTTATTTTTTAACTGGATAATCAGTGAAAAATAACTGATATTTCAATCATTTTTAATTGATCTTCAGTGAAAATCCACTGATTAAAATCGCGAGAATAGAGCCACTGATTCTCAGTCAAATTTGACTGATTCAGTTTTAGAGAGTATAGAGGACAAAAGGCAATGCAAAAAACATAACCTCAAAAATTTCAATGAAATTCCTGTACGTATGCATAACCAAAACGACGGGACGCAAAATTTGTAATCGATTCGTTTGTTGCGCAGACACTGTTTGATCTATAAAAAAAGAGAGAAAGAGAGAGAGAGAGAAGAAGAGAGAGAAAATAAAGTTTTGTAAGAAAATAATAATGAAAGTTAAGACAAATCGCATTTTCATAAGAAATGACTGAGTCACCTTGCGGGAAGAAGAAGAAGTGCACGCGAGATATAGCATATTCGCACGTTATCTTAAAAAAATGCGTCGATCGGCAAATTCAACGATAATCTTCATATATATATATATATATATATAATGCTGATTGAGAAATTGAGAGGCAACAGATGTGACGGGGTCTTTACATTGGAATGCGTTTGATTATTATTATTATTATTATTATTATTATTATTATTATTATTATTATTGTGATTATTACTCTATCGAGAAACAAAGAGATAAAAAAAAAATAAATAAATAATTGCCAATGACTTTATCAGCACTTTTACCGATCTTTGTCATCTTTTGTATGTATACTGTTTAATGAGTTTAGGATTCAATGGGAAAAAATAAAAAAAAAGTTTTCTATTGTTTAAGAAATTGAATTTTTGCAATTTAGAATTTTTTTCCCTTCAGACTGTGGGACTAAAAACAAAATTTTTTTCATTTATTGTATTGCAGACCTTTATTTAGATTAATTTTCATCTGTAGAACCATTTTTAACTTGGTAGGTATTTAAAAGTAGATAAAACTTATTGCGCAGCTTTGGAACTATTTTATAATGTTTACGATCTAATTGTTTCACAAAGTAAACGGGCCTGAAAATTAAAAATCCTCCCCCCCTTCTAAACAAATTTTTCGATTTTCGAAACAATTGAAAATTTAATATAAGAACTCTTTTTTTAATTTTTCTCGCCCTTTTTCATTTTATTTTTTTATACGAAGAAATTGGTTATTTACCCAAGGGAGAAATTTCTCTCTCTCTGTCTTTCTCTTCGACAAATTACTTTTTTTTCACGCGTAGATTTTCTGCGAAATCAGCAGCAATGGTAAGCAAAGGGTGGGAGGGAGGGCTTGTCTTTTAACGACACGATCTCATGGGTGTGACGATAAAAAAAAATCCACGTGAAATGACGAAGACAACGACGACAACGACAACAACGACGGACTACAAATCAGTAGACGCGTACGTAAGCGAAGAACGTGTATAGGGGTGTCGTCTCTCATTGCGGGAATCTTGTCGTTCTTGAAAGGTTCAAGGCAAGAAGGATGAGGGAGGGGTGAGCGCAATTCGTCTATTGAGGGTGGGGGCGCTCCCGAGCACGAGGGAAAAAAAAAGAAAAATAGGGTGTCGAGAAAAAGGAAGGAAGAGAAAACAAGCTGATGTTTCCGTCGCGCGAGAGGGGTTGACACGCGTGTCTCTCATTGTTGAACGTGCATCGAGTACCGAGAGACGAAATTAAGTCTACTTTGACGAGAAAAAAAAAGAGAGAGACACTGTCGGCGAAAGCTGAGCACCAGAAATCAATTGAAAGATAAAAAGTATTTGTTAAAAATGTAATGCTATGTAAAAGGTAGTCAAAAAGTATCCCTACTGGTGATAAAAGACAAAAAAAATACTGTTTTACGCTCTGGAAACAAATGATCCTTTATTAAAACTAGAAATTTTAATTTAGAAGCAGATGGAACTTACTGCGCAGCTTTATAACTATTTTGAAACTTTTGCGGTCTATTGCGCATTTGCTGCGCAGTAGCTTCTATTACCACCTAAAGCTGCGCAGTAAATTTCCACTTATACCTTGCAGGAAAATCCAACTTTTTTACACTTCAATTTTTTTAATTTTCGATACTTTTACAAGCTAATTATCATTTTTTGATGTTAAAAATTTTTTTTTCTGATTTTTTTTACCAACATTTCGGCGGTAATAGAATAATAAATTTTCAACACTCTCTTAGTCTCTCATTGGCAATGATTGGTCTTTTCCGCGCGCGGTTCGTTGACACCACACACTGATGATAATAATAATAATAAAAGAAAATAAAGAATGCATATATCTGACAAACGATCTTTTATTAAAACTGATAGGGTTTAAATTCACAGCCGCGCGCATTACTTTATAAATCAAATCTTCCGATAATTTTTCAAACAGAAATGATTCCTTTAAAGAAGAACGAAAAAAAACAAATATTAAATTTTATTTCATTTAATTGAACTCCACTTTAATACCTAAGCGTCAATTTTTCTCATTCAATGACTATTTTAGTTTAAATTAAATCTATCACAGATCTCTCTTCATTAAATCAAAGTGGTTGACGTAACATTTCATTTATTATTACTATTATTATTATTATTACTATTATTATTGTTACTATTGTTATTATTACTATTGTTATTATTAGTATTGTTATTATTACTATTATTATTATTTTTACTACTGTTATTATTACTATTGTTATTGTCACTATTATTACTATTATTGTTATTACTATAATTATTATTATTATTATTTTATTTATTGGAAATATAATTTGGTGGCAACATTTTTTTTTCATTTTTTTTTAATTTTCATATTTTGAGGTTAATTTGCGAAATTTTTATTATTGAATTTTTATTTATTTTTATATATAAACATTTATTTTTATTATTATTATTCTACTTTTCCCTCGTTTTTACGCTATTCAAATTCGCTTGAAGGTTGAATTTGTAGAAACAAGCCGTTGTTCGAAATTCTCCTGTCGTTGCGAGTTTGGCGACACGTGCGAGCGACAAGCAAAGCACTCTGGGAAAAAGGGACTTTATGTGAAATTGGGGCTCGACCAACGACCCTCTCTCTCTCTCTCTCTCTCTCAAATCCACTGAAAGGGGTTAAATTATTCGTGAATTCAGAATTGTAAATTGTCCATTATTCTATCAGAAAATTTTCCTCCTAAGATGTGCGACAATTTGAAAATTCTTTCAAAAAAAAAAATAATAATAATAATTCTCATAATTTATCACACCACAAGAGAGAAAAACTTATTTTCTAAAAAAAATTGAAAATTTTTTTTTTTTATGAAAAAAAATCCCTCGGTACGATTTTTGCGCCCCCCTCGTTAAGGGGTGTTAAAAATAGGGGGCGATTGGAAATATACAAATAAATGCGCGTGCAACAGCGGTTGCATATATGTATATATATATATATATATATATATATATATATAGGGTCTTTTATTAATCCCGAGGAAAATAGGCGACAGTAGTTGACAAGAGAAAGATTGACACACGTGCACAGAATGGAAACAGAAGGCACAGGCGTTTTTTTTTTTGGATTAAGGGTGTGCCAAAAAGAACCAGAAATAATTCCAATAACGTGTGTGTGTGTGTGTGTGTGAGGAATTATAAGATATTAAAAATGATGGAACTGTGAATTAATTTTTCCTAGGGGAAAATAGATCAATAAATCATAGGAGAAAATTATAGAAAAATTCTTTTTTAATAACAATAGAAAATTTCATTTTTTTCCTTTTTATCCATTTTTGGGTACAAATTTACCTAAAATACAATCGTTTTGGTTTTCGATTGTATTTTCTTGTCATCCTTCTACTTTTCTGCCAGGTGAAACTTACTGCGCATCTTTAGAACGATTTTCGATTTCTGCGCGATCTATTGCGCATGTCCTGCGCATTTGTTTATTTCTCCACCTAAAGCTGCGCAGTAAATTCTCCCGTATTCCTTGGAGATAAATCCAACTTTTTTACACTTCACTTTCTTAATTTTTGTAACTTTGCAAACCCAATTAACACTTTTCGAGGTCAGTTACGAATTTTTTTTCCTCTTTTGACAATCATAAAAGTTGTAAATTGTGGTGGAACGTCATTTGGAAATGTAAATTTGGAATATGACGTGACTTAATAAAGAGGCGTGCAATTTTTTCGATGACATAGAGAAAAGATAAGAGAAGACCGACGGATTCTTTTTTTTCTCCAAACACATCCGGACAACAGGTATCATTCTCCCCCCCCCCCTCTCTCTCTCTCTCATGATCCGTATTCCGTGCGCGCGATCCTATTAATTCCTCGAGAATCCTTAGATGTTTCTCTTTCTCTCTGCCATGATCGTTTTTGGAGGACAAGCCGAGTCATAAGGAAAAGGATTTATGTCGACCTCGTACATACGGACCAAATTCATATTCTCTCTTTTTTCTTTGCTGTAGTGTATTTTGTGGGAAAGATGAGAACCGCAGATTTCGTATTCTGTTTGCGATGCTCCTGCTGCCGCATATATGCCGGTTTTATGATTTTTAATTCCTAGAAAATTGCTCTGAGACATCATCTCTCTCTCTTTCTCTTTCACATCAATTTTAGAGATTGCTATAAAACCGGTTTATTCTTTTTTAGTTTATTTTGACAGTTAACAGAAAAATTCAATCTCTCTCTCTCTTTCTGGTCCTCTTTGATCGCTTTGATATAACTAAATAAATGGCATCTTGCGTAACTTGTCAAAAATCTTGGAAATAATTAACGAGATATTTTCACTGAAACGATTCAATAAACTTTTCATTTTTATTGACTTTATTTTTATTTTCACTTGAAATGATGATTCATTTTTTTCTAATCTTTAGAAAGAATTTTATTTTTTTTTTCACGAAGAAATAATTTTTTTGCGTTTTAGAATCGAATGAGTAATTAAGGGAGATGAAAAAAAGAGAATTGCCCTTCTAATTCAAAAGTGGTTGGTTTCATTTTTTTTTTATTATTATTTTTAGGCATTGAGAAACTAAAGAAGGGACACGAGAGTTTGAAAAAAAAACTGCACCGGGAAAGAATGCCCATGAAATACTATACGCGTATATACATAACGAGCCGAAGGGATTAAGCTCTGCATGGTGGCTAATCCCCTCGTTCCGAGTTAGCTGTTAGGGTGACTCAAAAACCCATACGATGTGCTGCATACACACCATAATGCAAAATACCATTTGTAAACCACTATATATAATTCTCTCTCGTACCTTCTTCATTCAATTCATTAGTTTATTTTTTTTCCCCTTTTACATTTAGAGATTCATTATCGTTTTATTTATTACTAAATTTTTTTTTCTGGTATTTAATTTTTTTATTCTCTACGCTTGTCTAATGTGAATAACAGAAAATAATAGAAAATCCATTTTTGTCGGTAATTTAAATAAAATACCATCGTTGTGGTTTTCGATTGTATTTTCTTGTTACTACTGTGCTTTTCTGCCAGATGAAACCTACTGCGCAGCCTTTGAACGTTTTTCGATTTCTGCGCGATCTATTGCGCATGTGCTGCGCAGTAACTTCTATCATCATCCAGAGCTTCGCAGTGAATTCCCACGTGTTCCTTGGGGGTAAATCCAACTTTTTTACACTTCACTTTTCTAATTTTCGATACTATAACCAGCCGGTAATCGTTTTTCGATGTCACCGAAGAAAAAAAATCTCCATTTTCGTCTTAGCATTAATTTCTCTCCTTTCTTTACATTCTCCTAGTTATTTCAAAGGAATCTAGTACCAATTATATCAGTATCGTATCATAGTATCAATATTACAATACAATTATTATAATACCAGTATTTTTTTTTACTGAATTCCCCAAAAATTCTTTTCCCATTGGAATAAAAATATATTTTTCTTCCACGTCTATTCGAATACCATTTCCCGCTGTACTTGAGAGCTATCAACCAATTTGCATCACCAAATACAGAAAATGAAAATGGACGTGTACACGTATTAGCGGTGAGTGTTGAGTAGCAATGCATTCTCTCTCTCTCTCTCTCGTACAAAATCGAAGTCGCTTGAGATGGGTTTTGATATGATAGTGAAGGGTGATCGTGTACCGAGGGGTGGCAATGCCAAGAGTATGAGGAAGAAGGCAAAAGGATAAGTGGGTGGAGAAGGGGGAGGGGGGTTGCAAACTCGTAGCAGTTACGTGAGGGCGAAAGGGAATAGCTCTACCTTTGAACATTCTGACGGGATCTAGGATGGCAAAGCCTCTCCTAATGCATCTGTACATTTCCCATTACGATTCGGCGCGCGTGGGTTAAACTAACGAGAAAGAGAGAGTGAGTTGGATGGTATAGACACAGAGGAAGGGAGGTAGGGTTTGCTTTCATCCCGAATCGTGGTGCGTTACCATGGTGATTGGAACGTGACCGCATCAATGCCACTACATACACAGAAGAACCTTTCCTAAGGATTGGAAAGGTTCCTCCTTTTTCTATTTGACAAATTTTCGAAATATTCATTTTTTATTCGTTAAAATTTAACTAAAATACCACCGTTTTGGTTGTATTTTTTTGTTAATATTGTGCTTTTCTGTCAGGTGAAACTTACCGCGCAGCCTTAGAACGATTTTTAACTTCTGCGCGATCTATTGCGCATGTGGTGCGCAGTAGCTTCTATCACCATCCAGAGCTGCGCAGTGAATTTTCACTTATTCCTTAAAGGAAATTCCAACTTTTTTACACTTCAACTTTTTAATTTTCGGTATTTTAACAAGTAAATAATCACTTTTCTTTGTCAGTGAAGGAAAAAACTCGGTTTATTCGTGAAAAATGATGAAAAAACAGTTTTTAAATCCATTAAAATAGCAAATTAAGAACGGGATTAAAAGTAAATGAAGCGAAAAAGAGAATTTGTAAAATCAAAATGTCTTTAAATCATGGGACAGAGACTTTTTGTCTCTGAAATCCCTCTAAAGCCTGTAATTTAGAGAGAAAGAGGAGAAGGCAAGACAGGGAGGAATCCAGCAATTTGTCCAGGCACCTTGGTGTTTTTGGGGAGGTAGGGAATGAGAGAGAGAATCTTCAAAGGTCCAGGACTACTGATTCTGTGTGATGGCATGTATATATATATACAGCATTTGATGATTCATCCTTTGCTTTGTTGTTAGATGAAAGACGAGGGGGAAGAGAGAGAGAGAGGTCCGATTCACGATTTCACCCTCGTATTTTCCCATCTGTACATATATATATAAACCCCTCCCCCCTTCCAAAGAGTCAATAACAAGGGAAATTACAGGACCAGAGAATTGCGGTGTTAAATTAACCCCAAATAGTATTTATATTCTCCTAGGATCGCACACATTTGGCAAATCTCTCTCTCTCTCTCTCTCCTTCTCTTGGTCAAATTGCTCCATTGGAAATTTATCTTTTTCAAATGATACACACGTTTAAATTACTCGAGTAAATAATATATATGAACTTGAAAATCCAGCTGTCAGAACAAATTTAACTGCTATCATTGGATTTAATTTAATGGGAAATTAAATTTGAAATTGTAAACCGCATTTTTTTAAAAAAAATTTCGTTTTTCGTAAAAAAAAATTTTTTTTAGTAAAAAAAATTTATTTTTTAAATAAAAAAAATTCGATTTCGATTGGTAAACTATAGAAAGATCCTCAAAAGGCAAAAATTCGACCTTTTGCGAAGTTTCCTTTTTTTTGGTTATTGAATTTATGAAATACATTTCGTTGGATACTAATGGTGAATTCTGAGTATAGAGAGAAGGATAAGCACTTCAACCTTCGGATTTTTTTTTTCTTCCTTTTTGGCGCTAGATTCAATTTCTTGGACGCGAATCGAGTTGCCGGCGGATCTCTTCAGTGTGTGTGTGCCACTCGAGATTCAGAGGAGGATTCCTTTTGAAAATTAAGAGGGTTTTTTTTTCCTCGTTGGGAAAAAGGGAATTTTTTTCTTCAACTAGTTTGGGGTTTTTCTTATCCTTTCCGTTTTCTCTATCTCAATTTCCTTGTATTTTTTTTCATTTTTCTTTTCTTTCAACTTATTTTGCTTTTTATTCATTTATTATTTCTTCGGTTTTTGATTCTTCTTCTTTTTTTTCTTTTTAGCTTCTGTGAATATTTCCAGTTTCCCATAGAAAGTCAGCCAAAATTATTGTAGAAGCATTGGAAACTCACTGCGCAGCAGTAAAAGTTTTTAAAAAACTACTGCGCAGCGGCAGAACCGTTTAGCTGCGCAGTAGATCATTTTTAAATTTATCTATGTGCACCAACTTTCTCCACCCTCTGTCAGGGGTAAATTAACACTATTTCACCTCCGATCATCCATAACTCAAATTTTCACCATTTTTATCAAGAAAAAACTTTTTAGTTTATAGAAAAAAAAATCCTTTTTTCCGATATTTTCCTTACTAGAAAAATAATCCTAGTAAAAATTTACTAAACAAAATAAAAATTGTAAAAAAAAAAAAAATAACACCGCAGTGCCGATATTATTCCTTTTCTCCTCTCAGTTCCGCATAATTAATTTCTACCGCATCGCCCAACAAGACCAGTTTCTTACAATCAAGTTGGCATCACGCGAGGTCAATTATCACGGAATAGAATATGCGTCTCGTTAAAATTATCAAAAAAGATTAAATTACAGAAAAAAAAAAAAAAAATTATCGCTAAATCGTAACAAACTCCCCTACCCCCTATTCTTCGATAAAGAACACACAGCAACAAAGAACATTAAGAAGAAAAAAAAAATATCACTATATACAACTCCGATAAGACTTTAACAAATGTTACCCCACCTTCTTCTCATACCCTGCGGGGTTGAAGGGAGGGGGAGGGGGTACGAAGGGAAGTTAGTGAAAAGGGACCAAAGGGGGGTATATAACATATATATATATAAGACCAACTCTCCCTCGTGCGCGACAACTGAATTAACTCCTCTAGGTATTTCTCTGGCTTTGCTCGTTTTGTCATTGTCCCATCGGATAAGGATCTTTTGCACACAAACACATGCAAAACTCATATATATATATATATATATATATATACATATTTTCACTCTTTGTTCCCTTGGATATAAACTGAAAAGTGGGGGAATCCTTGATAGCGGTGCAATGCAAAAGTCAAGAGAGAAAGGGATTGTGGCGGTACGATGAAGGGACGCGGGAGGTACAAGGGTGGGAGGGGTAAAGCTTAACAGTGAATAAAGTTGGGTGGGGCGTGTTAGAGCAACGTGCACCGCGTGCCCCTAGTGGTTCTATAAAATATGCGAGACATTAATATTCTGGCCCTTTGGAAGATAGAAGAGGTGCAACAGTGTGTGCGTAAAGGGGGGTAAAGGGTGGGAGGAAGGGTGGGGTGGGGTCAATTATTCCGAACGACGAAAATCGAGAAAAATGAAGAGACAATAATCCCCCACCCCCCTTGTAAAATTACAATACACAAAAAGTCAAATCGAAATATTTTAGAAAAAAAAAATTTCCAATTTTTTGCTAATTAATATAATTTTTTTTTACTTTTGTGAATTTTTGCATTTTTTTTTTTTATTTAAAAAACATTTTTCATGATTTTTATTGAGAAAAAAGTCAAAAAAAAAAAAAAAAATCCGCTAAAAATCGATGAGAAATTACTAATTTAGCATTACTAGGGGAAAAAGTAATTTTAGCTTCGTGGTAAAGTATATACCGGAATGATAATAATTTAGAAAACTGTGTTCAAAATACTGGTATTTTTTTTTTCTTTTCGAGAAACGTACTATTACTTTTATTATTTAATTAAGAAAATACATATGTATTTAATTAATTAGTAATAACAATAATAATAATAATAACAATTACTGGATAATTAATAATAAATAATTAATAAATTTTATTGGAACAGCGATATGTTTCACTGAATCAGCGAAAGTTTTTGCAATTTTAAAGAAACATCGCTGTTACAGATAAATATTTTTTTCCGTTTAATAATAATAATAATCATAATAATAGTAATAATAATAACAATAATAAAAAGTGTAATGTGAAAAAATACCAGTGGTAATTAAATAGAAAAAGAAAAATTCCTTATTGTTGGAAAAAGAGGGGAATTTTTTTTTTTTTGCTTAATGGATTGAGATTGTGATTACGTGGAGTGATCGGATCGATCTTGCATCGACTCTTGGTTGCCTGTCTGCCTCCCTTACCCAAACCCCTCCCGCCCCTTGCCCCCCGTTTATCTCTGGGGAGCACTAATGGAAAGACTGGTATTCTATGTGAACGACCTTCGTTTGGCCATTGGCTGCTGCTGTTGTACATGTCCGCGCTCTCTTCTCTCTCTCTCTTCTTCTTCGTTTGAAGAATACGATCTCGCTCTCTCTCTCTCTCTCTCTGTATATAGATCCGCTAACCTACGTGTCCGTCATGCGGATGCTGTCCCTGGACTAGAATCTGTTTTATTGACACGCAGGGTCTCAAGTGCTTTGCTTCTCTTTCTCTCTTTTTTTTATCTCTTTATTTCATTTTATCTCACTCATTCTATGATCGTTGATAAATACAATTGACGGCCTAACGGTGTGAACCTACGGAATTGTTACCAAATGCCTGTAAACAGCTGCGTTTGCTCGCACACATTCCCTTGAGAAAATTCCCTTATACCACTAACACGTGATCGTAAATCGGATTTTTTAATTTTAAATAATTTAATTAATCATCTATTTTATTTCTTCGATACATTTTCTTTACCCTTTTTTCGATAAAGAACCATTTTTTTTTTTTTAATAAAAATATTAAATTTGTATAATATTTATCTAAAACAGCGAAAGATTTCATTCGAATAGACAAAATATTTTTTCCTGAAATAGCGAAAGTTTTCACTGGAATAGACAAAATATTTATACCTGAAACAGCGAAATGTTTCACTATATAGAATAGCAAAAGATTTAACAATATTTCATTTTATAACAATTCCCTATCAAAAATTAACTACTGGCACAGTACTGCGCCAGTACATTATAATTTGCAAACGCAAATTCTGTTCAATTTCGAAGTAGTTGAAAAAATTCTAATTAGCCGCGAGGAAAAATGACCAACTATTACAGGCCTAACATCAAGGGTTCGAATCCCGTTGAGGGTAAAATTTTTTTTTTTTGTTCCTCTGACCGAAAATGAACCCTCTCTTGAATGCAAAGGGGCACATCACGATGATGACATGCATTTGATAATTTTTTTGGCATGAAATTTTGAGAGAGAGAGAGAGAGAGCAAAATCGAGTGATGAGAACTTATGTAAATAGAGGTTAGGGTTCCAACCCTGAATAAGAAGAAAGAGGGGGGAGGGTACGAATTAGCCAAAGGGTCCCGAGGTGCAAAGGGGTTCACTTTAATATAACCCAAGTTCGGATTGGGGGGAGGGAGGGGGGGACAACGATTTAGGGGTGTGAGAGTAGTGCCCCGCTTATTGGACCCCACTAAAACACGCCCCTGGACCTGTCACTTTGACGTATGGCAGTCGCTGTGGAATCCATTATATAGTCAATTACTCGACGTGATAGGGAACCACCGAGGCCTAATGCCCCATAGCAAGTGCCGCACTTGCCACTGCAACCTGCCTCCCCAAAATATCGATGATCCCCCTGCCCCCCTCCTCCCATCCTCTTTCTATCTTATATATATATATAGTATACTCTTTCTGAACATTCATCTCCTTATATTGGACATATATATGTATATAGTTTCATCATTAACCAACTGGCGAGAATATTTTTTTTTCACTCTCTAATGAATTTTATTTTTAAAAAAAGTCATATTAATTTACAAAAAAAATGAAAATTTAAAATTTTTTCTATTTTTGCAAATTTATAGAGCTAAAGAATTAGATTTTTTTTAGTATTAGGAAATGAATATTTGAATTTTTAGGTTAATTTTAGTTTTTTACTTGTTTCATTAAAAAAAAATTCCATGAAAAAAAGTAGTTCCATAAAAAAATTTTAGTTCAGAAATAATAGTAGTTTTATAAATATCAGTAGTTCCATAAAACAATAGTAGTTTCAATATAATTGTAGTTCCATAAAAATAGTATGTTGTCTAATAGTATGTTCCAGAAAAAATAGTAGTTTTAATAATAGTATTTTTGTAAAAATAGTAGTTCCATAAAAACATAGTTTTGTTAATACTAGTACTTCCGTTCTAATAGTAGTTTTATTAATAGTAGTTTCATAAAAAAGTTTTAAAATAATAGTTGTTTTGTAAAAGAAAGAAAAGATTTAAAAAAAAATTTTCATCCAACGTATATTAAAATCGATTTTTAATCTAATCAAACATGGATCGCATTATAAACTTGTCCTCTTTTTTTCATCAGTATACCCTAATCTTGAAACATTTTTAGTCCCTCTGATTTATCATTATTCAGCAAGGGATAAGAGTATCATCTGCGATAATGGAGCTCGAGCATATGTCACAAAAGAACTCTCGCCTCCTATATACATATATATATATATATATATATACATAATACTCTAGATTTTCCAATCTTGTCGATATCGTCGTCACTGTCATTCCATATAGCAAAAAAAAAAACTTATCTTACAGTGAATATCTCGCGCTGTTGAAGGGACGATGGCAATAATAATTTTTCACCCCCTCCCCCTCAAAACCCCTTCTGTACCTAAAGTTTTTCACTATCTATACTGTTCCTTTATGATTATATGCGCTTGAGAGTTGTATCAAAAGGCAAAATGTTAAAAGGGGTTGTGAAAATTCGCTATACATATATACATGAATCCAAGAAAGAGAGCCCACCCTTGGAAAAGTTCGTTAAAGTCGTAAAATTCATAATTAAGATTTAAAAGGAGAGAGAGAGAGAGAGAGAGAGAGAGAAAATTCGCTTTTTGTCCCTTGGGGGAGGTGTAAAAAGAAACTTTAATGTAAATTAACAAGACGATAGTCCTTATCTCTTTCTCTCTCATTTTTTTTATGAAGAAAAAAAGTAGAGAAAAAAAATTGAAACAAAAATTATTTTATTCTAATACCTGAAAATAGTTTTTTAAACAAATCATTAATAGTAGTTCCATAAAAAAGATTTGTAAAAATAGTAGTTCTATAGAAAATAGTAGTTTTAAAATAATAACCTTTTGAAAAAATAGTAGTTTTATAAAATACTGGTTTTAGTAATAATAGTAGTTGTGTAAAAGTAGTAGTTGCGTAATAGTAGTAGTTTTATAAAAAATATTAATTTTTAAAATAATACGTCGATTGAGGGCAGAAACACGCCAATTCAGGTGAATGTTGAGAAACATGAAAATCTAAAAAATATTAGGGAAACCTGCCATTCCAGTGAAGATTTCAAAAACATGCCATCTCAGATGTCAAATTTTTGTTGATTGTTTTAGGTTGGTAACACTGTAAACGAAAAATTGATGAGTCAAAATAATTAATATTTTGTTGAATGTTGATGGTTAAGTCGGTAGAACCTTTAATAATTTTATTATTAATAATTATACTTTTCTTAATTTTTAATATTGATTTCAAGAATAAAATTTTGTTAACTATAATATAACATTTTCAAGAAAGTATTACCAACCTAAAACAATCAACAAAAATTTGACATCTGAAATGGCATGTTTTTGAAATCTTCACTGGAATGGCAGGTTTCCCTAATATTTTTTAGATTGTCATGTTTCTCAACATTCGCCTGAATTGGCGTGTTTCTGTCCTCAATCGACGAATAGTAGAATGCTAAGTTCCTGAATTTTTTTTTACTACTTTTTTTATTCCCTCCTTAAGAAAAATAAAGTTCCTTCATTTTCATCAAAAATCTGATTTTAAAATGACGAAAAGAAGAATGATAGGAAAGCAGAAAGGAGGGTTCAACATTTTTTTTTCCTGAACATGTTATAAATCAGCAATTACAACTATTTTTCCTAATACAATATTGTCGAAAAGTGAAACCTTTTAAAAATGAAAAGGTTGATTCCTGTATTTATTATAAGGGTAACCCCGTGACCACCAAATCTCTATCTTTCTTTTATATTATATAAGTCATCTTCAAAAATTGTTAGTAATGGTTTAGTAGGGTAAATTTTTTTTCTGTTTCCATAGGAAGGCCAATTTTCCACACACACACACAAAAAAAGAAAATGCTTCTCTTCGTTTTTCTTTATTTTTCACTCTTATTCTTCTCGAAGTCCTCTTATTTCTTTTTTTTTATTCTTATGGTCACAGTGTGAAATTTCAGGGCGTGTTAAGGTATATAATATAGGCCTCCCGGAATGAACGGGAACCACATTGCGCAGGGGATAATTTACGGTCCGTGGCAAAATGACAAATGTGAACGGGGGATAAACGACGACAACGACAACGACGACTCTGCGTCGAGGAGAGAAAAACTTTGAAATATGACATTTCAAAATATATGAACCACGCAGAAAAGGGAAAAATAGAGAGACAGACAAACAGACAGATAGACAAAAAAAAAATTTTTTTTTTTTTCATTTTAAAATTAGACTTGTGGCCTAAACAATTATAACAATTGTTTTGTTGACATTCTTATTTTAGGAATAACATAGTTGATGTTAAAATAGAATCATAAATTTTTGCCTTTTTCCCCTCACAACTTTTACCTTAAGGTCAATATAACTGACAAAAGTGAATAGTACAGAAAAAAAGAAGAAAAAAAAAGAAAAATATTTTTTGTGACACTGTTGATGAAACTTGAATGCCCGGAACAAATTGTTTCTGATTAGCAATGTAAATATTTTAAAATTCCGAGAGGTTTCTACATTATTCTTTTTGAAGATTTTTTTTGTTTAGAATATTTTATTTTTGTTTTTTTATCAAAAAGAATAAAATACTACTATTAATAGTACTTTCATAACTATTAGATAGTACTACTACTACTATTACTAAAAGTACTACTACTACTAATAGTATTGCTAATATTAAATATTTCTACTATTTAGTAACTTCTAGTAAAATACTATTATTATTATTACTAACAGTACTAATATTAGTAATGCTACTATTAATAGTACTACTATTATTGTTACTACTAGTATTAGTACAACTATTAATTTTAGTTACAGAGTACAATTCGTAGTAGTAATAGTAATATTAGTACTATTAATAGTAGTAGTATTTAATAGTAGTAATTCTAATAGTACTACTATTAATAGTTCTGATACTAATAGTACTACTATTAATAGTTCTAATACCACTTGCTTCACTGCATTGTGCCTTCTTACCTACTGAGCCAATTTCTAACTCTTTTGAAAAAATTCCAATTTTTCTTTTTCATCTCTCTTTCCCTATTATTTTAATTAATTATTCTAATTTTTTTCCCTTCTAATCCCATTTAAATTTATTTTCTTTTTTTTCTTTGACATTGATGCAACTAAATTTTTTTTTTTTTACTTTATTTACCCCATTCGATTCAACGTAAGAAAAGCCACGTAGAGAGAGAAAGAAAATCCCTCTCTCACATACACCGAGAAAGGGATTTTCCGTCTCAGCAAATTGCAACACGAAGATCTAAAATAGTTGAAGTGGAAATGGTTGATCGGCGGCGCGCTAGAAAAGTATCAGGCGTGAGCTGCTTTGGGATTGGTTTATTTGGGATGGAAAGGGGGGAGGGTGAGGTGGGGGAAGGGGGGAATTTAAGGGAAACAGTCGAGTTTCATGGATTCGTAGAAGGAATTTTGGAGGTTACCAGAGAGAAAGAGAGAGCCAGAGAGAGAGAGAGAGAGAGTTTTTCGGATCTTAATATATATTGAGTTCACCCTTACCCCCCCCTTACTTTTATATATATATATACACGTGTGAGTACATATGTAGGGTTGGCACGCGCCAATCAAAAAACTTTATATAGCCGTTTAACCCCTCCACCCCCACTGATACACCTCCTAACCATAATTCTCCGATAGGTTCTGTTTTCCCCATTCTCGTTTGACAGCATTTTTTTTTTTTTTATTTTTATTCGTGATTTCTACCTGTTAATCAATTTTCGCCTTGATTTAGGGGAGAAAATTTTTGATTAAAATGAAAAAAAAAAACGTTTGAAATAAATTTTACAATGTATTTGAGGTTGGGGAAAAAAAGCTCAAGTGACAGGATTCGAACTCTGAACGGTTGCTACAAAAATTTGTCAGTGCTTTTTACCAATTGAGCCATATCGACTACTTTTTTTGGGGGGGTGAAAAAGTATTAGATAAGAAAAAATAGTTTTTTGTCGTTTAATTATACAATCTAAAAATATTAAATTCTTTACAAAAAAAAAAATGATTTAATTAAATTAAAAATTGTAAAATAGTTGTTAAAATTTTTATTTAATTACAAAATGTTCTAAAAAAAGTAGTAAAAAAAATTTAATTAAATTAAAAATTGCAACAAAAAAAAATCCCAAGTTGTCCAGAGGGATAAAAAAAATAATTTGTGATTATAATCAGATGTTGAGTGATAAAAAAAAAAAAAAAAAAACTTGTGAAATTACTTAAAAGAGAAATATAAGGAGAAAGAGAGAGAGAGAGAGAAAGAAGTAAAAGATCGCGTCGATGTAACGAGTTTTCGTGATCCAATCTCATGAGGTCTTCCCAAGTGACTCTCTCTCTCTCCCTTCTTTCCTTTCCTTAACTATTTTCTTCAATTTTTTTTTACACGATCCTTTCGTTGACAATAAAAACGTATCGTCATGTTCACAACACCCGATACTTTGTCGAAAATACGATCGTACCAGATTCATTGGCTTCCCACGCAAAATAAAATGAAAAAAAAAAAAAATTTCAAAGTAATTCACATTCCATAAATAAAATTCTCGATTTTTATCTTTTTTTCCATCGAGAAATTTTTCACAATTTTTTTTTTTATGTTTTATCGATAATATAAAATTTTATTTATTTTCTCCTAAAAAAAAAAGAAAATAAATAAAATAAAATAAACTTTTTTCTCTTCTTCAAAAATAGTATCAAAAATTTTGTATTTACAATTTTAAATACCAAAAAAAATGTAAATTTTAAATTAATTTTATATATTTCTTTTTCATTAAAACAATCACAGAAAATTAAAAGGCATTAAAATAAGCTGCAACGCTTATTATTTTAATCCAATTTTGCTTATTTTAATACTAAAATGGATTAAAATAAGCAGAATTGGATTAAAATAATAAGCGTTGCAGCTTATTTTAATGCCTTTTAATTTTCTGTGATGTTTTTCAAAAATTTTCAATAAAAAAAGTTTTGAAAAAATTAATTTTTTGTGTCATAGTAATGAATTTTTTAATAGAATAATAATAATATTATTATTATTATTATTTTTATTATTATTATTATTGTTATTGTTATTATTATTATTATTATTATTATTATTATTATTATTATTATTATTATTATTATTATTATTATTATTATTATTATTATTATTATATTCATTGTTGAAGTTATAACTCAAATATTATTATTATTATTATTATTATTATTATTATTATTATTTTATTAATATAATATTCTACTATAACAATGAAAATTTTAAAAAAATTATTTTATTAATAATATAATAATTATATTATTAAAATAAAATTGAAAAATAATTATTTTGTTAATTTTTGTTAACAAACAAATAAACAAGATAGTGAAGCAGTAAAAATGTAGGAAACAACTAGACATTAAATAAATTATGTGATATGTATCTCGAAAACTTGAAGAAACGCGCTCGCAGTAAAACACTAAAAAAGAACGCTCGCGATTGTAAAACTAGCGAAACATTTACGTACCAATTAGAAGATATTTTTATAGACCAATAAACATTGTAATGCGCTTCAAATTACACTCTCTGAATCATATCGCAAATATTCAATAAATATATGAGAAAAAAAAATTGCAAAAAAAAAAAAAAAAGATAATCAATATTTTTTTTTTTGTTTTATTTTCAAATATTGCCATATATACACATATACTTAACAAAAAAAAGAAAGAAAGAAAGAAAGAAAACAGTTGCAATCACAAAAACAAGCAATTATTTCACGATAATATAATTTTTTACCGTCATTATTTTTTTAATGTTTTTCCCATTAAGGAATTTGTTTCTTTGTCAATTTAATTTTTTTTTAAGTTTAATTTCTTTTATTTTTTACTTAATTTTTAATAATAAAAATTAAATTATTTAATAATTTTTTATTAATAAGAATTAAAAATTTTTAGTTCTTGAATAAATTTAATTATTTAATAATAGTAATCTACATTACCGACAGTCGATAATGTAGAGTTCATCTTTATCGACAATTAATTTATTAAACAATTTTTAATAATAATATAAGAATAATTTTTTTTCTTTTATTTTTTTTATTTTTAATACCTTACGTATTTTGTGTATTTAAACACAATTCTATTTTTCTACTTGTGA
The DNA here is from genome assembly GCF_019393585.1 of Leptopilina boulardi. Taxonomy (NCBI): domain Eukaryota; kingdom Metazoa; phylum Arthropoda; class Insecta; order Hymenoptera; family Figitidae; genus Leptopilina; species Leptopilina boulardi. Next base: position 250,922 of record NW_026137717.1, read on the forward strand.
TAAATACCGATAGTCGGTAAAGAAGATCTCTGTATTATTGAGTGGAGATAATGTGGAATTCATTTATATCGACAAATTAATTACCGTTAAAGGGGTCTCTACATTACCGACAGTCGGTAAAGTAAAATTATTATAGTAATAATTTGCAATTACAAGTGTCAAGGGTTCGATTCCCGGCTAATTAAAATTTTTTCTTTTTTTTTTAATTTTTCAAATTGCATCGTTATTTAAAACCAACAAAGGGAATTTAGAATCACAAAATATGTTTTTTTTAACAAAAAAAACCATTTTAGCAAATTTATCTTCTGCATTCTTTTCTCTTTTTTTTTGTTATTTTTCCCCTCGTAACATTTTGACCCTCGGCGTTGTGTGCCACCCTCAACATTGGAAAACACCATCGGAATTGCGATTATGGTGGTAATATTACTCTATATGTGTTTCGAGGGGTCGAATTCGAAGGGAGTGGGGTAAACTGGGGGGGGGGGGGGTGAAAAGCATTTTCATTCGAAGTAAAATTGGCGCCGGAGCTTATTGGCTTTATTTCTAACGGCAGTTCATATCTATTATTACCACTTGCTTTCTCTATATGTATACATATATATATGTAGTGACTTGGGGTTACTTTTAGGGTTGGTTTCAAAACCCGGGGGGGGGGGTAGAAAGTACGAATTGTACGGAAAACTTGAGTCTAAGTCTATTAGGAACTTACCTAATGAAGGCGTGGTTCAATTATACTAATGTATATCAAATATATATATATATATATATGTATATAAGTAGTATTTCACCATAATCCACTGAATTTCAACCCCAGACGAAAATGTCTTTATATTGTCACGTTGAAAGTTTTAATTAACGTTATTTTAGTTTGTAAAAGTAAATTAAGTACATTTGCAGCCCTAAATTTGGTGTTTTATTTCGTAAAATTAATTTTTACCAATATTTGTTTAAATGGCCTAGTTGGTAATCACCCGGGTTTGTAATTTTGCAACCAGGGTTCGATTCTTCCCACAGGAGAATTTTTTTTTTATTAAATATTTTTTTACATTTATTTATAATTGTAAATTTTTATTTAGAATTATAAATTTTTACTTATAATTGTAAATTTTTGTTTAAAATTATAAATTTTTACTTATAATTTTAAATTTTTATTTAGAATTATAAATTTTTACTTAGGTATAATTGTAAATTTTTATTTAAAATTATAAATTTTTACTTATAATTGTAAATTTTTATTTGAGAATTCTAAATTTTTTATTTATAACTGTAAATTAAATTTTTTCACAATTATAAATTATAATTGGTATAGAAATTAATTTTTTTTTTGACATTTGTTTCGTGATATTTAAATTAATTTCGTTCTTATTTTCCCATCGGCAAAAAGTAGGGGGGGAAAAAATTGATAAATATATTTTTTTTTCCTCTCTACTCTTTCTTATTCTTTTCTTTTGTGGTGAGCGCGTAATTCGTTTAAAACGATCGCAGCAGTAAATTCCTAGGGTGGTTATTAGGGATGACGATAAAACGCGGTTTATTTGGACGCCTCGACGCCAAGCGTCGTTGTCGTCCTCGTCGTCGTCTTTCGCCCGTGAAATACGAGCTCAACTTTATTACAGTGAAATTTCATCGGGATGGTAAAATTTTTATTTTTTTTTATTACTCCTTTAAGAATTGCGTAAAGAAGAGAGAAAAAAAATTAAACTTATAACCACACACACACACAAGGCGTTAATATTTATTTTAATGCATCGCTTTTAATTCACATTCCTAGCGATATATTTTTTTATTTTCATTTTTTTTACATTTTAAGAGCAAAATATTGACAAAAAAAATTAATAAATTGTATCTGCATATAAGTAATACAAAAAAAGTTATAATTTACTCCAAAATTGAATGAAATATCCAAAATAGATAATTTTGGAAATTTTTTAGAAAGTAGCCGACTGTGTTAAGGCACCACTTTTTTTCGAAATTAGTACCAAGGGTTCGATTCCTGGTGGGATATAATATTTTTTATTTATTTTTTTTTATTTTTATTTAATTACTTATTTTATTTTTTTAGCAAAATATTATCAAAAAAATTAATAAATAAAAGTATTTGCGTATAAATAATGTAAAACTGTTTTAATTTACCCCAAAAATTGAATGAAATTTAAAAAATAGTTAAATTTGGAATTTTTTTAAAGAAAATAGCCGAGTGTGTTAAGGCACTACTTTTTTCGAAATTAGTACCAAGGTTTCGATTCCTGGTGGGTGATAATTTTTTTTATTTTTATTTAATTATTTATTTTACTTTTTAGCAAAATATTGGCAAAAAAAATAATAAATAATAGCATCTGCGTAAAAATAATGTAAAAATGTTTTAATTTACCTCAAAAATTGAATGAAATTTAAAAAATAATTAAATTAGGAATTTTTTTTAGAAAATAGCCGTGTGTGTTAAGACACCACTTTCTTCGAAAATTAGTACCAAGGTTTCGATTCCTGGTGGGTAATTATTTTTTTTTTTAATTTTTATAAATTTTTTTTCGTCTAATATAAAAATAAATATTTAAAAAAAATGTTTGTACGCTATGAATAGAAAAAAAACATTATATGCACGTTCTCGCGAGGTAAAATTCAATTACTCCTGGCGTTTAACGGCAGTTAGCAATTTTCTGAGATACCACGGTGTGCGGAGTTCACAGTGAATTTTCTTTTAATGGGTTCTCGTTGTTCCTTGGGTTATACGAACAATAAAAAAAAATTGAATTGGCTCAACCTCGACATTAAGACCTGATGCTCGAAACAATGTTTGGAATTTATATCCACACGCTAACACAAAGCAAATTATTTTGTCAAAAATGTAAATAAAAATGTCAATGTATATTTTTGAATTTTTTTAAATTTAATTTTATTAATTTCGTAATTAATATTAAAAAAAAGTTTAGAATTCGCGATCCCTTTGTCATTTAGATTTCCTTTGAAGACCATTTTTAATTTAACCTCTTCTTTCATTCTTATTTTTTTTTCTACTATACGAAATTTCGTCTGGAAAGTTCGATCAGAGAAGTTTCCTCGGTTACAGAATCTGTTTTATTCTTTGTAGTCGGTCCTTGGGGCGAGATCGTGGTAAAGAGAGAGAGAGAGAGTAAAGTGTAGAAAGCCGGGAAGATAAACTCTCCCAATGTGACTTTACCCTGGCAGTTTGAAAAGTTATTTTATATATGTATATATATATATATATATAAAAAGAGAGGAATAAAAAAGAAACTTTTTTTTTATCACAGTGGGTTGAGGAGTCGTTCACCAACTTCGACAAGGGAATCAACTGGAGGAGTTATGTGGTCTGCGATGTTGCTTACAATAATGTCAACAATTGGCTATGGACGCCATTTATCGAAAGGGGACCAGCCAATAGAATGTACATCGAAATAAAATTCACAACAAGAGACTGTTCATTATTCCCTGGTAATGCGCTTAGTTGTAAGGAAACATTTAGTCTTCTTTATTATGAATTTGATGCGGCAACTAAGGAGCCACCGCCATGGGAACCTGATAGTTATAAACTAATTGGTGAGTACTTCTATTTTTTTAATATTTTTTTTAATTTTTAAAAAATTATTAAATTTTTATTATAAATTTTCTTTTAATTATAATTATTTATATTTATTTATTTTTAATGGTTTTATTAATTTTTAAATATTTTTTTGTGACAGCGTCTGAAAAAAGAATATTTTGCACTTTTTTCGATTTTTATTACAAAATATTTTTAAAGAATTTTTTTTTTTTTTATAAAAACCGCTATTTTTATTTTGAAAAACTGACACTAAATTCGTAATCAGCTACTCCGAAAACGCCCGAGTGACAAGTTTCAAGCGAATTAGAAGAAAAAATTTTTTTAATTCCGCCATATTGGATCCGCCGTTAGGAATTTTTGAAATCCTATACCAGATTCGTAATCAGCGACCTCAAAAACCCCCGAGTGACAAGTTTCAAGCGAATTAGAAAAAAAAAATTTAATTCCGCCATATTGGATCCGCCATTTTGAATTTTTGAAATCCAATACCAGATTCGTGATCAGCAACCTTGAAAACCCCCGATTGACAAGTTTCATGCGAATCAGAAATTAAAAAAAAAATTCCGCCATATTGGACACGCAATTTTGAATTTTGAAAAACTGACATCGGATTCGTGATCAGCGACCCCAAAAATCCCCGAGTAGACATATTTGAATTGATAAAATATTTTTCTCTAATTTTTTGGACCAGCAGGTACGTGCGTTCGTCATAAGATAACCGTTCTTTCAAAAAAAAATTATTTTATTTATTATGGTCTGTAATTTAATTATTATTAACACTACACGGAGAGAAATCTGCTGCGATTTGCGCATGAGCAAGTCCATGGGAATATAGCATGGACACTTCCAAGCAAAAACTATAAGATTCCATCTGAATATCAGGTGAGACTCATACAATAATACCTCGCTCACTTAGGATTTTTGCTTGAAAGCGTCTGTTACTATATTCCTAAGGACATGCTCATGCGTAAATCGCACCAGATTTCTCTCCGTGTAGGAAACAATAACGAATCTTATGTCGTATTTCCAAAATTCAAAATGGCAGCTGCAATAAGGCGGGAATTTTTTTTTTAATTTCTGATTTGCTTGAAACTTGTCACTCGGGGTTTTTTGGGGTCGCTGATTACGAATCCGATGTGAGTTTTTCAAAATTCAAAATGGCGGCCGCAATATGGCGGACATATGTTTTTAAAATTTATCCAATTTGGTTGAAATTTGTTACTCGGGGGTTTTCAGGGTCGCTGATCACGAATCTGTTATCAGATTTCCAAAATTCCAAATGGCGGATCAAATATGGCGGAATTAAAATTTTTTTTTTCTAATTCGGTTGAAATTTATTACTCGGGGGTTTTAGGGGTCGCTAATTACGAATCCGTTGTCAGTTTTTCAAAATTCAAAATGGCGTGTCCAATATGGCGGAATTTTTTTTTTAATTTCTGTTTCGCTTGAAACTTGTCACTCGGGGGTTTTCAATGTCGCTGATCACGAATCTGGTATTGGATTTCAAAAATTCAAAATGACGGTTCGAATATGGCGGAATGAAACATTTTTTTTTCTAATTCGCTTTAAACTTGTCACTCAGGGGTTTTTGAGGTCGCTGATTACGAATCTGATATCGGATTTCAAAAATTCAAAATGGCGGATCCACTATGGCGGAATTAAAAAATTTTTTTTTCTAATTCGCTTGAAACTTGTCACTCGGGGGTTTTCAAGGTCTCTGATCACGAATCTGGTATCGGATTGCAAAAATTCAAAATGGCGGTCGCAATACGGCGGAATTTTTTTTTTAAATCTCGCAATATTGCTTGTAACTTATCACTCGGGGGTTTTGGATGTCGCTGATCACGAATTTGGCAACGGATTTCAAAAATTCAAAATAGCGGTCGTAAAATGAAGAAAAATTTTTTAAAAAGTCGCTCACTTTTGCTTGTAAATTCCTACTCAGTGGTTTTTTGAGGTTACTGACTTAGTTAAATAAAAATTGAAAAATAATTTTTTCGACCCTACCACCTTTTTTTCAGTTTCGCTGTCACATTCTCCACTTTTTAGCAGCTAAAAAATACATTTAAAAAAAAATGAAATTAAAATTATTTTTCAGGTCGTATTGCCGCTGGCGAGGGTCGTTTCAATACAAATACAGAAGTAATAATCAACACCGAAGTAAAATCAATTCCAGTGACAAAAAAGGGTGTTTATTTTGCATTTCGCGATCAAGGTGCATGTATCTCGATTCTAGCCATTAAAGTCTACTATATAAGTTGTCCCGAGGTATCAGTGAATTTCGCCCATTTTCCAAAAACACCAACTGGCCGTGAAGTTGCACTCATTGAACAGGCAAAAGGCACATGCGTGGCTCACGCTGTTAAAATTGAACAACCAACTTTTCTTTGTAAAGGCGATGGTAAATGGTATTTACCAGCTGGTGGTTGTCATTGTAAACCAGGATTTCAAGCTGACGCCGAAAAACAACAATGCAATCAATGTCCAATTGGACGTTTTAAACATGAATCAGGCTCAAATCAATGTGAATCATGTCCAGCTCATAGTAAAGCGCCCGATTATGGTTTCACTGAATGTCGCTGTGATGCGGGCTATTTTCGTGCTCCTGATGATCCTAAGAAAATGCCATGCACACAACCACCATCGGCACCACAAAATCTCACTGTAAATTTTGTCGATCAATCAACAGTAATATTATCATGGAATTCACCTCATTTATTGGGTGGACGAATTGATACAACATATCGTGTTGTTTGTGATTCATGTAGTTCAGGCGTTAAATATATACCAACAAATACAGAATTATTTAACGAGACAAAAATTACAATTACCGATTTAAATGCAGTGACGACATATCGTTTTCAAGTATTTGCAGAAAATGGCGTATCACAAATGGTGGGAAAAAGTGAATACGTTGATATTACAGTGACAACGGAGGCGAGTGTTCCAAATCTTGTCAGTAATGTGAGAATTACAAGTGTCAAGAGTATGGAACTTAGTATTAGTTGGGATGCGCCTGTTGCTGATATTGCTGGCGATAGTGATTTGGTCGAACGTTACGAAGGTGAGGGACAATATTTGATTTTTTTTTTATCGAATTAAAGAGATTTTTTTTCCGTTTTTAATTTTTTTTCTTTTTTTTATATTAATCACCTGAAAAATGAAACACTTTAAATTTTGAGCGTTTCAAATTCGAAGAATCACAACAATTTAACGTTTAAAATTTTGAGCACCTAAATTAAATTTTAAATGCTAATTTTTAGAAATAAAAATAAAAAAATTTTATTTATTTATTTTTTTTTTAATTTTGTAAATGTTGTGTGAGATTTTAATTTTTAATTTTCCGAAAGCAAAATTTTGTAGTGATTATTAACAAGAGACGTTTTGATTTGTCTCCAAAAGAGCCTCTCTTTTTAGTGAGATGCTATCCGCACACGAATGACGCGTCAAATGCAACTGTCATTGAAACTTCGGATCTCTCAGCAACTATCAAGGGTCTCAAGCCAGGAACAGAATATGCTCTTCAAGTTAGAGCTAAAACTACAAGAGGTTGGGGCGAGTACACGCGGGTGATTTACAAAAAAACACCCCATGCAATGGGACTCGGTGAGAATTTTAATAATTTTTTTCTTCAATTTTTATTTTCACAAAACTAATAATTATTAAATTCTTTATTTAAAAATAAATATTTATTATTAATTTCCCTACTCAAAATATAAATAAATAATTAATTCTATACTCATAGAAAGAATTTCCAAACTAAAAAAATAATTTTTATACAGTAGCCGCGAGGACAAAGTGTCGAAATGTTGTGAAATAGCAACAGGTTCGATTCCCGGTGGAGAAAAATTTTTTTTTTGCATAAAAAATATAAAACTTATTTTTCAAACTTATTAACTAATTTTTTTAGTTATTAATATTAAAAGAAATTAATTTTTTAAGTAATAAATAATAATAATAAATAATTTTTTTTTTGTCAATAGATTATGTTGGAGACGAAGACAATATGCAAGTGCGAATAATTGCCGGAGCAATTGTTGCTGTCGTCGTTCTACTTGTCATTATTATTATAATGACTGTTCTGTTCCTCAGAAGGTAATATCAATTTTGGAGTATTTAAAATATAAAAAATAAAATTATTTTTCTAAATAAAATTACTAATTCTTAAATTTAATTAGTTTTCAAAACTAAATGTTTTGAGTACGAATTTCAAATACCTCAAAATTTGAAAATTTTCAAGCTTTTGAAAAATTAAGAGCGATTCAAAAAAAATTCATTGTTTTTCAATTTTAAACGTTTTAGAACGCCTTAAAATATTAACGTTTCTTTTAAGAGCTATAAATTTTGAGCACCTCAAAAATTAAACGTTAAAAAAGTTGAAGATTTCATGTTTTAAGCAGCTCAAAAATAAAACGCTTTCAATTTTAAGCGTTTTAAGTTTGAAGAAAATCAAAAATTGAAAGTTTAAAATTTTGAGCATTTTAACATTGAAACGCCTAAAAATTTTAACGTTTTTTTTAGCGTTTCAAATTTTCTACATTTTATGTTTTGAGCACCTCAGAAAAAACGCTTAAAAATTTTCAGCGTTTTAAGTTTGAAGAACCACAAGAATTGAACGTTTAAAATTTTGTGCGTTTAAAAATTGAAACGCCTTAAAATTTTAACGTTTTCTTTGAGAGTTTTAAATTTTGAGCATTTAAAATGTTGACGATTTAAAATTTAAGCACCTCAAAAATAAAACGCTTAAAAATTTTCAGGGTTTTAAGTTTGTAGAACCTCAAAAATTGAACGTTTAAAATTTTGAGCGTTAAAAAATTGAAATGCTTTAAAATTTTAACGTTCTCTATGATCGTTTGAAATTTTGATCATTTTCAATTTTGAACACCTCAAAAATTGAACGTTTAAAAAAATTTTTTACATTTTAAAAATTGAAACGTTCTGAAATTTGTATGTTTTCTTTGAGCGTTTTCAATTTTTAATCACTATTAATTTTTTTTTATTATTATTTTTAAAAGTTTTCTATTTATTTTTAGTGTTAAAAAGTTTTTAGTTCTTTTTTTTTGACAAATTTCACTTATATAATCGAATATCGATGCAGCAGGGCCTCTGACGAATGCAACAAGAAGCAGCCAAGTGACTGTGACACATTGGAATACAGAAATGGCGAAGGTACGTTTAAAAAATTTGATTTGCATAATTTTAGAAATTTTTTTTTTTTTTTTTTTAATATATTTTATCTCTCTTTTTCTTTTTTTTAGAAAAATTTATTCACACCAATAGCCCCTTATTGCTCTAAATTTATTTATATATATATATAGTTGTCTCACTACGCCCTCGTGTGTCTTGTGACTAATATTTGAAACCAACCACCCCCCTTTTAGCAAGTCTTTAGCAAGTGTATCACGCCCTCGTATTATATCTTTAAATCTTTAATGATTTTCTCACATTGTTGTTGAGTGAACCCTTTAGACTAAAAAAAAAAATGAAAAAAGGGAAAGAAATCAATTTTAAAATAATTGAATTTTTAATTTTAGACAAAAAAAAAACCAAAAGAAAATTAAAAAATTTATTTATAATAAAAAAGAATTTGCAGAAAAAATAATTTAATTTGTTAACTCAAAATGAAAATTTTTAATTTAAAATATAAAATTATTTTTTAAAATTAAAATTGAATTCATTTCAAAACTATTAACGTTCTATAAATTTGAGCGTTTTAACTTTTAAGCACCTTAAAAAAATGAGCTTTTTAAACTTTTAACGCTTTTAGATTTAATTTTTTTCTTTGAGCGTTTTCGAATTTCGAAGGCCTCAAATTTTTAACGTTTTTAAAATTGAACAATTTATGTTTTGAAACATAAATTGTTTAAATTAAACGTTTACAGTTTTGAGACACTTAAAAAATTTAAACGTTTACAATTTTGAGCGTTAAAGTTTTGAGCCGCTAAAAAATTGAACGTTTAAAATTTTGAGCATTTTAAAATTGAAACGCCTAAAATTTTTAATGTTTTTAAAATTAAAAATTTTAAGTTTTGAGCCGCTCAAAATTTAAACGTTTATAATTTCAAGCGTTTAAAAATTTTTCAACTTTAAAGGATCTCAAAAAAACGTTTTAAGCATTTTAATGTTTTAAAATTTGAACGTTTAAATTTTCAAAGACCTGAAAATTTTAACGTTCGAAATTTTTAACTATTTTTAAAATTAAAAATTTGAAATAAATTAAAATTTATTTAATTCTGCAAATTTTTTTTTTTTTTTGAATTAAAAAAAAATTAAATAAATAATTAAAGAAAAATTTTTAATATTTGTTTAAGAGAAAATTTCAGAAAAAATTTTGAAAAAAAAAATTTATAAAACTAAAAAAAGCGAATTTTATTAACAGTGTGATATATTTTTTCTTTTTTTGTGTTTCTTGGCCCGCATTGTGTGCCATGTTTTTCTAACGAAATTCTTTCGATTCTTTTCTTTTCATGTGCGTTAATCCTAAACTATTGAACCTGCCTCCATGAAAAAAAACCCTTCATGAACCTAATGAAACAATGTACACAATCGCCTGCTACTTCAGGACTAGTTGTGACCTACAGTAAGTCATATCCAAACACCTCAAATTTTTTTATAGGGTCAAGGAATTTTTTTTTGTTTTTTTTTTTTATTATATTGTTGGTAGATTGTCACTGCACCCCTTTGAGAATGAATTTAGATTTAGTGTTGTAGAAATTTTTTTTGTTTGCAAACAAACGCATACGCACACGAAAAAAAATTTGTCATTTTTATCATTTACATTATAAAATATTTTTCAAAAATAATAGGCATAAAAGAAATACTTTTGTATATCTCGAAAATATACAATTTTTTAGAATAAAAAAAAATACTATAATTTAAATAGTTTATTTTTATTATATCATTAAAAAAAAAAAATTTTAATTACGTTTCCCCTATTTATTTTTCTTTTAATAGTTTTTTTTTCCAATTTTGAATTTTAATAAAATAAATGTTTCTTTTATTGACAGAAAAAAATTTTTTTTTTCTTTAGAAAAAAACAATTCAAAAATTCTTTTAACCTATTAAAATTTCTCCTAACTTTCAAATTTGAGCACTGCGAGATATTTCTGCTTTTTTAATAATAATAATAATAATAATAATAATAATAATAATAATAATAATGATAATAAAAAAAAACATTTTTGAATATTTTTTTAATGCTTTAAAATTTAAGCGCTGCATTTTTTTTATTAAACGCTTAAAATTTTTAGCGTCTCAATAATTTTACAGTTTTAAAACTTTTAAGACCTCAAAAATTAAACATTTACAATTTTAATTATTTAAAGTTTTAAACGCCTTAAAAAGTAAATGATTACAATTTTGTGCGTTTAAATTTTTAATCGCCTCATAAGGGAAAGTTTAAAATTTTGAGACTTTTCACAATAGGAACGCTTCAAAAAAAAATTTAACGTTTTTAAATTTTCAGCGTTTTGAATTTGAAGAAAATGAAAAATAGAACTTTTAAAATTTTGAGTGTTTTAAACTTGTAACAACGTAAAATTTTAACGTTTTCTTTGAGCGTTTCAAATTTAGAGCATTAAAAATTTTAAAGTTTCAAAGTTTTAAATACCTCAAAAATAAAACGCTTTAAATTTTGAGCGTTTTAACTTTGAAGAAGCTCAAAAATTGAACGTTTAAAATTCTCAGCGTTTTAAAAATAGAGCGCCTTGAAATTTTAACATTTTCTTTGAGCGTTTTAAATTTAGAGCACCTCAAAAATTAAACGTTTTAAATTTTGAGCATTAAAATTTTTAAACTTTCCAAGTTTTAAGTACCTCAAAAATAAAACGCTTTAAATTTTGAGCGTTTTAAATTTGAAGAAGCTCAAAATTTGAACGTTTAAAATTTTCAGCGTTTTAAAAATAGAGGGCTTTGAAATTTTAACGTTTTCTATGAGCGTTTTAAATTTAGAGCACCTCAAAAATTAAACGTTTAAAATTTTGAGTTTTTTTTTAAATTTAAAACGTTTTAAACGCTTATAAATTTAAGCCCATTAAAATTTCAACGTTTTTGTTTTATTAAAGCTTTCTATTTTATGCCCAGTACGCTTTTTAATTGCGATTAAGTTAATTGACCCAATTAAAAAAAAAAAAATAATAATAATGCCTAATTTAAATTGCTTTTGTGTGCTTATGCGGGCGTGCGCTTTGCCTGCATAGTTTTTTTTCTCTTATTTTATTGCATGATTTTTTCTAACCTCACATTTATTTTATTATAATCGTTTTTTTTTATTTTTAAAACGAGCGCGCTTTTTTTAAAAAAAATTTTTTTTCCATTATATAATGAAAAAATTTTTTTTTTCATTGCTTATCAATTATGCTACTTTTTTATAATAATAAATGGGTAATTATCTTTTGTTTAAATTTATATTAATTTTGCTGGTTAAATTTTTTTTTGCCATTTTATGTTGCTGTTTATCAATCATTTTTTTTTTTTTTTGTCATATTGTGTTGTTCACAGTGCACTGCAAAACGGACAGTTCACCGATTGTAACAACCCACACAAATAAGACAAAATCGTCGTGTAAGTTTTTTTTCTGTTGCTTTTGCAAAATGGGAATATTTTTTGTATTTCTTTTTTCTTTTTTTTTTAAAGAAAACTTTTTAAATTATTTTTTGAAATTAAAAAATTGTTTTCGTCTTATCGCGTTTTATAATAATTATCAACAAATTTCTTTTTTTTTGCACGAACTTTGTATAGTTTCTTTTAGAATTTATTTATAGTCTTTATGGAATGAAGCATGTTGTCCTTGCATATATTTTTTTTATTCTTCTTTCTATATATATATTATACATTTATATCTATATATATATATATATTGTTAATTGTTTCATGAATAAGGGAATCATTTAATTATTTAATGAAATTTCAGTATTTTTTCTTTCATCAATTTAAAAGAGGGGGGGAAAAATACTTCTACGAATCTCATTTTTGAAGAAACGAACATTTTTAAGCTTTTAAAATATTGAAGATTTAAAATTTTAAGAACGCATCAAAAATAAAATTCTTTCAATTTTGAGCGTTTTAAAAAATTAAAGCGTCTTATACTTTTAACGTTTTTTTTTAATGAGCGTTTTAAATTTTGAGCATTTTCAATTTTGAGCTACTCAAAAATTGAATGTTTAAAAAAAATTTATGAATTTAAAAATTGAAATGCCTTTTAAATTTTAACGGTTTCTTTGATCATTTTAAATTTTGAGCGTTTAAAATTCTCAGCGTTTTAAAAATAGAGCGCCTTGAAATTTTAACATTTTCTTTGAGCGTTTTAAATTTAGAGCACCTCAAAAATTAAACAATTGAAAAATTGAATGTTTAAAATTTTGAACTTTTAAAATGTTGACGATTTAAAGTTTTAAGCACATCAAAAATGAAATTGTGAACGTTAACAAATTTTTTAACATTTTAATATTAAAACGTCATAAAATTTAAACTTTAAAGCCACAAAATTTTGAGTACATTATTAATTGAGCGTTTAAAATTAAAATTTTTATTTTAAAAAAAATATTTTTTCTTTTTGAGCGTTTAAAAAATTTTTTTTTAAATTAAAAAAAAACTAATTACTTTTTTTTGTTTCACCAAAAATGAGATCAAGTAGAAAAAAAGGAAATTTCATTTCTCGATTTCAGTGTGAATTTATATAATTATTATAGTAATTATATATTGTAAAGCAATAAATTTCACTTGTGAAATATTAAGAAATTCAATAGTAATAAAATCTCAGTGAAAGAAAATAAAAGAGAATTATTATATGGGAAATCAAAATCAGAAGACAATGGAACGTCAAATAATAGTCAATAATGAGCGGCTCTGCGCGCTTACAAAGCAAACAATAATTAGTTGTATATTAGAAAGTTAATATTTGCAGTGACAGTAAAACAATGCGATGTAAGATAATAAAAAATTTATTCATTTATTTATTATTTTAAATTAGCAAAAAAAAAAAAAAAATTATTTTTTTCAAAATTTAATTATATAGTACAGTAATTATTATTATAATTGTCACCTCGTTAAAATTTCATAATTTTTAATTTATAAAAAAAAATTAATAATCACAATAATTTTTAAAATAATGATAATAATAATAATAAAATTAGAAAAAAGTTCCGTCAATTGTTTCCAAATGAAATTTAATCCAAAAAATAATAATTTCACGCTGAAATCGATTTTGTTCCAATGAGTTCAACTGTCATTGTTTCAGTTGAATTGTATTGCACATACATTGTGTTTTTTAAAAATTTTTTTTTTTACTAACAAATTTATATTTTATCTTTTTTGACACTTTAAAAAATAAGTTGGCATGAAAAATTTTGGCTGTACTCGAATCTTTGGCGGCTGATTAAAAAAAAGAAAAAAAAAAAAAGAATAATTCTTTTTGTTTTTTTTTTGAGTGAAATTATTTCACTTTATAAACTCAATATGTCTTGAAATTGGGATTTTCAAAAAATTGGTATTTTTGTGTGGTATAATTGAAAAAAAAAAAATATTTTTTGGGACGAAAATTTTTTGAGTGTTGTATTTTTAATTTTATTTAATTAATTTTTTTAAATTTTATTAATGTAGTTTTTTTATTTCTTTGTTAATTATATAATTTACGTTATTTAATTTATTTATATGTAAAACAATTTTTAAAATTTTACTTTTCCATTTGTTTCATATATTTTTTAATTTATTTATTTTTTCATTTGTTTTAAAATATTTATTTTTATATCAATTTTTAATCTTTTAAAAATTTTTTTTTTATTTTTATATTTCCATTTGTTTTCAATTTTTATTTATTTTCTCATTAATTTTGAAAAATAATTTTAATTAGCTCTAAATTTTTTAATTTATTTTTTATCAATTTTAAAAATATTTTTAATTAACTAAAGGTTTTTTTTAATTTAATTTTTCCAAAAATTTATTTTCCCATTTTTTCTTCTTTAAAAAAAAATAAATTTATTTTTCTTTTAATTTATTTAAAATACTTTTTTCTAAAATTATTTTTCAATTCTATTTATTTTTGTTTATTTTAAAAATAAAATTCACGGGTTAAAAAGAACACGATCATAAAATTTTATTAAATTAAAAAATAAATAAAAAATTTGTTTTAAGATTTTTTTCTTAAATAAAAGGTGATTTGGGGAGAAAAATTAATTTTTTTTTCTTGAAACTATGAGAAACAAAAAAAGATTGTTAAAAAATAAGAAACTAGATTCAAAAAAATTAATTAAAAAAAAAAAAAATGAAAAATTCAAATTTCCGTCAAAAATTCACAAGGTCGGCCCTGTTGTAAATATAATGAACTCTTTTTTCGTGACATTGCAGTGACGACTCCTCTCTTCACACCTGCAGTGGGAGTTGCTGGCGCGGGTGCTGGTGGTACAGGGGGCGCAAGCTCCCGAAGTTACGTTGATCCCCACACTTACGAGGATCCAAATCAAGCAGTTCGAGAATTCGCACGAGAAATTGACGCTGGATATATTACGATAGAAGCAATTATAGGTACAAATATTTCAAAAAAAAATATATATATTTCAAAAGAAAATTTTTATTTTCACTTAAAAATTAAAAAGATTTTAAAATTTAATTTTAATTAAAATTTTGAGCGTATTCAAAATTAAAACATACAAAATTAATGCCTCAAAAATAAAACGATTAAAGTTTTAAGCACCTCAAAAAATTGAACGTTTTAATTTTCAAACACTAAAATTTGAACGTTTTTAATTTTGAGCTCTTCAAAATTTCAAAGTTTAAAAATTTTAACCTATTTGAAATATGAGCGTTTTTAAAATTAAAACTTTAAAATTTAAACGTTTAAAAATTTAAAGGCTTTCTAAAATTTGAACGTTTTTAAAATTTAAACGCTGCAAAATTTTGAGCGCGTACAAAATAAAAAACCTACAAAATTTATGCCTCAAAAATAAAAAAATAAAACATTTAAAACGTTTATATTTTTTAACGTCTCAAAAATTGAACGTTTTAAATTTCGAACACTAAAATTTCAATGTTTTAAAAATAAAAAATTTTGTTTGTTTTGTTTTCTCTTTAGGTGGAGGTGAATTTGGCGATGTTTGCCGTGGTAAATTGAAATTACCACCTGATGGTCGATCGGAAATCGACGTCGCAATAAAGACTTTGAAGCCGGGCTCAGCCGATAAGGCGCGTAACGACTTCCTGACTGAAGCATCGATAATGGGTCAATTTGAGCATCCAAATGTGATATTTCTTCAGGGTGTGGTGACCAAAAGTAATCCAGTAATGATTATCACTGAATTTATGGAGAATGGTAGTCTCGATACATTTTTACGTGCAAACGATGGTAAATTTCAAGTATTACAACTTGTTGGTATGTTACGCGGTATTGCCAGCGGTATGCAATATTTAGCGGAAATGAATTATGTACATCGCGATTTGGCCGCAAGAAATGTACTCGTTAATGCTGCACTTGTTTGTAAAATTGCCGATTTTGGTTTGAGTCGCGAGATCGAGAGCGCGACCGAAGGAGCGTACACGACAAGGGTGAGTTAAAAATTTTTTTTTTACATTTTACAAAAATTTAAATTTAAACGCTCAAAATCTCAAAAAAAATTATTTTGAGCGCTCAAAATATTTTCTTTCCATTTTTGAGCGTTCACTATTTCAAAATTTTACTTAATGTTTGAGCAAATAGAAAATTTATAACGCATCTGATTTTGAGCGCTCAAAAAGTCGAAATTTCCTATTTTGAGCGCTTTTGAATTTGAGTAATCAAAATTACAAGAATTTATCCAAGTGTTTCCAAAAGTTTAAACGCATACAGTTTTGAGCGCTTAAAAATTTTGAGCATTATATTTGAACGCCTTAGATTTTGAGCGCTTTTTACTTTGAGCGTTCAAAATTTCAACAATTATTATTTTTAAGCGCATCCGATTTTTAGCGCTTTCTACTTTAAGCGCTCAAAATTTCATAAATTATAATTTAAAGCGCCTTCCATTTTGAGCGCTTTTCACTTTGAGCACTTAAAATTACAAAAATTATAATTTTAAGCGCCTCTGATTTTGAGCATCCCATTTAAAAGCCTTCGTTTTTGAGTGCTCAAAATGACAATTTTGAGCAGTCTACTGTGAGCGCTCAAAATTTCCAAAAATTATTATTTTTAGCGCCTTCGATTTTGAGCCCTTAAAATTACAAATTTTGAGCTCTTTTCACTTTGAGCACTAAAAATTTCAAATATTTTCTAATTTTGAAAGCATCTTATTTTGAGCGCTCTGAAAAGATTTATTTGATTAAAACCCTTCTCAAAATTTGAAAGCACACAATTTTGAGCGCTCACAAAAAAATTTTTTTTAAATTTTTTTCCAGGGTGGCAAAATCCCAGTACGATGGACAGCACCGGAAGCAATAGCGTTCCGTAAATTTACGAGTGCATCCGATGTTTGGAGTATGGGTATCGTTTGTTGGGAGGTTATGTCATATGGAGAGAGGCCATATTGGAACTGGTCTAATCAGGATGTGATAAAATCCATTGAAAAAGGTTATCGACTACCAGCGCCAATGGATTGTCCCGAAGCAATTTATCAATTAATGTTGGATTGTTGGCAAAAGGAGCGTACACATCGGCCGACATTTGCCAATTTAACACAAACATTGGACAAACTTATACGCAGTCCTGATACATTGAGAAAAATCGCCCAAAACAGGTAAACATTGTTTCATTAAAATTATATATATATATATATTTAAAGCAATTAATTTTTTAAGTAAAATAAAATTTCTAATTATATCCTCATAACTATAAAAACAATTACTTTATTAACATAACCTCAAAAAAAATTGTATATAATTATACTCATGAGGATATTATGAATTAGTAATAAGTAATAATTAATTATTATAATAAACATGTGACTAGCTCTACTATTAGGTCATTTATATTAACCAAAAAGAAAAAAGAATTCATAAACTAAATTGGAAAAATTAAGGATAATAGGGAATTTTTGACTAACGTAGTACGATCGGTGTAAGCCTAATCATCACCTATTTTAATTATTGTGATACAGTGTCGACATCTATCGAAAGGGCGAGATTTTATCTCACTTGATATCTAAAGATCGATTATTTTTAAAGGGATCGATATTTCGATATATTGATAATTA
The DNA here is from genome assembly GCF_019393585.1 of Leptopilina boulardi. NCBI lineage: Eukaryota > Metazoa > Arthropoda > Insecta > Hymenoptera > Figitidae > Leptopilina > Leptopilina boulardi. Next base: position 268,634 of record NW_026137717.1, read on the forward strand.
TCGATAGTTCGATATTTCGACATATCGAAAGTTAGATGTTTCGATAAATTGTTAGTAATCGATTGATCGATATTTCGATATATCGATAGTAGTCGATGAATCAATATTTCGATAGTAATCGATAGTTAGATACTTCGATATATCGATAGTAGTCGATAGATCGATATTTCGATATATTGATAGTAGTCGATAGTAATCGATACATCGATATATCGATAGCAGTAGATAGATCGATACATCGATATTTCGATATATCGATCTATTGAATATTATCGATATATCGATAATTATCGATACATCGATAATTCGACATATCGATAATATTCAATAGATCGATAATTATCGATAGTTCGATATTTCGATATATTTATTCAAAAAAAATAATTTTCGATATTTCTCGATATTGTATCATAAAAACGACTCGGCTGAAGATTTTGATTATAAAACAACAACAAAAATCGTAATTTACATTAAAAAAAAAGAAAATTTTTGGAAATCTTTTTTTCTTAATTTTCTGCCGAGTTGTTGCGCATATATCTATATATCATTTTATCAAGCATAAATAAATCATGCCGCATGCTACGTGAATTTCACTTTCGTGTCCATAAATTAATTTTCTCGACAGCTTAAATTTTCGTTTCTTGCTGAAAAAAAAAATTAAAATTAAAATTACAAAAAAAAACAAAGCTCACACGCTCTATATATATGTTCTCTGTTTCTGCTGGGCTTCAATGTTTTTTTCTTTATTATCTATTATAATTGTTACACGCTACCAAAGAAAAAAGAAAAAAAACTTGACAAATTGTCATTATTTTTTTTTACAAAAAAAAAATAATAAAATTTCTTAAAAAATGTTGTTTTACGAAACAAAATTAAGAAATTGATTAAAATGAAGACAAAAAAAATCAAACGAAACCCAAGGATGATGCCCTGGAAAAACAAATATAAATAAAAATATAAACGAAAAAAAACCTGATTGGCATTACTGGAAACGCGTCAAAAACTGGACTCTAACGGACCTTTCTTTATCTCTTTCTTTATCTCTGCTTTTTTTAAAAAAAAATTAATTTTCATTTCCTCGTCGTTTTTCTTATTTTATTTATTTAATTTTTTTCTTTGATCCCTACTAACTTTTTCTTTCTTTTCCTTTATTATTTTTTTTATAATAATTTCAAAAATTTCAAACACGGGAAAAAATTACTTTTCGCTTAAAAGCTGGGAGCAACAAAATTAATTTATGGACGAAAGTCTACGTATTTTTTTTCGCGGTTATTATTTTGGTTCTTTAAAAAAAAAAAAAAAAAGAAAAAAAAGCATACAATATATATTTATACTGTAGAAGACAAAGAAAAATATGGGCGTAAACGCGTCGTACTGCGGTGGCTTTTCAAAAAGAGCTTTGTCGCTTTTAATGCTTTATTATTTTTTGATTCCTTATTCCAAAAAAAAAAAAAAAATTTTTACAAAAAGAAATTTTTTTCCCAAATTTTTTTAATCCCTTCTTTTCCTCTCTGAATCCTATAAACATAAACTGGACATGAAAAAATATTGACAATCGAAAACGTTCTATATACCGACAGTTGGTAATACAGTAAAATGACTTACCGACGGAGTTTTTTTAAAATTAAAAATACTTTTCTTATTAAGTAGACGGGAAAAAGTTTAAGTTAGTAATAAATATTGGTAATAATGTTTGTTGATTTACCGACGGTCGGTAATGTAATAAACTGACTTACCGATGAAAGGTTTTAAATTTAAAAATACTTTTTAATCTATTAACGTAGCGAGGAAAAATGTTAGTTACCAAAAAATATTGCTTATAATGTTTGTTGATTTACCGACGATTGGTAATATAGAAAACTGACTTGCCGACAAAAGTTTTTTAAATAATTAAAATACTATTATATCTATCGAGTGGCGATAAAAGTAGCGTGACTAACCGACGATTGTTACTGAGAAATGTCTCTACCTTATCAACAATTATTACCGACTTACTGCCAATTATTATCGACTTCTCAACTTTTGTCTTTCGTTTATTATATATATTTTTCCTGACTTGACAACAACTACCAAAGATAACTACAAACCGTTGATTATTGATTACTTATCGACAATTGTTTCTACCTTATCGACAGTTGTTACCGATAATCACTAACTTAGCGACAATTATTTGCTTAATTACCGACAATACTAACTTGCGGTAATTATTACCGACCTATTGGCTTATCACTGACTTACCGACGTTCCCTACCTTACCGACGGAGACTCTGCATTACCGACATTGAAATAATTGTTTTCCGTCAAAATTTATTTTTTCCAAACTGTCCACAAAAATTGTTGACTGACTTACGATAATTGTTGCCAACTATTGGCTTATCACCGACTTACCGACGTTCCCTACCTTCCTTACCGACTGAGACTCTACCTTACCGACATTAAAATAATTCTTTTCCATCAAAATTCATTTTTTCCAAAATATCCACAAAAAAAACATTTCTTAGTAATTACAAAATATTTTTTTTCAAAGAAACAAAATTCCAAAAAAAGAAATGTTTTTTTTTATTGGAAAATTCCTTCTAATTCCTATTGTTTAGTTATTCCATCTCTCCTTTCTTTTTTTCTGGGCTAATTCTTTGTGGTTTTGGTTTTGTGGTGTCTTTTTGGTACCCGACTACGAACAACAACTCAACTCGACTTTCAACAACAACAACAACAACAACCACAACAACAACAACAATATCAACAACAACAGTGTGAGGCCTCCTGCACACAATCCATATTATGTGACAAGTCAAAGCGCGGCTGCCCATGCAGCGGCACAGGTGTCAATTCCAGGCTCAGGCTCAAGCCAGTTCGTAGAAGTAGTTGGCCATCAGGCCCAATCAGCGATTGCCGTTCCAGTAATGCCAGCAGGAGCCGGCCGTACTTTACACTATCATACACACGCGGCAACACACGCACTTCCACATCAACCGCCCCTCACATATCCCAATTGGGTTCCATTCACACATTTTGGCTAGTATCAACCAATATCTGTCATCAAACTTTCAAAATCGAGTGTTTTTTAAAAATTTCCCCTCCCCCTTACAAAAAAGAACTTTTTTATTTTATGAAGAAAAAATTCAAAATTTTGCAGCGCTCAAAAATTTTAAATCCAAGCAAAATTTAAAAATTTTCAATTTAAAAGCAACGTAATAAAAATGCTTACAATTATAAACGTTCTTAATTTTTGAGCGCTTCTTTTGGAAAAAAAATATTTTCCTAATTTGGCAGCGCTCAAAAATTTTAATCTAAGCAAAATTATACATTTTTAAATTTAAAATAATAAAAATAATAAAAAAAAATATTCTAAAATACGGCAGCGCTCAAAATTTTAAACTTAAACGCTGCGAAAAAAACAAGCGCTTCAAATTAAAATCGCTTTTAATTTTTGAGCGCTTAAAGTTTTTGAAGAAAAAATTCAAAAATTTGGCAGCGCTCAAAAGTTTTAAATTCAAGCAAAATTTAACATTTTTGAATTTAAAAGCAACTTAATAAAAATGCTTACAATTATAAACGTTCTTAATTTTTGAGCACTTCTTTTGGGGAAAAAAAAATATTTTCCTAATTTGTCAGCGCTCCAAAATATTTAATCTAAGCAAAATTGAATGTTTTTTGAATTTGAATGCTGCGGATAAAAGCGTCAAAAAATTAGAAACGCTTTTAATTTTTGAGCGCTTCTATTTTTGAAAAAAAAATTCAAAATTTAAAAAATTACCCATTTAAAAAAAAAAAATTTTTTTTTTTCCCAAAAAAATTAATTATTTAATCCACTCGATTTTGAAAATTTGAGAAAAACAAATCCCTTTTCTAAAATATCGCGTTCTCTCTAGTCATCTTCGTTTGCAAATTTTTGACAATCCCAAACAAAAAATGTTGAACAATGTGTACAAATAATGATAAAAAAAAATCGAAATTTTCTGTATAAATATTTAAGAAAAAAAAAAATGAAAATGGACATTTTAACCCTTAAAAATAAATCGAAGGTGCCTCGAGAGAAAAAAAGAGGGATTGAAAGAAAGAGAGCGAGAGAAAATGTACTAAAAAAAAAACACACGTTAACATTTTGTAATTATTTTTCACATTTTTACACTTTAAAAAAATCGGTTTAATTATTATTATTATTATTACGATTTAATTAGTAGCTATTATATTTAATTAATTATTATGTAGACAATAATTGAGATTTTTTTTTTTTGACTCATTTTGAGTTCAATTTTTTGTAAATTCTTTTTTATATATTTAGACTCGTGCAAAAGAAGCAAGTCGTCCGCCGTGCTAGTTTAATTTTTTTTTTTAAATAATTTAATTAACTTTGAATTATAAAATTTTGCTAAAAGCAATATTTTTGCCGTCACTAAAAATTATTGCTTCAATTTATTTGAAGTGACGAGAAAAAGTGAAAAACAAGACTAAAAAACTGAAAAATACGATTAAAATAATTTTCGTTTCTATTTAAATTTTCATTTATAATTTTTTTCTTACTTCTATTTATTTTTTTATTTATTTTCTTATTTATTTCTTATTTTTTTTAATTATCTCTTTTAATTTTTTTTTTAATTACTTTTTTTTGTAAAATTATTATTTAATGACTTTTTTTCCAAAAACAAAAATTAATTTTTTTGAAATTTAAATTATCGCACATTTTTCGCTGTTTTTTTTTGTTCTCATTTAAAAAAAAAAATTTTTTTTGTTCCTCAAAATCCCGTCTCGAGATTTGATATTCCTTAAAAAAAAAAAAAAATTCTCGAGACGATGAACTCTTAGAAACAGGGCATTTTTGTAAAAATTCTCTTTCTACACACAGAAAGAGTCGATATAAAAAAAAAAACAAAGTAGAAACCGCTGTAAATAATTCCCGAAAAATTAATTTTTTTTCGCGCCTTTTTTTTGCAATCCACCTAAAAAAAAGAAAAAAAAATTTGCATTACATTTCTACTTTTACATAGAAAAATAAAAAAAAAATTTTTTTTTTATTTTTTCAAGGAGGAATTAAAAATATATAATAAAAAGAAAATCGATCGAAATATCGATTATCGAAAGCGTAGAGTTTCTAAATAAATAAAATGGAAAAAAAAAAAAAATGAACGTGTATTAAATAAAATAAAAATTAATTATTGTAGCTCGAGAAAAAAAAATGTTACGAAATATTGTAGAACGTTTAAAAAAAAGAGATAATTATTAGATCCCATTTGTAGGAAGAAAAAATTTTTTTCTTTTTCTAGAAAACGAATCCAACCAACGAATAGCAATATTTATAATATAGAATATAAAGCCCGGAAAATTTCTTTTTTTTAGAATAATCACGTGATTTGATAAGCGTGTCTTTCAGAATTTTCTATATAATATATAAATTGTTAATTAAATTAATTACTTCAAATTTATTAATTAAAATATCATCGTCGTCATTCATGGTGTTTATCATTAAAAAAAAAAATTAAAAATAAACGCGTCACATTAGGAAATATATTATATAATAAATATATTTAATATAATATTTATTGAACGTAAATAAAGAAAACAATTTTCTAAATCATATTTTCAACTCCAAAATAAAAGAAAAATATATATATATTTTAAAAGAAAAAATTAATTTTTTCCTTTAAATAATTTTTTAATTTTATTGCAACGTTTTTTTTCAAAAAATTATTAATTATTAATTTTTCAAAAAATTGTCTAGAAAAATAAAAAAATTAAAACGCCGTCAAATTTTAAAAAGTTTGAAAAAATAAAAATTAGAACTATTAAAATGGGAAAAAAAATAATTTTTTTTTAACTTTTTCAATTTTCTGATATCGCTGAAACAATTAGAAAAGTTTAATAAGGAGTTGAAAATACGAGACGAGACTAAAAGAACAAAAAAAAGAAAAAAAAAGACTTATCTACAAAAAGGAACGCGACCTTCGACTGCTTAGAATAGTATTTTTATACTCGAGAGATTTAAAAATGTACGCGATACATTTAAAAAAAAAATTGCAATTATCGCAGAAAAAAAATATTAATATCTCGCGTATCGATAAAAATTATAAAAAATTAAATTAAAAAAAAAGTAAATATAATTAAATTTTAATATACGTAATAGCGTGTACAAGGGTGAATTAAGAGAAAGAGAGCGAAATATATGAAGGGAAAAAACGTTTTATTCGTCCATTTTAATTTTTATCAAAAAAAAAAAAATTTGTTTCCCCAAAAAAAATTTCTTTTATTAAGCGCACTTAAGAAAAAATTTTTTTTTCTAATTTCCAAAAAATTCTTTTTTACAAAATAACAATGGTTTCAAAATTTTTGGAACACACGAGACTGAAAAGAAAAAAAAACAAAAGACTGACAGAAAATAGAAATAAAAAATAATGGAAACAAATTTTTTTTTCTCCAAAAATTAGATTTTTTTTTTGCTTTTATTTTCGAGTTGTAAGAAATTTTTTTTTTTCTTCCCAACACAATACACAAAATTCCAAAATTTACACTGACTTTGAAAAAAAAAAAAAAATACCGACAAAGTAGAAGAAAAAAAAAATTTGAATAATAAAAAAAGAATGAGAGAAAAAAATGTGTGTGTGTGAGAGAGAGAAAAAAACACGAGAGATAGAATCACATGCGCGCAGATGTTGCCTCCATGCACTAACAAAATGCTAACAATTGTCAGAATCAGGGAAAGGGGTGCCCCACCCCCACCCCCACCCGCTACGTCGGCTTCCAACGTGCATTTGAGAAAAAGGTAAAAATGTAGAACGAACAAAAAAAATAATAATCGACGAAAAAAGAGAATCTGTTTTGAAAAAAAAATAATTAACTGAAAAAAAAATTTTTTTTTAAACGCTCAATTTTGAGCGTTCAAATTTTAGATTTGAATTTTCAGCGTTTAAATTTTTAAACGCTTCTTAAATTTTGAGCAATTTTTTAACTTAAATTTTAAATGCTCAAATTATAAACGTTCAAATTTTAAGTGCTCAAAAATTTAAATGTTGGAATTTTAAATACTCAAATTTTAAACGTTGAAATTTTAAGTACTCAAAATTTAAACTTTGGAATTTTAAATGCTCAAATTTTAAACGTTCAAATTTTAAATGCTCAAATTTTAAATACTCAATTTAAAAAATTTTTAAAAATGCTCAAAGTTTTGAACGTTTAAATTAAAAATATTTTTAAATTTCAAACGTTCAAATTTTTTAATATGCTCAAAATTTAAAGATCCCTATTTTAAATGTGCTCAAATTTTAAACGTTCAAAATTTTAATGCTTTTAATTTAAAACGGTTTAGAAAATTGAGCGAATTAGAAAATTTTAATATTTTACATATATAACAAAATCAAGGGCTTTGAATTTTCAGCGATTAAAGTTTTAACGCTTCTAAAATTTGGAGCATTTTTTTAGTTATAACGTTTTTAAATATTTTGATCCTTGGCAATTTTGAGGGTTTAAAATTTGAATATTAAAAATTCGAACGTTTAAATTTTGAGCATTCAAAATGTTGAACGTTTAAAATTTGAGAAAATTAAAATCCAACGTTTAAATTTTGAGCATTTAAAATTTTAAAGTTTAAAATTTGAGCTTTTAAAATTCCAATGTATAAAATTTGAGCATTTAAAATTCAAACGTTTAATTTTTCAAACATTTGAAATTTTTCGCTGTGGATTTTTTGCTTTGAAAAAAAAAAAAAAATTAATGGATTCTCTTTTTTCCGAGATTGTCACGGATATTCTCTCCACCCCCTATAAACTGCCCTTTTAAAAAAAAGTAGTCAATGTTTTTTTTTGTTTTGTTTTTGCTCTGCTTGTTTCCCTTTTAGTTCGTAACGCACTGCTTGCTTCATATGCACCGTATCCATCCATTTTTTATGTAAATAATAACAAATACTCTATATATAGATATTACTCGTATTTATTATACTACATATAATTAATATTTTACATTATTGTAATATTTAAATAATGTGTACGTCAATTTTTTTTTAATTAATATTATTCTAGTTATAATTTTTTTTGAAATTAAAACAAAAAAAACTAGATAACAAAAATTTTATAGAAAGAAAAAATATCCAGATCGCTGCGTTGCAATATTAAAAATTTTTTTTTGCAACCACAGCGAACTATGCCAATAATTATTTATAGTATATAATAATTATTGGACGATAAATCCATTGTGGGGTGATTTTTTACTGAGAATTGAAATTTGTGTCTTTTTGTGATTTTTCAACGTTTAAATTTTGAGCAATTAAATTTGAGCGGTTTTAAAATTCGAAAGTTTAAAATTTAAGCGCTAAAATTTGAGCGGTTTGAAAATTCGAACGTTTCAAATTTTGAGCATTAAAAATTTGAGCCTATTTAAAATGCAAACGTTTAAATTTTGAGTAATAAAAATTTGAGCGTATTTAAAATAGAACGTTTTAATTTTGAGCAATTTAATTTGAGCGGTTTTAAAATTCGAACGTTTAGAATTTGAGCTCTAAAATATGTGCGCTTTTAAAATTGAAATGTTTCAAATTTTGAGCATTAAAATTTCAACGTTTTTAAAATTCGAAAGTTTAAATTTTGAGTAATAAAAATTTGAGTTTATTTAAAATAGAACGTATAAATTTTGAGCAATTAAATTTGAGCGGTTTTAAAATTCGAACGTTTCAAATTTTGAACATTAAAATTTCAACGTTTTTAAAATTCGAACGTTTAAATTTTGAGTATTAAAATTTTGAGCCTATTTAAAATTCAAACGTTTAAATATTGAGTAATAAAAATTTGAGCGTATTTAAAATAGAACGTTTAAATTTTGAGCAATTAATTTTGAACGGTTTTGAAATTCAAACGTTTAAATTTCGTGTATTAAAATTTTTAGCGTTTTTAAAATAGAACGTTTAAATTTTGAGCACTTTTAAAAATTTTTTCCAAAAAAATGTAGTTGAAAAAAAATTAACAAATCCACGAAAAACACAAATTTCTATCTCTTAATTCTTTTCTAAATAGTGTAAATAATTGCGTGTCATTAAAAAAAAAAAAATCCCTTATTGAAGGCGAGCGAGTCGATAGTTATAAAAATATTAGTTAATTATTCTTCTACGAACAAAAAAATTATTATGAAAATTTTTATCAAAATAACAATTATTATTAATAGAAATAATAATAATAATAAGAATAATAATAATAATAATAATAAAAATAATAATCTAACTAAGAAGAAAAAAAATGCGCTCGCACGCCTTTTTGGGTAAAATATTTTGTCCTTTTAAGATTTTTTTTTTCTTGCACTGAGTGTGAACTCTGTATATATTTATAGAAAAAAATAATTATTATATATAAATATAAAAAAAAATTTATATTTATCTATATATATATATATATACGTATAAAATATGTGTATATTATTAAAAAAAAAAAATCTTAATATCCGTAAGATTTTAGATTAAGATTTTTTTTTTCATTTTAATTTTAATAATTTACAAAAAAAACAAACATTGTTGCTTTACTCAAATAATGTTTTTTTTAATAAATTAAATATTGAATGCTACCTTTTTTTGACTTCTACTTTTTTTTAAAAAAAATTCCCTTATCAAATAATTATATAAAAAAAAGAAAAATTTTAAATTTTAAACCTTTTTTTAATTTTTATTGATTTCTATTTCAGTATAAAAAAAAGAAAAAAATTTCCTTTTTTTTGTTTTTTTCGATATTATCAATAATAATAATAATAAAAATTTCTTAGTGTGGTTTTAACCTTAGAAAATTAGATATAAAAAAGTACAATTTCCCATATATAGTGGTTTTTTTCACATGCATCGAGATTGCGAGGCACAAGAATTTATTATTATTATTTTTTTTTTTAAATCCAAAATGTACATAAAGTTTCTTTGAAGATATACGATTACGTTTTATGCAATAATAATAATAATAATAATAATAATTTAAAACATAATATAGTATAATTTAATTTTTTTTTTTTAATTTTTTTTCCTTACTATAATATAGTATATTTAAATCTCGAGTTCTCATTCAAATACTTTTCATTCATTTCTAAAGATCAAAGAAAAGTTCCGCAGAGATTTATATTTGTATTCAAATCACTTTTTTGCATATTAATTTAGAATAAAAAAAATAAAATAAATAAAATGAAAAAAATAAATAAAAAATTCAATTTCTTTGTATTTTTAAAATTTAATATTAAAAAAATTTTTTTTAACAAATTAATAAAATATTTTTTTTAAATTTAATTTTAAAAAAAATTTCTATTTATCTAGTAATAAATTTAGTTGGATAATATAATAATAAAATTAAGATAATAAATTATAAATTCTTAGAATTTTCGTACAAGAATATTTATATACGAGACAAGAAAAAATAATTGATCAACAAATCGATGATAAATCCTTTATTTATATATATATATAAATTTTATTTATTATATCGAAATCTTTCGCGCGATTGATCAATTACGTGAAAAAAGTTGGTCAAGGATTTTTTTCTCACATTACAGTAAATATAGAATAGAAAATAAAACGTAATCGAACCTTTTTGCAAGTGAATATATTATTATAAATTGATAGAATGTCCCTGATAAGAGTGAATATTCACGTCCTTGAAATATTTGTCATTAAAAAATGGTAACAAATATTTCACACTCAATTTTTTTTTCAAAATCAAATTTTTTTTTAAAGTTTAGGAAAATTTTTGAAATTTTGATTTTTGAAAAAAAATATGAGGAAGGTAGAAAAAAAAGTTCTCACACAGGAAACTATAATAAAGGATAATTAAAAAAAATTTTTTCGCAAAAATAAATTTTTGAAAATGAATTTTTAAAAATTGGTAGGATTTTAATTTTTTTTAACGGAAATAAATTTAGAGTTTAAATTTTCTGCATTTAAATGTTTAACGTTTAAAATTTTGAGCGTTTAAAATTTGAATGTTAAAAATTTGAACGTTTAAATTTTGAACATTTAAAATTTGATCACTTAAAATTTGAGCGTTTAAAATTAAAACTTTTAAAATTTGAGCATTTAAATGTTGAGTACTTAAAATTTGAACGTTTAAATTCTGAGCGTTTAAAATTCCAACGTTTAAGTTTTGAGCATTTAAAATTCCAACATTTAAAATTTAAAACTTTAAAAAAGTAAACTAAAAAATTCAGCGTTTTTTGTCAATTAAAAACAACGTTTACTAAATTTTGAGCGTTTTAGAATTTTTTTTCAAACTAAAAAACATAAAAAAAAATTTTTAATTGAGCGTTTTTTTGGGAATTTAAAAACAAAACAAATTTTTAAAATTGAGCGTTTTTTGAAAAATAAAAAACAAAAAAAATTTTTTTAAATCCTTTTAATAGTTTCCTTTATTTCTATTGACTAGAAAATTCCTTTTCTGTAAAAATAAACTATCCTAACTTGAAAAAAAAATTTCTTTTGAAAAAAAGGAAAAATCGTTTTTTTTTCTTTTTTTTTTAAATTCTGACATAATAAAAAAAGAATTTCCATCTTCACAGGGGTACAAATCCACTGGCGCCGGACGCAGTGGACTTGACGCAATTGACATCCGTCAATGAATGGTTGTCATCAATAAAAATGTCACGCTACGCTGAAAGTTTTGAAAGGGCGGGAGTGACGACACTCGAGGCAGCGGCCAGAGTCACCGTTCAAGAATTAACGGCATTGGGCATCACTCTCGTTGGTCATCAGAAGAAAATAATGAATAGCGTCACTGCATTGCGCGCTCAAATGTCCGCCACATCGCAAGGATTTCTCGTTTAGTTGTTTCTTTCGATTTTTTTTCCCTTCTTCAAAAAATTCAAATTCAAAAAAAAACATTTTTTATTCAAATTTTCGGGGAAAAAAAAAATTTTTTTCATTCAAATTTTCCGAAAAAAAAAATTTTTTTTTTAAATTCAAATTTTTAAAGGAAAAGAATTTTTTTTTGAATTATTTTCAAAAAAAAAAAAATTTTTTTTTTTGAATTCTAATTTTCAAAAAAAGTTTTTTTAAAAATTAAAACAAAAAAAAAATTCTTTTTGTCTTTAAATTCGAAAAAAATCGAAAGAAATGATTTTTGAAAAAAGGGGAGAAAATTGAAATAAAAAAAAATACTTAGCAAGACAAATGACATTTTGTACAAAAAAAAAATCTTAATACGCAATTCTATATAAGATGATCTATATAAAGAGTGCATTTTGCCGCTCGATTAGAAAATACTATAAAAAAAAAAAATTAAGAAAAATCTTCCACGGGGTGGAAGTATTGAAGAAACAATGAAAGTCTCTTAGAACAAGGCCTAAGGGAGATTAAAAAAAAAAAAAAACGAGAAAGAACAAAAAAAAACTCTGCATCGAATGCAAAATTTTAATCGTTTCAAATTCTGCTCTCCCCTAAAGTGAGTTTAATTTTTTTTTTCCCAAAAAAAGAAAATTAATTTTCCTTTCTTTTAGAAATGAAACAAAATTTTTTTTTAAATTTTACACAAATACAAAAATTCTTTTTAATTGCAAAAAAAAAATTTTTTTTTTTTTGAAAAATAAATTAATTTCAGCGCTCAAATTTGAGTGTTTAATATACGTAAAATTACATTTTGAGCGCTAATTTTTAGTTGCTACTTAAATAGTAGTTAAATAGTACTTAACTAGTATTTAAAAAAATTTTCCGCATTCAATTTGAGCGCTGAAATTCTTTTTTGAGCTCTCAAATTCGAGCACTTAAATTTTTACCAAAAAATTACATTTTGAGAGTTGCAATTTTTTTTGCACATTCAATTTGAGTGTTATAAAAAAATTTTAGCTCACAATTTGAGCGTCTGTGCTCAAAAATTTTTTCCCAGCGCTCAAAAATCGAGCGTTTAATTTATTTTTGACGCTGAACTTTGAGCGATTATAAGTTACAAAAAATTTTCATTTTGAGCGCTAGTGCTCAAATTTTTCCCAACGCTCAAAAATCGAGAGTTTTTCTTTTTTTTCACGCTGAACTTTGAGCGATTATAAGTTACAAAAAATGTTTACATTTTGAGCGCTAGTGCTCAAAATTTTTCCCAGCGCTCAAAAATCGAGCGTTTAATTTTTCTTTAACGCTAAACTTTGAGCTCCGATAAATTTTTCAAATATTACAATTTTGAGCGATTGTAAATTTTTCTAAACGCTCAACTAAATTTTTTTTTATTTTCCAATTTTTGTGCGCATTTTTCTTTAATATTTGACAAAAAAAAAATTTCTTAATCCACGTCAAAAAAAAAACATTTTTTTTTATTTCACAAAAAAAAAAAAAAAAAAAACTCATTTTGGAGGGAACTAAATTTTTTGGGCAGAAACTTGAAAACGATGCGATCCTTCCCAGTAAATAGAGTGTATTTAGTCGTAGAAAATTTCTATTAATTGTTATTACTCGTCGATTAAAAGAAAGAAAGAAAAATTAAATAAATATACAAAAAAACACGATTACGCGCGAAACAACTCGTAGGATCTCGTAATTTATATATATATATATTATAAAAAAAACCGAAAAAAAATAATGAATTATCAAAGGACGCGACACCTTGATAATTTTTTTCTTTTTTCCAAGGAAAAAAATTTTTTTTTTTTGCCTGCGTTTTATTAAAAAAAAAAGCGCCAAACAAAAACACGAAAAGAAAAAAATGATACTTAAAAGATTTTGATATCTTTTTTTTTTTGTGAGTCGCGTCACTTTTTCCTCCTCAAATTTTTTTTTCCTCCTCTTTTGCCCGCAAAAAAAAAGATTCTTTGTAAAAGAAAAAAAATTTATTTTTATTCTTCTTTTTAAAAAAAAGAGGATTTTAGTCATGAAAATTAGTCTTCGTTTTTAAGGTATTAGTAAAAAATAGAAGAGAGTTTATTTATCGAAAAAAATTATTATTATTATTATTATTATTATTATTATTATTATTATTATTATTATTGTATTATATAGTAGAAGAAAATTTTTCGTTTTCGAAAAAAGAATTCTTTTATAAGAATTTTTTTTTTACTGGGCTTAGAGGAGAAAAAAAAAGTCTAATGTAAAAAAAATATACATGAATTTTTATCACTGCCGAGAACTTGACTTTATTAATTAATATGTATAGAGAAAAAAAGGAAACAAAAAAAAAAAAAAAAGAATTTTATTATACAAGACTTTAATGCAACGATGGAAATGCGACCCCGGTTTTTTCGTTTTTTTTTTCAAATTTTTTTTTATTTTTATACGCAAAGGGCCTAAGCAAATTTTTTTTTTTTTTTGCAAAACATCGAATTCTGACTCGCGTGTTTTTTCAAAAGAATTCAAAAGAGAGAGAAAGAGAAAATAGAAAAAAAAATAATTTTTTTACGAAGAGAATTTTTTTTGAAATTTTCCAAAATAGGGGACAAAAAGCAAAAAAAAGAGGTAAAATTAGAATAAAAAAAAATTCCCAAAAATTTTAGTTTTTGTATTTATATTTTTATCAAAAAAAAAAAAACTTGAAATTTAACTTCTTATAAATTTTGAAATACATATTTTGACGTTTATAAATTAGAAAAAAATTTACATTTTTGAGCCGCATAATTTTGGAAAATTCTCTTCCATTTATGTGATAATAATACTCTTAAAAAAAAAAAATATATATATATATATATATTAAATTTCGTTAACAAAAAAAAAATGCTTTTTGCAGTAAATAACTAACGCTCAGTGCTTAACTAAAAAACAAAAAAATAAATAATAAATTTTTTTTTCTTATGAAACAAAATAAATGAACAAAAATAAAGTGCAAAAAAAAAAAAATTTTTGCGTTTATAGTATTTCGAAAGCAAAAAAAATGTGCCAAGAGATACAATTAATTTCTTTTTTTTCGAATGTAAGTGAGTCTAAAATCTGCGAGATACTCAAAATGCTTAAAAAAAATATATAAATATAGGAGAAAAAAAAGGAAAAATAGAAATATGAAATAATCACAAAAGTGGAAAATTTGTTTATAAAAAGTGATAGAAGTGCAATTTTTTTTTTTTTTTTTTAAGTAAATAAAAAGCGGGTAAATGAAAGTTTACGAAACGATCAAAGAAACTAAAAAGTCAAAGACGTAAAAAAACAAAAAAAAAATAATAATAATAATAATTAAAAAAAAGACAGTAAACAGAAACAGAAATTCTAAATTTTTTGCAAAATATTTTCTTTTTTCTCGTAATTGAAAATTTGTGTTCCTTTTTGAAAAATTAAATTAATTATTAAAAATTAAATTATTAATTAATTATTAATTAATAATTTTTAAAATAATTTAATTAAAAATAATTAAAAAAATATAAATTTGGGGAAAAATATATAAAAAAGAAAATATAAAATAATAATAATAACAATAATTATAATTAAAAATAAAATCGAAACAAAATCCCTACAATAAAATTTATGCTTTGTTCTCATTATAATATATAAAGAGTGTGTTGAATTTCAATTTGCATTCTTTATGCATAATAATATTTTAAATCACGTTGATGCGTTCTGCGACATTTTATATTAATTATATAAATATATTAAAAAAAAAAAGATGAGATTTTGTTGACAACATATCAAATTATCTCGAGATAGTAAAAAAAAAAAAACTATGGATGGAGAAAAAAACAAAAAAAAAAAGTACGCGAATGGGAATTCATGAAAAAAAAATTTCGAATTATTTATTATTATTAAAATATTGTTAAATACCAAATAAAAAGAAATACAATTATCAATAATAAATTATGAAAATAATTTTTAAAAATAATTAATTAATAAATTAATTAAAATAAATTTTCTAATTCTTTAAAAATATAAAAATTCATTTTTTTATAAAAAAGAAAAAAAAATTTTTCGCAAAATTTTACGATTTTTTTTCGAAAAAAAAAAAAAATATTGCCTCATTTTTCGCTGTCGTTTTCTTCAATTTTGACGACACTTTTTTTTTTTATTTTTGCTTCTTTATTTTATTTTCCAATTAAAAAAAAAAAAAAATCAATACGTATCTAAATTATACTCAAAATACAAAAAAAATCTACATATTTTGAATTTAAAAAAAAAAATACCCGCAAAGAGAGCAAATACAAATTTTTTATATAAAGAATGTTAAAAAAGAAAATTTCAGAAAATTAATTAATTATCAATAGCGCTATCTCTTTCTAAGTGTTTGTGCTATAAGATTTACGAAACTAAAAAAAAAAACGAATAATCCAAAAGACTGCGTTGTAAGCATTTTTTTTTAAACTTAAATTTGTGCAAAAAAATTCAATCCAATTTATGATTGAAATTTGAAAAAAATCTATTATTATTATTATATTATTAATTAAATAATAATAATAATAATAATAATAATAATAATAATTTAATTGATTAATTTAGCAATAATATTTAATTAATTAAATTCATAATAAATAAATTTAATTAATTAAATTACTAATAAACTGATTAAATTAATTAAATTAATAATATGCAATATTTTATAAAATAATTAATTAATTGCAATTGTAACAATTTCTAGAAATTCTATTTCGATTGATTCCTTCAAAAAAGTAAAAAAAAAATGAATCAAAAAAATTTTTTCTCTAAAGAAAAAAAAAAAAAAAAAATGCAAAACATTTCTTGTAGAAAATTATTATTATTATTAATTATAAAACGTGAAAAATAAAATGAGAACTGATTTTTTTTTCCTAAGGGAAGGAGAAAATCGATAGATGCCTCACACAAACAATTTCTACTTAATTCCATATATAATTATCGCCTTTGTACTACTATTTATTAAACAAAAATTATATAAATATGTATTTATTATTTAGGGATCTGACTAAATTAAAAAAAATGTTCTTTTATTATTATTATTATTATAAAAAATAGGATTATCGATGAGAGAGAAAAAGAGGCAAAAAAAGTCCTTTTTCTTTTTTTTTTTTGGAGTTTTTCAAAAAAAAAAACTCCACTCTGTATAAATAAAAAATAAATAAATAAATAAAAGCGAACATGATCGTCGAGTCGATAAAAAATAATATTAAAATAGTTTAAGCGTTTATTAAAACCACGTACGCGCGCATTTATTATTTTTTTTTTTAACTACTTTTTTATTTTATTTTATTTTTTAGAGCGAAACTCTTTTGCCAAAGTACCTGCTTCGGAATGATGAAAAAAAAAACCAAATTATAATTTTTTTTCGAAAAAAAAAACAGGTACCGTCCGGTGTACATCGCTTCATAAAAAATACGTTTTTTTTCAAATTAAAACGTATTTTTTCTAATTTTTTTTTTTTAGTATAATTATACATATATATATATATACAAATACTTCGCCAGAATGATTTTTCCAATTATTATGGTCGTGTCTTGAATAATAATAATAATAAACAAAAATTATTATTATTATTATTATGAATTATTGTATAAAGAGATTAAAACAAATAAAGAAAAAAAAAAAGAAAAACAAAAAGTGAGAAAGAGAAAGGAAAAAAGAAAGAGCGTAAGGTATATATAGAAAAAGAAGAAAATGTCGACACAATTTTTTTTTTATTTGTTTTTTGTTTGAATGACTCGAAAAAAACATTTTTTCCTAATGGTGTTGTCAAGACGATGTTGAATGTACATAAGATATAATAAATAACCTTATACAATGTAATATAAATTGTGAATTTTTTCCACTTTTTCCTCCCCTTTTATTTTTAAATTAAAAAAAAACATTTTTCTAGAAAAAAAAAATTAAAAAAAAATTTTTTCGAAAAAAAACCTAATTTATTTGAAAAAATAATAATTTTATTTTTAAAATTTATTTAATTTTTATTTATTATTAATTTATTAAATAAATAAATTATTTATATTCCTTCACGAAAAAAAAGGAATTTGCAGATGCTAACTTATGTTTGCTATTGGATCTATCAAAATTAGTAACCACAGCTAAATTTTTTGCTATGACAACAAAAAAAAGTTTGCTGTGATAAACAATAATAGTTTTAATTTTTTTAAATTTTCATGTTACAGCAAACTTTTTTTTGACTCCACAGCAAATTTGTTCGCTGTCCCTATATTAGCTAACGTAATTTGATGTGACAGCAAATAGTTCGCTGCCACAGGAAACTTTTACTATTTATTTACAATTTAATATTTATTAAATTAATATTAAATTATAATATTTGTATTAATAAATAATAATTAATTAATTAAAAATAATAAATTATAATAATAAATAATAATATAATATAAATATGTATAATAATAAAATAATAATAATAATAATAATAATAGTTATTATTATTATTATTATTATTATTATAAAATAAATTAAATATATAAATAAATAAAATTTGGGGAAAATAAAAATAGAACCCTAAACAACGTTCACTCAACTTACAGCGCTGAAAGTCTCTCGACTAGAACAACCCAACTCTGTATAAGTCTCATAATAGTTGACTTTTTCACCGTACGCGGCGCTAGTGTAGCATAACCGTTTCTTCCCCGCATGCCTGCGTCAGTATTTCATGAGCTTTCATCGTGTTACGAACGTGGTGGAATCAATTGTTTTACTTCTCATTCTATTACTTCCCATTACGTCTAACATTGTACAATTTGAATATTGTAAAAGTGCCTTTTTTTCGGGAAAAATAATTTTCCAACTTTAAAAGCAAAATAAATAACATTTTTTTTTTCAAAAATGGCGGACGACGGTCACGAGAATGGAACGTCAAATCATGTTGTACCCGAGATCGAATTAATCATCAAGGTAAGTTTCCAGACTCGCCGAAAGAAATATTTACTGTGTATGTGTATATATACAGGAACTTCTCATGTATTTTTCTCTCTCTCTCTCTCTCTCTCTCTCTCTTTCTTTCTCTTTCCAACAACGAAATGGGCGTGGAAACGCCTCGTTTTTAATATATAACAATTTTATTTTACCGCTGTATGTTCACCTTTCAAAATTTTCGTTTAAAAAATAACCGAAACTTAAGACACAATTTTTTTTTAACTGTCGATGGTTTGCTGTATATATGTATATATATATTTGTAGTTCTTGGAAATTTCCAGGAATTGAACTCAGCCGTTTCTCTTTGGAAACGTTATTGTCTCTATCTCTCTCTTTCTACTTGCTTTCTTTCTGTCTCTCTTTCTCTCATTTCAAAATCAAGTCCAGTGTTGCCGAAACAGCTTCATATGTGTATATATATATATATATATTGAGCGTCCAACACATCAATTTTCTTTGCTCAGCTGTCTTTTGTTTTTATTACCAAGCCAAAAGTAACGGTTATTCTTGAATATTGACAAAAAATAATAATAATTCTTCAATTATTGTCGGTTTATTTTTACATATCGTTTCTAACAAAATTTGTCGCAGAAAAAAATTTTCCGGAATATTCGCGAAGTAATTTTCTTATTTTTAATTTAAAATAATTTTATTTAAAAAAAATTATAAATTAAATCCTGTAAATTTATAATTCATAAAATTATTATAAGTATTAATAAATATTATTAATTAAATTATGAATTATAAATTTAAAGGATTAATTTATAATTTTTTTTATTATTAATTATGAAAATATTTTTGAAAAATTTTAATTCCTTATTTATGTGAGAAAAAAACCAACCCAAAAATTTTAATTATTTTGGCTAAATACTTTGATAAATTATTGTTCTATATGAAAGAAAAAAAATACTTAGAATTTAAATTTATAAATACGATTTTAAGAATTTTTCATTTAGTTTTCAATATACCAAAAAGAAAAAAAATTTCGATTTATATCTTTTCATTTACAATCATTTATTCCAACATTGTTTTTAAGATTTATCTTGATTCTTCATTTATCTTTTGTTTGTGGCCTACTTCTCTGGTTTTCTTTAAAAAAAAAAAAAATAATAATAATAAATGCTCATTAACTTGGCAATCTAAATTTTGATAAAATTCCTAACCGATTATTATCATCTGCACTTGATTTCCGTAATAAAGCAAATTTAAAGTAAAATTTTTTGTTATTCATTTCAAAAAAATTATTGTTTCTTTAAAACATTTTCTATATTGAAATAAAAAGCAATTTTCAATTTAAATCCTCAAAAAAAGAGGGTACTGACTACTATACTACTGAAGAATTATTCAACTAAAAAGAAAACCTTCTAAAAAAGGGGTACTGATTACTATACTACTGAAGATTTAGTCAAACACAATTTTTTTATTTATTTTGAAAAATTATTATTTTTTTAAAACATTTTCTATATTGCAATAAAAAGGAATTTTCATTTTAAATTTTCAATTTAAATTCTCAAAAAAAGAGGGTACTGACTACTATACTACTGAAGAATTATTCAACTAAAAATAAAACCGTGAAAAAAAGAGGGGTACTGATTACTATACTACTGAAGAATTCATAAATCAAAAGCCTCCGAAAAAGAGGGTACTAATCACTATACTACTGAAGACTTATTTAACTAAAAATAAAACCCTCAAAAAGAGGAGGGGGATACTAATCACTATGCTACTAAAGATTTAGTCAAACACATTTTTTTTATTCTTTTTGAAAAATTATTGTTTCTTTAAAACATTTTCTATATGGAAATAAAAAGGAATTTTCATTTTAAATTTTCAACTTAAAACCTCAAAGAAAACTCTCTAAGTCTGAATAAGTAAAAATATTTACTAATTTATTCAACTAAAAATAAAACCCTAAAAAAAGGGGGTACAAAATTTTCAATTTTTTTCAAATTTTCATAATCAAATTGAGAAACTCATTTACAAAAACCGTATTTTCGTATACGATAACAAAATTTTTTATCGGGTGAATAATAATTAAAAAACAAGAGTTTGCTACGATTTTGTTTTAAATAATAAATCCCAAACAGTTTCGATTCTTCGGAAGCGCTCATTTGAAAGAAAAGCAATTTCGCTAAAAGACATGATTCTTTCTCTCTCTTTGGATAACAACAAAAAAAAGTCGTTTCGTACCTTTCTTTTACTCTCTCGACTTGCCCAGAAAGTAATAAAGGGAGTGAACAACCACGTAGAAAATCGAGAGCCAATTCTGCCTTGTTTCCAGTTTCTAAAAGGGGTCATTGTCTTTTCATTCATCATGAATTTCTGCACAATTATTATTTTATTATTATCATCATCTCTTTTTCTTCCTGTCACCACCGCGCCAATCTAGTTAAACAGAAAAACTATAAATTTTCGTGACTAATTTTTCTTTACTTTTTTATCATTAGAAATGATAAAAAAAATTCCTCAATTTAAAATTTAAATAAAAATGAGTGGGAATTATTTATTTAAGAGAGGGGTACTGTCCATTATACTACTGAAGATATTAACTTAAACCCTTAAAAAAAGGGGGTACTGATTACTATACTACTGAAGAATTGTTTAACTAAAAATAAAACTCACCAAAAGGGGGGTACTGATTTCTATGCTAATGTATATTTTATAAATCAGGAGCCTTTGCAAAAAGGGGTACTGATTACTATACTACTGAAGATTTTATAATTTAGGAACCTCCGAAAAAGGGGGTACTGATCATTGTACTAGTGAAGATTTATGTAATTAAAAATTAAACCCTCAAAAAGAGGTGGGTACTAATCACTATACTGAAGATTAATTAAAACCATCAAAAAGGGGGGGTACTGATTACTATACTACTGAAGATTTTGTCAAAAACTAAAACCCCCCAAAAAGGGGGTACTTATCACTATATTACTGAAGATTAATTAAAGCCCTCAAAGGGGGTACTGGTTACTATACTACTGAAGATTAATTGAAACCCTCAAAGGGGGTACTAATTACTATACTACTGAAGATTTTATCAAAACAAAAACCCTCAAAAAAAAGGGGTACTGATTACTATACTACTGAAGATTTTATCAAAACAAAAACCCTCAAAAAAAAGGGGTACTGATTACTATACTACTGAAGATTTTGTCAAAACAAAAACCCTCAAAAAAAGGGGTACTGATCATTATACTACTGAGGAATAATATTATAAAATCCTGTACGGAAAAAAATCTTTATCTGGAACAGCGATATGTTTCTCTAAAATAGCAAAAACTTTCCTGTTTTAGTGAAATATATCACTATTTCAGTAAAACTTATCCCTTTTCCAGGTGAAGATTTTTTCCATATTAAAGAAATTTTGAATATCAAATTTGTTACAATAAAAAATAATAGTTTGTTCGCGATTAATGAAATCCCCCTGTCTTCAAAAGGTCAAAGGTCAAACAAACGCTACATATGAAAAAAAAATAAATCTGAATATGAGTTTATGCATTTGGTACGTGCCACAAATGTCGAACGCGTATTGGGTCACCGCTCGTGTGCGCATTTCGTTTGCTTAACTGTACATCTGGGTTCGTCTCGTTTATACAATCTCGTCTTGTCTCCTTTTTCTCTCATATATAAATGCTCTTTCATGAACCCATGAATGTTCATTTTTATCAATTTTTTTTTTATTTCGACGCTCCCTCACCGAAAAAAACACAAGGAACCTCTTTTTGCTATATTTAGATTAGAAAAATAAGTATTATAAAGTTTTTGATAAGAAAATAAATTTAAATATAAAAAAAAATTATAGTTCTGAACTAGAAAAAAGTAAAATTAAATTTTTCTCCTCTCTCAATTATAACAGTGGTCGCGTTTCCTGATAATTTGCGCGCGAATTTTATATAAATTCAAAATAGTATCACAGCTAGACTAAATTGTTTCTACGATGTTAAAAGACCCTCCTCATTATATACTCTTTCGTTTATATGACAAATTTAATATATAAAAATTTTTTATAAATATTAATCCTTGTTACTTTTCTGTAGAATTACATATTTACTACACTAGGGTCCATTGAACCCCACATGATCATTAAAGGTTAAATTTTTTTAATTTAAAAATTACTTAATCTTTATTAAATTACCAGTAAATGACTTCATTAGTTTTTCTTTTAATGATAATGATTTAGCAACGATGTAATTATTCCGGGCCGTTAGAACATAAAACACCTGACCTTGCAACCAGGTTTTTTTTTAAGTATGTCATGTGGGACGTTCGGATCCTCCTTGAAAATCACCATATACTCCTCGTACCGTTAGTAGTGGATGGTTTCTTCCCCACCCCAAAACTGAGGGCATATGTAGAAAAAAAAACCATCGTTTAACCGGCAAATAAAAACTTCCTTTATGACTCACGTGGTTAAATAACAAAAAATTTCTTTTTTGCTTTTAACATATTCTCACAAGTGTTGAGTAAATAAAATCAAAAAAATTAGGTAAAAAATTTGCTTGCTTTAAAACAAATATTGAAATTAAAAAAAAAAATTTCAAAACCCTTTTCGTTCGTACGTCATTGTCTTTCCGGTAGTATTTTTTTTTATTTTGAATCGCTGCCAATATTGAAAGTGAAAGGAATAGATTCAAAACAAACATTTGAGTTTCTTTGATTTGTATAGAAAATTTGCATTTTGGAAAATTGTTTACAAAAAGCTACAAATTAATATATGTGAGCGTCATTGATAAATATAAATTAAGTCTAAACGATCACGTGTTTAACACTAGAGCGCGTATCTTTACACAACGCCGGCGGGAACTGTTGTCATCATCATTATCATCGACAAATCTAAAATAAATTTTCATTTTAAAAAATTAAAATTTTCAAAGTCTCGAAATTTAAAAATTGTTTTCCTTTCTAATATAAAAAGAAAATTTATATAATATCAAATATATAGAATATTAAAAATATCCGGGAGGAATTAAAATTTTATTACATCGCGAGAAAGACACATGTGTGCAGTTGTCCTTGAAAATTATGTACAGGTCAGAGTTATGGTCATCGGAAGATATTTCTTTTTATTATTATTAAATCTTTTTTCACTTTTTTTTTACTTATGGAATTACAAGGTTTAGAATATGAATCACAAGATTCATGAGGTCAATTTTTAAATTAGAGAGAAAAAGACAATCTTTTTTTAAATAAATTTCCCAATTACTCAATTTATCCATTAATTTCGTTTTTTTTATCATTATTGAATTTGTATTTGAAAAAATAAATTTAACAGATTTACTAATTTCTTTATAAAAATTATTCTAACAGTTTTTTTTTTAAATTATATATTAATTTTCATGAAAGTTTATCGAATCTAGTAACGGAACTAAGACAATGATTTATGAATTAATAATAATAATTTAAATTGAAGCAAAAGTTTCTAGAATGATCTCATTCGAAAGGGGGTATAACCATAAATGGTTTCATGGGTGACTATTTCATTTTACGTCTCAGTTTATCACTCGGTCAATGGACCCTATATATAAATCGAGATTTTAATTAAATTCGCACAAGTCTGGAGTCCATGTGGAGCAATTCAAGTTCCTTAAGCAAAATTTTTTTTTCTTATTTTCACTATCAATTTACTCCCCCCTGTTTTTTCCCCTTTTTTCAAAAAGGGAAACAAAGTGTCATACACTGGTATAACAACTAACAAGTCTGGTTTTCTAAAAGCATTCTTGTTTTGTATGAAAGCAAATTCCTTTCTAAACGCGGCGTTTTGTCCTGACTCGCGCAATATTCTCGAAACTCATTTGTACTTTCTATTCCGACTCTTCTCTGTGATAATCTCTCTCTAATTATTATTGTTTGATCAAGAAAAAAAGACAATTGTTGTAGTTCATTGTAGAAAAAAGCTATTTTTTTTGCTTATGAAATACATTTTTTTTTTGAATTTTTATTATATAATAACAATTTCAATTGAAGAAAAAAAAATATGAGCGACGTTGAACACGATATAGTTTAAGAGAAAATTGCAAAGACAGCGGAGTTGAATTTCGAAGGACATAGAGAGAGAACACGCGGAACCAATGCCAGAAATATCTGCGGCGGGGGACGTGGAATTTTCAAACGAGAAACGTTCGCGATGTTGCAATTTATAACCAAGGCATTGAGATATCAAAGAGTAATATATGATCCTATAATTGATTCTCCGAAATTTACGAAGAAAATCTTTAGAAATTAATCCTTATAGAAAAAAATCGTAGCGTTCGAATTAAATAGTATTGAAGAAAAATGGAAGTACTGATCACTAAACTATACTGAAGATTGATAAAGCCTTAAAGAAAGGGTACAAAAATACCTAAAAAAAGAGTTTAAATTTACTTTAAACTAAAGTAGACAAGGATGCCATTAGTATTTTTCAGTTTCGTAATAGGGAAATGATCGAAAAGTAGGTAATAAAATATGTTAGACTCCCTGGCATGAATCTTCAGCTTGACATTTAAAATTTTAAAGTTTAGAGTCACCTTCTCTCCCCGAGGGGCGACAAATATCATTTGTAATTTTCACCAGTCGCTGCAGTGCGTGACTCACCTTTTATGAAATTTAATACCTCCATAACTGTGCAGACCTATTGTTTAGACTTTAAATTATTCTCAACTATATAAATTTATATTTAATAAAACCTAATCTAAACGAAATTCTTAATTAGATCTAAAAACAGAATTTTCAAATCACTTCAGCTTATTTCGAAGTGGAAAAAGAAACATTTTTCAATATTTTTTTGAGGTTAGAAAACATTTAGAATTCAATTCTAGTTCTAAAAAGAGATTTTCAATATTTTTTTGAGGTTAGGAAACATTTAGAATTCAATTCTAGTTCTAAAAAGAGATTTTCAATTTTTTTTTTTGAGGTTAGGAAAAATTTAGAATTCAATTCTAGTTCTAAAAAACGTTTCTAACTTATTTTTTTGAGGTTAGGAAACAAATTTAACTCTTCTCTAATTCTCTCTCTACACGAGGAAATTAGTTTTAAAGCCCGCAGCTTTTTCAAGCTCAAGAGCAAATCGAAAGCTATTAACAATTCCTTCCTCGTATAATTCTTCTTAGACACGTTCGGTGCCACGTGCATTTTATTAAAATCCCCTCCCTGAACGTTCGACAAAAAAAATCATTAACCTCCCGATATATATATATATATATATATATATATATATATATATATATAGACAGAAACTTGAGCTGAATTTAATCCCTTACATCTAAAATTTACGGGAGATAATTTTAAAAGAAAAATATTTTTTAGTTTTATTTTTTTAAAATTCCTTTTTAAATTTAAAAAAAAATCCTTTTTCTCGAGGTTTATTTTTATTCCGGTAACTGACCAGACGCAAAGTGAGAGCAAAAAAAAAAAAAAATTGATGGGCGTAATCGCACCTTGACCAAAAAGAAATTCACACGAGAATCGAACCTTGACTTGAAGAAATGACTATCGCGCGCGTACGACAAAACTGTTTTGCGGACCTTGACTTTCTCAGGTTGCGTAATTGAATCACTAGTTCCTAAACGTCGAGCGTCATTTAAAAAAAAAACCCCCGTAGAATAAAAAAAAATTTTCATTTAAAATTTAAAATGTTTCGTTTAAAAACATAACTACTTTGTATTTTCCTTATTTTTTTAAAAATCAAAAACGATTTTCAATTTTCAGTCTTTTTTTTGGCTCAAAATAAAGTTTTTTACTAGAAGTAAGATACATTATCATAAATTAACAGGTTATAAATAGTATTAGTTCCGTTAAACGCATTTTTTAGCCTTGAATATTATTATCAGAACTGATACCACTTCGACTTTATATAATTCCAAAATCCATTAATTGCCTTAGTTAATTTTTATCCCATATTTTTACTGTCGATTTTTATCAATTCTTAATCGATATCGATAATAATATTTAAAAATAAAATATCGTATCGAAAAAAACCGACTTTTGGTATGGAATATAAAAAAAAAATACGTGAGTGAAATAATGAGGGGGAAAAAAATTGGTCATAAATTAAATAAAAATGTAAATTATTGTCGCAGGCATCAACGATAGACGGTCGCCGGAAAGGCGCTTGTCTTTTCTGTCAGGAATACTTCATGGATCTTTATCTACTCGCTGAATTAAAGACAATTTCACTCAAGGTCACTACTGTAGACATGCAAAAACCACCGCCTGACTTTCGCACCAATTTTCAAGCCACACCACCACCAATTTTAATTGATCGTGGCGATGCGATACTTGAAAATGAAAAAATTGAACGACACATCATGAAAGTTATTCCAGGTGGTCATAATCTATTTGTTCAAGACAAGGAGGTTGCCACTTTAGTGGAAACAATTTTTAGCGTAAGTTTTTTTTTTGTAATTTTTTAACAAAATTTTAACATTTTTATTTTTAATCTATTATTCTTTTTGTTTTTTTGTAGAAGTTGAAATTGTTGTTAATTTCAAAAGACAAGGATGTTGATCCAATGAATTCATCGTTGATGACACATTTACGTAAAATTGACGAGCACCTTGGACGAAAGGGAACAAGATTTTTAACAGGCGACACAATGTGTTGTTTTGATTGTGAATTGATGCCACGTTTACAGCACATAAGGGTCGCTGGAAAATATTTTGTTAATTTTGAAATACCCGAGACATTGATACACCTTTGGCGATATATGCATCATATGTATAGGCTCGATGCTTTTCTACAAAGTTGTCCTGCTGATCAGGATATTATTAATCATTACAAGCTACAACAGGTAAAATTTTGAGATAATAGAAAAAGGGTTGAAATTTTAAAAGATCGAATCAAAAAAAAAAAATAATAATTGATTTTTGAAGTTCCCTAATGCTGCGTATTCGTCCGCTGAATGAGGGGACAAAATCAATTATGTTTCATTCGACCTTTTTTCAAGTGGTAAAGCTAAATTTACATTATAAAACCAAATCAAAAAAGAGATAACTGACTTTGAAAAGTCCGCTGCAATTTTCACTAATTGAGAATCCAATCAAAATCACTCGTCTCTTTTTTCATTCGGCTTCAAAATTGAGTAGGTATTTTTTTTTTTTAAATGGAGGTACTGATTACTATACTACTGAAGATTTTATAAATTAGAAGTCTCCGAAAAAGGGGTACTGATCATTATACTACTGAAGACTTATTTAACTAAAAATTGAACCTTCAAAAAGAGGGGGGGGGGTACTAATCACTATACTACTGAAGATCAATTAAAACTACCAAAAAGGGGGGTACTGATTACTATACTACTGAAGAATTATTTAATTAAAAATAAAACTCAAAAAAGGGGGTACTGGTTACTAAACTACTGAAGACTTATTTTCCTAAAAAAAAAACCCTAAAAAATGAGGTACTGATTACTATACTACTGAAGATTTATTTTAAACTAAAAATAAACCCCTCAAAAAAGGGGGTACTGATTACTATACTACTGAAGATTTTATAAATTAGAAGCCTCCGAAAAAGGGGTACTGATCATTATACTACTGAGACTTATTTAACTAAAAATTGAACCCTTATAAAAAGGGGGGGGGGTACTAATCACTATACTACTGAAGATTAATTAAAACCATCAAAACGGGAGGTACTGATTACTATACTACTGAAGAATTATTTAATTAAAAATAATACTTAAAAAATGGGGTACTGGTTACTAAACTACTGAAGACTTATTTAGATAAAAAAAATCCTTAAAAATGGGGTACTGATCATTATACTACTGAAGATTTATTTAACTAAAAATAAAAGTCTCTAAAATTTCGTAATTGGTCTATTAGGTCGGAAAATAATAATCCTATCAAAAAATTTTTCTCAAAAATGTAAATTTCCCAAAATTTTGCTATTTTTTCTCTCCTTTGTAATTAAGTAACAAAAAAACCACACCCCTAAACAGATTAATATAAAAAATATTTTAATATATTTAATTTATAAAATAATATTATTTTAGAGCATGAAGCTGAAAAAACATGAGGAACTCGAGACACCAACGTTTACAACCAGCATTCCGATTGAAGTGAATGACGATTAAAAGAAAAAATTAATTTTACTCGAGTCTTCAAATAAACACAAACACGAATCAAAGATCAACAACAATCATTGACAAAAAAAAAGCGCAGGATCGAAAATGTCACGTCGTCATTGTTGTTGGATCTAATGTATAATTTCTGTTTTATTTTATTTTTTTTTCATCATTTTCAAAGTAAAACGCGGTCCAATCTTTACTAGCTTTTTATATATAACTTAAATTTTTGCTACAAAAAAATTTAATATAATCGTCTAATTTAATCGAGTAGAAATTTTTTTTTGTTAAATTTTCAATAAAACTCGACTTTTTACGTATCACTTCTGTACGTAATTTTCTTAAAAAGAAATAACAACAAAATATCGTCTAAGATTTCGAATCGACAAAATATTTTTCTATCAATATTATCACAAAGACGCGTATCCGTCCGATGGGAATTTAATTCC
Organism: Leptopilina boulardi; assembly: GCF_019393585.1. Taxonomy (NCBI): domain Eukaryota; kingdom Metazoa; phylum Arthropoda; class Insecta; order Hymenoptera; family Figitidae; genus Leptopilina; species Leptopilina boulardi. Next base: position 297,840 of record NW_026137717.1, read on the forward strand.
ATGGCAATTTAAAGAGAGTAAAAAAATTTCTCTTTTTTTTGAAAATGTGACCGGTTTTATTTCACAATTTAAAATTTTTTATTTTTTTCAATTTCGACGCTTCTTTATTATTATTATTATTATTGAAAGCAACGATCTTTGTATGACGAGAGCGAGAAAAAAAAATTTGTACTACTAAAAAAAAATGTACATATTTATATATTTCTAAATAGAGAATATTCTCGAAAATTTTAGAATTTATTTTGTAACATACACAAGAAATGTGGGGGGTTTTTTTATTTTGAAAAAACAATCTCCGTAATTAAACGAAATTTAAATTTCCCGCCGAGAATATACAATTTTTTTATGGCGGGAAATTCAAATTTACCATTTAATTATTTCATTTAAAAGTAAAATATTTATTTTTCACAAAAAGAATTGTTTTTTTCACTTTGTACTCGATTTTTTTTTTTGTTCATTTCGCGATGTGTTTCATTTTCGCAAGATTGTGCCAAATGTTTTTTTTTTTTTTGTTTATGGAGAAAATTAAAAATACATGTATTTATTTATATGCATAAAAAAATTAATTTTGCATTTATTTTCGTTTTTTACAAAATGTTTCCAAGTCAATAAAAATAGTTTTCATTCGATTTAAATTAGCCAAGGCTTGTGAAAAACCGGATTTTCATTTTCTAGTAATTGTTTTTTTTTTTTTTTTTTTTTTCTTTAGGGAAGAAAAAAAATTATTTTGAAAACAAGAGAATGTATTTATAAATGTCGCTTTTTCCATGCGAGGAGTGGAGAAATTTGTTCGCTATCGTATTATTAATTATTATTATAAATAAATAAAAAATATATATTATTATTATTATTAATTATATTATTGTATTACTGCAACTTTGGTTTGTACTCATAGAAAGCAATATACCAGTGTTTACAGTATTTGTTGATAATTTTCCCTTCCTATTCTTTAATTTTTGAATTTGCTGTCAATTTTGGCGCGAAATTCAAAATTATATTTTTAATTTACAGTTTATATAATTACTTTTTGTTAAAATTATTTTAAAAAAAAATTAATTTCTTTAAATATAAAACTGCTCAATGTAGATAAAGTAGAAATTTTCTTTTCGCATCTTAAATAAATATAATTTTTATCAAATGAAAATAAATACAAAAAAATGCAATTTTTCTTCTTTTTAATTTTAAAATAGAAATTTTGAAATAGGTATTCGTGGGCGATTTCGTTCGATTTGTAATGTATAAAATAGAACAATTTTTAATCGTCGCCATTTTAAATTCCAACACTAGTCAAATGAGCAACTTTTGCTTTAGATTTTTTAAACACTCAATTTTTATTCAATTCAAAAAATATCAATTTTTTCCCCCTATGAGAAAAATTAAAAAAAAAATTGCTAAAATAGAAATTTTACTATTTCCCTAACTTTTATTAAAAAAAAAATTTTCAAAAAAAAAAATTCACTTCGTTAATTTGACTTTGTCAGTTAAATACGCAGTGGACAGCTGATTGCTCGACACGACGGATTGTCTCTTGCGTTATTATTTGCTTTTTTTTAAAATAGACAAAAAAAAAACAAAACACTTTTCCAGTGCCTTAAGACAGAAAAAGAGAGACAGAGAAAATAGTGAGAAAAAAAAGACATTTTCCTTCTTCGACATAAAAGAAATTTTCTAATTTTTCCTTTACTGGCAATTAATGACAAAAAAAAGAAAAGTTAAAAAGATTTCCAGGAATTTTTCAATCGTGAATTGAGTGCCAACTTTACGTGATTTTTCCGACCTTAATGGTTGCCGTTCGGTGAGTTTCAAAGAATTTTTTTTTCCACTTCCCCTTGATAACTATTTTTGTATAAATTTTTTTTTTCCTGAAAATCAAAATTTTCTCTCTAATTTCTAATTTTCATTGCAAAGGAACACGAAACTTGTGCAATGGAATGCGAAGAGTTGGGGGTGCACAATAATAACATTAGAGACACAAATTTTTTGGCACACTTGATCCAACAAAATGTTTCATATATTTTACCCGTGTAAAAAAAGCCAAATTCGCAAAATTAGTTCCGGTGATGATTTAATTTTTTTTTTTTTTTGAGGTTAGGTTCACTTCTAATTTAAAAATTTATTTACAATCTTCTTTTTCAACGTCAAATATTGAGAATTTCATCCTAAATGTTCACACGTATTTAACGTAATTATTATCTGAAATACAAATAATTTGCAAAAGAGAAGAAAAATTCGTTGTCGTAAATCTCGAATTGGGGAGTGAAAAAAAAAATTGGCATTCTTTTTTCGTGGAATAATTAAAAAGAGATAAATTACAAATGTGTGTATAGGTTATATACTGTTTTGTCTAATGTAAAATGACAGACAGTGATGGAACGTTATTTTCACACAAGTTGGCATGGCATCAAATTCGACAATTAACATTCACGATATACAATATTTGAGAGTCGCATATTCAAAAAGTAAATTTTTTTTTCTAAAAATAATATTTCTTTTAATTTATACAGTTAAAATTATTTTTTTCCGGTGTAAAAAAGATTTTTTGCGGGTTTTTTTTTGTCTCCCACATAGCACGACTTCTTGCTGTGAGGTTACTGTTAGGATATCTGTAGGGTTTGTAAGGTTACCGTGTAAGCCTACAGTAAACTTGAGGTCATCTTAAAATTTCCGCCATTACAGTAAGCTTACACGCAGTAAAGCTAAGGTAAGCTTACACAGTAAGGTCGTGGTAAGTTTACATGGTAAGGTTGTGGTAAGCTTACACGGTAAGGTAAGCTTCCCGTAAGGTTACTGTAATGTTGCTGTGAGGTTACTGTAAGGTTACTATAAACATAGAGTAATATGAAAATATATTAAAAATAATTATATTATAATATATATTATATTATAAAATTTTTTTTTTTAATTATATATTTGGTAAAGTACTTCATAAACCCCAATAGGGTTTTGTTAAATAAAATTTACTGCTCAGCCGTATGTGCCATAGAAATCTACTGCGCATAAATATTAAAAAAAATTTATTTATTAATAACATTCTATGTTTATAGCAACCTTACCGTGTAAGCTTACCACAACCTTACCATGTAAACTTACCACGACCTTACTGTGTAAGCTTACCTTAGCTTTACTGCGTGTAAGCTTACTGTAATGGCGGAAGTTTTAAGATAACCTCAAGTTTACTGTAGGCTTACACGGTAACCTTACAAACCCTACAGATATCCTAACAGTAACCTCGCAGCAAGAAGTCGTGCTATGTGGGCTACTATAGAATTTGAGAGACATTTTTTTTTTTTTGAAAAACTAGTTCAATTTTTGAGGTTATAAACATGAAATCGTTATGGGGGAAATAGAAATTAATCCTAGGTATTTTTTGAAAAAAAATTTATGAACAAAAAAAATATTCACCCAGGTGCAAATAGTAGAAAGTATTTCGCGTGGTTGAGAAATTAATTTGGTGGTTTCAGTTTAAATACGCGGTGGCCACTTGCCAAATCCGGATTCCTTTTGCATTTTCTTTTTTTTTCGACTTCTTAATTCGGTCCAGCTCATGCCAAATCTCTCGAGGACTTGAATTTCACTCTTATTATGTTAGCACCTCCAATTGCTTAACACATCATCACTCTTATTTTCATAAAAATTCCAAAAAACTACAATATAAAAAAAAATTCAATATTATCCAAAAATGACCCAAAAATTTGTAATTAGAAAATTGGAATATAGATTCTACACAGCATTATGGATATAGAATTTTTTCTAATGAGCAATTAGAAATTATTTACCATATCCAATATCCTATGATCTAAAATCTAAAATCATATGGACAATTGCACGTGCAATGGAGAATGTTAAAATTAGGGGGAGGTGAACACGTGCGAATGTGAAGAGGCGCGTGGCACTTGTTTTTGGCCGGCTAATTATGTGCGGCACTTACACATCTCAATGTATGCTTTTCTCATATATCCGTGTGTTGAAAGGCACGCGGCACAGGTGTCCAACAATGATGATGAGGGAACAAGCAAAGAATTTTGCCTTCAAAAAAAAAAAAAAAAAAAAAGAAATGGGTCATCAAAATATAACTTTTTCCAAAACCCAAAGTATTCCAATAGTTTTGGAAATATTTTAAATAAGAATTCAAAAAAAATTTTTTTTGATAGATAGTTTGAAAGAGGATAATGGAGGCCGGAGATGGGGGAGTGCACATGCTCTAAAATTGCCATCATGCAGCTGTTCCATGAGCTGAAGCAGCAATTTCCAACATTATCCGATCACATTGTTGCCGAATGTATCGCCCAGGTAGATAGTGCCTAGATGTCCATCTCCAACGATAACAACTATTCTCAACGTTCGATGATAACAAATTTTTCCTCCAAACAACGAGATCCAATCCGACAATTCCTGATTTAAAAAAAACGCTTCCTGCATGAGCGTGATATACATGTGCGTCATTTTCAAATTAATATTATTATATTCGTTAAGTTTCCTTTAAGTTTCCATTCCTTATTTTCTGTTAGGCATGAAAAGCATGCTAAATTGTGCGTTTTGTCCAAAAAATTGTCGCTAACAAATTGGTTTAATAAAAAAAAAAAATTTCGACTGGCATTTCCATCATCTAAATAGGAAGGACACAATAAAGAGACATGTGCAAGAAGTCTACGAGAAACACAAGAACGTCGTCCTTCACCGGGAGCGTTTCCACCGCCTGGACCAAACCAGGAACAATTACGTGGTGTCACTATGAATCAGGAACAAGTCGCAATTATATTACCAGCGACACAAACACAACCCAATAGACCTGGTACACTTGATATTGGCTCAAATCGTCGCCTTATTAATTGTACCAGAGTTCCACCTATTAATTACACACAAATCGATGCAAATTCTGGAGCGTATCAGGAAGTTTTTGCTAATGCCACTGAACCAAGTGGATTTGAAGTTAATGTTAATGTTGCCTGTAAGCCAGTGAAAAATACAGGTGAGTTCCAACCGCACCAACTTGACTTCGCCAATTTTGTTGGGGAACAAAAAAATACCTCGGGTTTTGTATTAGTAGCACTGTACCGGAGTATAATGACCCACTGTAAAAGAAGATTTCCCAAAAATCGATTTTTTCCTGAAAAAAATCGAAAAAATCAATTTTTATGAAATCTTCTTTTACAGTGGGACATTATACTTCGATACAGTACTACTAATACAAAACCCGAGGTATTTTTTTTTGCTCCCCAACAAAATTGACAAGGTCAAGTTGGTGCGTTCTATGAAAATTTGTCTTTTCCTCGATTAGAACCTCATTCAAACTACTGTGAACCCTACATTGTTAATCTACCAACCGAGCAGAATCGGAGTTTCACGTCCGTGAGCTTAACACTAAGGCCACCCTCATCAGAGCCACAGGCACCAATTGACATTCGATCACAACGTTCCAGTCTCACTTATTCGACATCATCGTCTAATCCACGGGGTTTTCAAAGCCGGGTACAAATTAGCATTGGTCCAGGAAACGTTGGAACTGTTGCCGCAGCACGAATTCGACCTCCAATGGGTCCCACACGACCCAGTAGTCTTCTACCCTCGGGACAATATAGTTCGGTACGTAGAACCGCTGGACTACCTACAGGACCACCGAGTCAATTGTCACGACCTACGATGACAATGAGTGCACCAACAACGCCTTTAGTGGGTCCATCGGGTGTTAATTTACATTCATCAGCGACGAGTCTACCGACAACGCCAATTGGATCACAATCGAACGAATCGATGGCTTCAACTTCAAATGATGATCGTCTAATTGCAACGAATCAGGATTTATCACTGATTAGTGAAAATCAACGACAGCTTATTGCCGAACAATTGGAGAGGAAGAATCGATTGGCTCGTGAAGTTGAGGCCGAGAAAGGACGACTCGAATCAATGAAAAAGGAAATTGAATTACTGTTACGTCCGTTCGATTCAACAATGTCACCTGAGGTAAAAAAAAAAAAAAGAACTCTATCGGTAATGTAGATTGCGCGCCAAATTTCAAAACAAAGCAACGATTTTAATACCAATTCGACCTTTTTCCAGGCATATAAACAACAATTGCAGAGGGAAATATTTCAACTACAGGTCGAATGCAATAAAATGGCGAATGAAATCGATCAGAATTCAGAACCAGGAGGTGAATAAAATTCTTTTTCTTCATTTCTTTTCGAATCTTTTTTACCAAATTACTAATTTTAGTTGCAGTTAATGAATCAAATGAGGAATTCTATCGTGGTATTTACACTGGACAACCATTTGGTCCACGTCCAGTGTTAATTCCACCACCATTGCCAACGGAACCGCCAGCATGGCAAGTACCAATTAACAGAGCAGGCAATCATCATCATCATCATCATCCGGAGGAGAGAGATGGACCCTCGTGGGTTTGTCGAATGTGTACATTTAAAAATCATCCACTTATGAAAAGATGTGAACAATGCGATTTATTGCGAATAATACCACCATCAAATTTAACGTCAGGTAGGAAATTTACAAATTGTCCGTCTGACATTCGAAATGACAATAATCCATTTCTCCTATCGAGATCGACCACCGAGTCTAAAGATATCTCTCGTAAATAATATTTTTTTAAAAAAAATTATTTTCAAGAAACAAATTTTTTGTAAATATCTCTTAATATCGGAGGTTGTGAAACTCGAGGAGGCGCATGATTTTTCCCAAAACTTAAAAAGGTTGAAAATTTAATTGATCGAATTACATTAAGTCGATATTTTATTTGTTCGATATTCTAAATGATAGAAATTTAGAAGCATCGAATTTTATATCCATCGAAATTTAATTTGGTCGATATTTTTAAAAGCTCAACACTTTTTTTAGCTATACGAGTTACTTTTCTATGTAGTTTGTCGGTAAAGTACATTGAAATTTTGCGGGAAATTTGAAATTATTGATGTAAATAATAATAACAACATAGAGAGGAAAATCGTATATCGACCAAATTAAATTTCGATGGATATAAAATTCGATGCTTCTAAATTTCTATCATTTAAAATATCGACCACTTTAAATTTGGATCATTTAGAATATCGAACTAATAAAATTTCGACCACTTTAAATGTCGATCATTTAGAATTTCGACCAAATAAAATATCGACTTAAAGTAATTCGATCAATTAAAATTTCCAACTTTTTAATTTTTGGAAAAAATCATGCGCCTCATTTTTGTAAATATCTCTTAATATCGGAGGTTGTAAAACTCGAGGAAAAAATTTGTGTGTTCATTAGGTTTTCTTTTTTTTTTTTTTTTTTGCTTTCGATCGCATGCAATGAAGAAAGAATTGGACAATGGAATTTTGAGGCGAATTTTTATTTTTCGAAATTGGAATTTGACACATTTTAAACGAATTTTTTTTTGATACAGAATTGTTAAAACGCTGAATTTTTATTTTTCGATATTGCAAATGGCCGAAAAAACAAACGACAGAAAGGATTTCTTTTGACGACTTTTTTCAAAATTGACCAATCAGAAATTATTCAGAAAAATTGTGAATGGTCAATTTTAAAAAAACGCGCCAAAATCTTACCGTCGTCTGTTCATTCGGTGATTTGAAATTTCGGACAAATAAAAATTTGTCGTTTTAACAATTTTGTATCGAAAAAAATTCGTTTAAAGAGAAATTCTGTCAAATTCTAATTTGAAAAATTGAAAATTCGTTTAAAAAATAATTATAACTAATAAAAATTCTTTGAAATAAAAATTCTAATGATTTTTATGTAATAATCATGCGCCTTAATTAATATAAAAATGCGTGATTAATTTTTTTCTTCGACGATTGTTCGATTCTTTCTTTATGAATTAATAGTTGACGAAATAATTACGCATCGTGAAAATAATTATAATATTTAATAGCATGGAAGTGATTTTTGTAATAATAATAATAATTTTTACTTAATATTGACCAAATGACGATATCATAAAGCGATTAATATACCAAATATATATTAATAAAAACTCAAGTGCCTAGATATGTGTGTGTATTTTTACGATTTATTTGTTAATTGCAATGATTTTAAATTGAATGTAAATGTTATACTTAATTTTTTTAAAAATAATATACAAGGTACGAAAGTTTTTTTTTTATTTTTTTAATTTAATTTATGAATCTAACTCGTTTCGCTATAATTAAAAAATTAAATTAAAAAAAAAAATACTAATACCGAAATTTTTTTGTATTTAATTCTAAATAAGAATTTAATTATTATTTCCCTTTTTAATTCCTTTTTCTGTTCCTTCTATATGAAATTTTAAAAAAGCTTTTTAATTCATTTTCTAAGCTAACTTATAAAAAAAAGAAAGCAGTAAAATTAATCCAATTTCGCATTTTTCTATTTTTAAAATAGTATAAAATTTTTCAAAAAATATTTTCTTTTTCCTTCTTTCTTTTCATTTTCTTTTATAGGCGAGACGCAAGATATTCACATAAGAGTGACGCATCATCACAACTTTTCACCTCGTAAGTAACTTTTTATTTTTAAAAATTTTTAATTTAAAATATAAAAATTTACACAAAGAATTTTAATATTAATTTCTCTAAAAAAAAAAAAAAAAAAACATTACAGGAACCGTTCACAGTTGGGTCGTTTGACGTGAACAGAATTAGCACAAATATCTGGAGAGAAAGAAACTGTAAATAATTAATTAATTAATTAATTAAAAAAAAAAAGAGAAAAGAAAGAAAAGAAACAATATTTATTCCCATGAAATGAGAAAAAAAAAGAAAACTTTTGACATTTTTTAAATTAAGATGACTGACATATTGTGAATATTGTATAATTATTTAATTTTCTATTGACCTTAGATTACATTATTGTAACTTAATTTCCTTTTTTAAATAATCAAAAATATTTCAATTGTTGGAAAAAAAAAAAAATTCTCTAGAGAAAAATAAGTTGACAATTTTTTTTGTTTTATAAGAAATTAATTATTATTATTAATTTAGTTTCCATATTAATAAATTTAAAAATAATTTTCACTTTTATGGAAAGATTTTTTCTTTCTAATAAAAAATTATTCGACATTTTTTCCTTTTCGTAACTGAAGGAAATTCAATTTCTTTTTTGTAACTAAAAGAAATAATTTTTTTTTTTTTTTTTTCTAAAGTAAAAATAATTCAATGTTTCTCCTTTTAAAAATAACTTTTCAACAATAAATTATTACTATTATTGGAAAATTATTTGTTTACTTTGTAAAGAGAAAAAAAAAATTTGCTGAATTTTATTCACAAAATATTGATTCCAAAAGAAAATTGTTTATTAGAAAGAAAAAAAATAATTTGTTTCTGCGATTAAAAAAAAAAAAAAAAAGAAATAGAAAATTGTATTATAATTGTTTTTTTTTCCTTTTTTTTTTGTTGAGAATGAAAAAAATAATCTTTGTTGAAATAAACTTTTTTTTGTTTGTTACTTAATTAAATTGTAATTTATTTTTTCTAATCCTTTCGCTCATATTTTTACCATTATCTGGTAAGTAAAATTCGAAAAATATTTAAATTATAATTAATAAAAAAAAAAAACAAATCTATCGAATAAATAAATTTATTTATTCGATTTATCCTCTCCTTTTTTTTCTTTTTTCGTCTAAAAAAAAAATAAAATTATATCGCTGTTCCTCTTTCCAAATTGAGTTTTGTTTCCCTCGTGTGCTCGCCATAAAAACGTTCCAATTTTTGATTGAATTTTGCATTTCTCTCATTAATATAATCAATATCTGCATCATCATTGTGAGTTCGACGTCGGCTGTATTTATTTCTCTTTGCAATTCTAAAAATTAAAAAAACAAAAAACCATAAATTAATAAAAAATAAATAATAATAAAATACAGTATTAAATGAATTCAAATTAGAGAATAACTCACTGTTTTTCCAAATCGTCAACCATTTTATCGACAGCATCTTTTTTATCTACATGTAAACCATGTAATATTGTATTTCTATCGCCATAAAATGCTGAACCAAGTTTTTCTTTTGCCTCATCGTATGATTCCATATTTGGTTTAATACCCTTAATATTGCGATTATATTGTCGAAATGTTGCCTGCTCATAATCAGAGAATCCAGGATCGGGATTTTTTTTCTTTTGCTTACGCAATAATCGTTCAGCTTCAACTGCTTCTGTATTTAATAATTTCACACGATCGTAATCCAAGCCCTAAAAATTAAATTTTCATTTAATTTTATAAAAAAAAAAATTAAATTAATTTATTCTATTTATGTAAAAATAAATAAATTTTATTTTTACATAAATTAATAATAAATAAATAAAATTTAATTACAATTTATTTTATTTATTTATTATTAATTTATTTATTTTTTACAAAAATAAATAAATTTTGTTTTTACTTTTTCTTCGGCATCTTTTCGTGCAGCTTCATCTTGCAGTATCCAATCTGCTTGACGTTTACGTGATTCCCAATTTTTTGGTAAATTCTGCCTTTTGTCTTCCTCAACAACTGCCTTGTGATTTTGTGTTCTTGCTTCATTCTTAAAAATAAAATTTCAATTAAATTCTTTTTCTCTACATGGGGTCATTTCATCCGAAGCGGACAACCTAGATTTTGGTTTTTTTTTCCATTCAATTTAATTTTCAATTTATGTTTCATAATTTGTTACAATTATTTTATTAAATATTTAATAATATTGTTAATAAAATGCAAAAAGGCATGTAATTATAGAGAAAGTTTCAAAGAGAAAAATAATAATCTATTATATTTGTAAAATTTGTCTAAAAATAATAATAATAATTGTTGAATAATTTTTTTTTTTAAACTAAAAACACTTTTTTTTATTCAAGGTAATATTATTTTCATAATAATTTAATTTATTACAATTTCATTTAATACAATTTATATACAATACAATGTATTTAATACAATTCATTATTTTAAAAAAACGCGCGCTATTTTGTCTTGGGCCAATGAAGTGATTTGAGAACTAAATGTAGGTTATGTTCGTATCTGATTTATAACAGCTGCAAATATTTACAACAAATAAATACTTTGCAAGTGTATATTTATTGCAATTAAGTAAATTATGCAAAATATATAAGTGAAACAATAATTTAAGGTGATTTTTATAAAATGAATATTGATTTAGATGCTCTCTGGAAAGCAAAGTTTATTTTTTCTTACATTTTTTCGACTATCTAGATATTTCGATAAATTTTCATGCGTACTTTGCATGCAGTCTTTTTTAAGAAAAGGATCTTTTTTAAGAAAAGGAAATTGTATCAAAAATTAATTTAAACAAATTGAAATAATTGTCAATTTTGTAGGAAAATTTTAAAAATTTCGTGAGAACGAAACCATTAAAATTTTTTTGAAAATTTAATAATTAAACATTCTTTTAAATAAAAATCCTTCGAAAATTAAAAAAAAATAAAATAAATCTTTATTTATTATTAATTATTAGCCAAAAAAGGTATGAAAATAATTTTTTTTTCTTTGAGGTTATAAAAATTTCTTACTCGTTTTAAATGAAGTTCGTGCAATTTTTTCATTCGTTCAGCTCTTCTTTCCTCCAAAGTTTTTCCACTACTACCACTAGTCACTGATTCACTCATTTTTTCTAACAATTTATCGATAAAAATAAATTTTAAAAATTTTAATAAAGAAAATATTGTCTTAAAGGCCAATAACAAACGTCACAAAAAGCAAACCTTTGTTATTAAATCCTGACAACTATTGCACATGCGCGTTTTCGGAATTTAAGTTCGATGATGGGGGAATTAATACCCTTTACCAACCGTCGGTAAAGTAGATTGAGATAAAATGACGTCACAATGTGACTCAGTTTTATTACTGTCAAATACGAATCATTCTTCTCTCTATAACTAAATTTTTCCCTAAAATTGTGATTTTTTTTACATTGTGAATTTTATACTTTCCCCTCCCCCCCCACATTTTATTAAGTGTTTTTCTTGACACATCGAAAAGTAGACAAAAAAAATGTTCGCAAGCGGACCAAATTACACGAAATTAAAGACAAATTTGAGGTTAGCAATTAATAGATTAAAATTACTTGAAAAGAAAAAAACTGAATTAGCACAAAAAGCAAGAAAAGAAATTGCTGATTATATAGCAGCGGGAAAAGTTGAGAGAGCAAGAATTCGAGTTGAACATATTATACGTGAAGATTATGTTGTTGAGGCATTTGAATTAATGGAAATGTATTGCGATTTATTGTTGGCGAGATTTGGCTTAATTCAACAAATGAAGTAAGTATGACTCCTATTTTTCTCTTTGTTTTCAGTGTTTACTAATTTTCATTTTTTGTAAGTTTTTTTTTCAGAAAAATAATTGAAGAATAAAAAGAAAATTGTGAATTTCAATATTCCATAGGAAATTAAAAAAAAAAAATTGGGGATACTGATTACTATACTACTGAAGATTAAATTACTTAGAATTATTCTATTTAAAAAGTTAAAAAGAATTTAGATTATCATTTTTTTTTAACTTTTTAAATTAAATTTTCGAAAAAAAGGGAAGGGCGTACTGTACTACTGATAATCTACTAAAAAAAATCCTCTAGAAGGGGATACTGATTACTATACTACTGAAGAATTATTTAACTAAAAATAAAACCCTCAAAAAAGGAGGTTCTGAGTACTATACTACTGAAGATTAAATTAATTAGAATTATTTTATTTAAAAAGTTAAAAAGAATTTAGATTTTCATTTTTTTTAACTTTTTAAATTAAATTTTTGAAAAAAAGGGAAAAGGTACTGTACTACTGAAAATCTACTTTAAAAACCCTCTAGAAGGGGATACTGATTACTATACTACTGAAGAATTATTTAACTAAAAATAAAACCCTCAAAAAAGGGGGTACTGATTACTATTCTACTGAAGATTAAATTAATTAGAATTATTTTATTTAAAAAGTTAAAAAGAATTTAGATTTTCATTTTTTTTTAACTTTTTAAATTTAATTTAAAAAAAAAGGGAGAAGGTACTGTTCTACTGAAAATGTACTAATAAAAACCCTCTAGAAGGGGATACTGATCATTATACTACTGAAGATTATTAACGATTAGGAATTTAAACACATTGACGATTTATAATAATTTATATATTATTAGATTAATTCTAAAATTTAAAAAAAAATTGTAAATTTTGTAAAATTTAATTTTTAAAAATTAGAACATTTTAAGTTAATACTAAAATTTAGTTTAAAAGTATACAATTTTAAAAATTCTAAAATCTAATTAAAAGAAAGTATAAATTTTTTTTTGAGTTAAAAATTTGTAAAATATTTTTAAAAAAATTGTTTCTAATTAATTTATATATAAATAATTTTAGAACGCATGATTATGTTTTAAAAATTATTAGTAATAATTTTCATTTTAAGTCATAATTATTATTTTAGCTGAATTTTTTTTCAAATTTGTATTTTGCAGAATTTTCATCAAAATGATTTTCTATATAACAGAATTTTTATATAAACCGAAAATTCACTGCACAGAATTTTTACTTGTTCAGAATTTTTGTTTATTCGAATTTTCGTTTAACATAATAATAGGCATTTTAAAGAATTTTTAAAAAATAAAAATTCTAACTTATGATTTTTAGAACATAATTTTTTTTTTTTTTTGAAATATATTCAAAGTTTTAACTACCTATAGTAAAATTATTATTATTAATAGAAATTGAATTAACTAACTAGTTCAAAGTCAATCTATTTAAGATTTTTAAATTGTAATTCTAAATTAGCCTTAAGAACGGTATTAATTATTATATTATTCTACTATTTTACTATTCTATTTTAATTTTTAGTTTTGTAATTAAGAGGGCAATTAATATGTAAAAATCCAAACAGATGTACATGGAGAGAAATAATAAAGATAAAGATAGAAATTAAATTATTAATAAAATCGTCAAAAATGTTTTTTTTTATACAGAAATTTAGATGATGGCCTAGCGGAGGCAATATCGACAATAATTTGGGCAGCGCCACGAATACAAACTGACATACAAGAAATGAAAGTAATTGCCGATATTTTAACAACAAAATATGGTAAACAATATGCAGATGCATGTCGCGAGGAAGTGATAAAAACAATATCGGAAAAATTAAAACACAAATTAAATGTACAATCACCGCCAAAGATTTTAGTGGAAAAATATTTAATTGAAATTGCCAATAATTATGACGTTGAATATGAACCCGATCCACAAGTAATGGCCGAAGGACAAGATGCTTTACTCATTGATATTGGCGCTGGTGGTGGTGGACAAAATAATTTAGACCTAGCAACTGGTGGTGGCGGTGGATTACCTCAACCTGTGGGTTTTATTGGCTTTCCACAGGCACCACTTTTACCCGGTGTTAAATTAACAGTAATTATTTAATTTTTTCAAAAAAAAATTTTAAAAAACTATTTTTTTTAGATTCAATTTTTATTTGAAATTTAATATTATTAGATTAATTATTATTTGAAATTTTATGTTATTTAAATTAAATTTTAATTTGAAATTTCTTGGAACTTGATGGTTTGGGTTTTTGATCTTTCAAAAAAAAGAAAAATTGGTTCGCCATTTATATTTTTTGTTTCAAAAGATCCAAAATTAATTAAGTTACAAGAAATTTCATATGGGATCCTTTTTCTCGAGTTTCTCTATTAAAAAAAAAAAAATTTTGTTGCAGTCGCCTGGCGATGCTCCAATTGGATTTTATCCCCCGGGACCATCAAATTACAACGAAAAGGATAAAAATTCCCCCTTCAGTCCAACTTCAATGTCTTATAATATTCCACTGGACAATGATAATTCAAATAGACCTGTACGTTTTTTGTTTACAAATAATAATAATAATAATAATTTTCTTTTTTTTTAAACTTTCGAAAAATTGATAATTTAATTTTATAGGACGAAGACTTGCCCCCTCCATACGGATCATTTCCTCCCGATTTAAATAAACAAGTAAGAAAAAAAAATTTTTTTTAAAAAAGAATTATTTTTTTTTTTTTGAATTAAAAATAATATTTATTATAATTATTATTTTTAATTTCATTATACTAATATTAGTAATTTTATTATAATAATTTTTATAATTTTAAAATAATTAGTTTTAAATTAAGTTAAATATTAAATAATTTTTTTTTTTTAAAGTCGGATCAAAAACCGAAACCACAACCAAGATCAAAAATGCCAACGGGCAATTTTAATCTTCCCGATTTGCCTCCAGTTCCTACGGGCAGTGATACGCCAACAGGAACGGAAAACAATGAGGACATTGATTTTGATGATTTAATGAAACGTTTTGAAGATTTAAAAAAGAAGAAGTAAATTTTACGCGGAAATTATTTTTTTAATTTTCCCTTTTTTTCTTAATTATCTATGCGTATTATTTAAAAAAAAAAAAAACTTTGCTTCCGAAATCCTTATTTTTGTGATTTCACACTATTGTCGACTTTTTTATTTTTATTAGTCTAGACTATAAATAAATAAATAAAAAAATAACATTAATTTAAAAGTGGATGCTGTTATATGAAAAATATTTCACTTTCTTGGAGAAAGTTTATAAATATATTACGTTGAATGCCTCATCGCTTTTTGTAAAAAAGTATTAAATGTTATTAAATATATATATATATAAAATAATGTATTTTTATCTTGCACACTTTGTTATTGTAAATATATAGAATAATAAAACGAATGAAAAAAAGAGAAAAAAAAAATTTTCTATATCATAAAAAAAATATTAATTCTTAGCAAAAAAAAAATTGCATCTAATCCAAATAAAATTTAGACCGAAAAATTTTATAAATTAATTTGTAATTCAATTTCAATTTCAAATTCTAATTCTCTTTTCAGATATTTAACATTTCGTGTAATTTAAATATTAATTTTTACAAAAAAAAGTAGCAAAAAAATAAATAAATAAAATTAATTAAAATGTTAACTAATTTGAATAGAGATAGTAAAATAATTAAATTTTTTGTAACAGTGTTAAAATTTCCATATATTTTCTAAATTTTCAATATCACAATAGTAATTTATGATACAAGTGCGTAAAGTGAGTGTGATGCAAATCACACTCGTATAATCAGATTTTCGCACGTGTATCATACAACACTTTTTGCAACACCCACCTCTAAAGTTAAGTACTTATTATGAAGAATTCCAACTCTCTATTAGAATAATTTTTATTGTATGGAATTAAAAAAATCAATCGAAGATCAGGAAAAATATCATTAAGCAGGAGTGTATGAATTTAAAAGTAAAGTTCGTTTTTTAATTTTGTGGTTTTCATCATTTTTCTCTTCTAAATTAATTATTTCCATTTAATTTTCTTTTATATTTGTCTCATTTTTCATTTTCGCATAATTAATATTATTATTATTATTTTCTTTGATAATATTTTGATTTGTTTTCGAATTTTTTCACTCTGTAAAATTCATCTCATTTTCATCTTTCTCCTCCATTTCGTAGAAATCTGTTTGAATTATTATTAAAAATTTTATTTATTATTAATAATTTTATTTATTAATTGTTAATAATAAATAATAATTTGAATTATTAATTTATTAATTATTAATAATAATAATTAATATTATTTATTAGTAACGAATAAAATAATAAAAATTTAATTTAATTTGTCAATTTTTAATAAATATATGAACAAAAATTTTTATTATTGAAATTATTATATTTTTCTCTTTTTACTTTCTTCAGAATATTGCGATTTTTTCCACATTGATTTATGAACAATTTGTATTTTTTCCAATGATTTCGATAATTCATCACGTGTTTCAAATTCATCAGATAATTCATTACGATCTAAAATATTGTCGAAAATTCTTTGATTTAAGCAATTTAAAATTGAACCAACAATTAAGGATTTTGATGAAATGGAAATTGAATTTTTCGAAATAATTTTTTTCTCACGATATTTTCGAAAGGCTTTCTATTTGTAATAAAATTACAGAAAATAATTTCAAGTAAGTTTTTTTTATATATATATATATTTTTTTTATTTTATTTAAAAAAAAAGAAATTTAATTTTTCTTTTGAAAATTTTGTTACAGAAATTTATTTTGCAGATTTTTTTTGTCTCCGTAAAATCGAATTTCTTTTTTGATTACGAATTTTTTTTTTCCCCTCATTAAATTTGAAAACTTATTTTTTAGTGGGGAAAATAGATTTTTCCGATATTGAATCATTTTTAAAAAAAAATATTAAAATATAGAATTTTTTTTTATTGCGAAGTTTTAAAAATGCGAATATCTGAAATATTTTACCTGAATTATAAAAGCGGCTTCATTGGCTTGATTGAATTTAATTCCAGAATCTTGGAATATCATATCGAGCCAAGCAACGGCTTGAATTGTTTTTTTAGGTTCCGGCAAACTTTGTCTTTTTTTCTTCTCTTTCTCTTCTACAAATTATTATTTTTATTACTATTATTATTATTTTTTTTTTGGTTTCAAATTTTATTTTTTTTTTAATTAAAAATATTTTTTTTTGGTTCATATTTTATTTATTTTTTAATTTTTTTGGTTTCATATTTTTTTTATTTTTTTTTAATTAATAATATTTTTTTATGGTTTCACATTTTTTATTTATTTTTTAATTTTAAAATAATAATAATAAAAATAATTTGTAAGCAAAAAATTTCCTACTCATTTTTAATTTAATATTTCTTCTCGTATAATATCCTTGATATGCTGACTGGAGAAAAATTATTTTTAATTATTAATAATAAATTAAAATATAAATTAATTATTAATTATTAATAATTATTGTAATTTTTTTTGTCAAGTTTTATATTATTATAATACTTTAATTAAATTTGCAGTTTTTGTTGCTTCATTTTGACTAATTCCGGCTTTTTTCAAAATTTTCATCGTATTCATAACTGCTCTTTGCCATTGAATTTCTCCATTTTTTTCATTTTCATTCATTCGTTTATAATGTCCTCGAAAAGCTGTCTAATTATTTGTAATGATCAATTATATAATTATTATTTAAAATATAATAATTATAATTAATTATATTTAATTAAATTAATTAATTTAAATAATTAAAAAGAAAATTAGAAGAAAAAAAAAATTTTCTCCTAAATGATCATCGTTACTTGAATTAAAGTAGCGGCTCTATTTGCATCATCAAAATTTGCTCCAATTTCTTTAAGTATTTTTCCTATAGAGATATGACTCTGTTTTTCCGGTTTTTCATCTATATAATTTTCTATTTTTAAATTTTAATCAACAATTTGAATTAATAATTCTAAAGAAATTCTTTATAAACAAAATTAAATAAAAATTTAATTAATTACTCAATTAATTATTTCATTAATATTTAATTATTTATTTCAATAACCTGATTCTTTTTCGTTTGCATTTATATCCGAAGCATCCAAATAATCACGAAAACTTTTCTAAAAATTTTATTGAATTTTTTAGCAAATAAAATTAATTTTGTATTTTATAAAATTTAATTAATTTTAAAACAAAATTTTTTATTTTTTTTATCACGAAAAGAAAATTGCATATTTTTTAATTTTCTTTATTTAGTGAAAGAAATCAAAAATAAAATAATAATAATAAAGAAATTAAAAAAAAAATAATAATTAAATAAAACTTGCTTGAAGTCGAGGAGCTGCCAATGCTATTTGTTCAAAAGATAATCCTGTTTTTTTTAAAACTGCAATTATCGATTCACTGTCAGCCATTATATTTCGAACTATTGTCAATGCAACTGAAATTTTTTTTTTTTATTACTAATTTTTTCCTATTAAATTAATTGAAAAATTGAATTTTTAAAAATTAAAAAAAAATTTCCCAAATTTTTTTGAGAGATTAGAATTTTTTTTTAGATAATTTTATTTTAAAGCGAAAAATTAATTTAATATCTTAGAAAATTAAAGACCTGTAAAAAAATTGTATTTTCTAAAATTTAGAAATTTTTTTTCTAAAATTAAAATACTTTTATTTTGAACCTTTAGCATTTTCTCTTGTGATTAGAAGTGCCTCTAAATAATCAGCAATGAAAGAATAAATATTTTTTGGTTGTTCCCGAAGGACCTAATTAGAAAAAAAAATCATAATTATTAAAAAATATTAATTTTTTAAAAGAATTTTTATATTTATTATTCGCTATTTTTTTAACCTCTCTTGAAATATCAGTGCAAAGTTCTCGAAGTCCATCAGGAATACGAAAAATATGTTTAGCTTGATGCTGTTGAAGAAGAAAATCCATTTTTCAAATTATAATAATTATAATTATTAAACGTGAATTAATAGTATTTATTATTTTTTTTTTTTTTGCAATTTTTTTTGCACTGACACAATATTTTTTTTCGCTGCAATTTCACAGCATAAATATTGTCCCTTTTTTTAACGTTAAAAAAAAGAAAATAATTTTTTTAAAAATCAGTTTTTTTTAGTAATACAAAAAAAAATTGTATGGTTCTAATTATTTCTATAGAAGTAAAGGAGAGTAATAAAATAATTATCTTTATTTTATACAATATTTTTTGATTAAGTAAATAAAAGGAAAAAAAAAAATTTTTTTTCGCATATTACAATATTTGTATATGAAAATAATATTTTTTTTTTCTCAATTTCAATTCCGTTTGTCAATTATAAAATCCGCTGCTCTTTCCGCCAATGCAATTATAACACTGTTAGGATGTCCGGAAATAGGCGAAGGAAAAACACTTCCGTCAACTATTCTCAAACCTTTAATACCTTTTACTCTGAAAATAAAAGAAAATTTTCATTAACAAATTTTTTTATATTTTTTTATTATTTATTTTTTTTTTGTAATTAATTAATTTTTTTTTCACCGTAATTTTGTATCAACGACTGCATCACTTCCGGTTCCCATTTTACATGTACCACCCGGATGATAACTTGCAATTCCACCAATTCTAATTACACATTCGGAAAAATTGTCATCCCAATAATTATTATTCGATGGTGGGCAATTTTTCAAATTTGGAACATGAAGTTTAGCTCCTAATTTACGAAATTCCTCACTTTCGACAATTTTCAGCGCTAATTTCACACCTATATATATATAAATTTTTTTCAATTTTTTAATTTTCAGCAAATAATTAAAAAATAATTTTTATAAATAAATAAATAAATAATAATTTATTTATTTATGAATATAATAATAATTTGAAAGAAACCTTCTTGGGAGCATTTAATATCGTCATCGTGTTCCAAATATGAAGGATCAATTGCAGGTGGATCTAAAATATTATCCGATTTTAGAGTAATGTTCCCTCTACTTTTTGGTTGATAGCAACTCGTTAACATTAATAATCCCTCTTGTGATGTATTGTTATAAGTTGGATAAAGTGATCTAAAAACCTAGGTTTTATTTTAGCGAAAATATATTATTTTTCTTTTTGGTATTGGAAAAAATTTTATTCAATTGTGAAGTGTATGATAGGTATGGAGTGGATGCTAGAGTGAGATGGATTTTGGATGAAAATGGGCAGGGTGAAAGATGGATGAAAGGAGAAGAGTGAAAAGAATGTAAGGAGTAATGTATGGAGTTAAGGGTCGGGTGACGCGTAGTAATTAAGATAGTTTGTATGATTTGCGTTAGGATAAGGAGTTATTTTTGTAACCCTGCATTTGTCAGGGAGAGTAAATAAACTATATATAAATAATAATAATAATATTTATTATTAATATTATATTATAATTATAATTTCGGAAAAAAAATTAATTTTCCTCACCTCTGTTCGATAATTACCAATATCTTTTAATAATTTTTCATCTGTCGATGCACCGGCAAAAATCATAAAACCACTATTATTTTTACGACCAACTGCTTTTATTCCATTGGTTGTTAAAAGTCCTGAAAAATTAATTTTTATTTTTTTTCTATATTTTAGTAATTATTACAAAAAATTTTTATCTAAAAAATTTTTATAGTTTTTTCAATATTTTAAAATATTATTTCATAATTATTTTATTTTTTTTATAATAAATAATACTCAACCTTATTAAATAAAAAAATAGGAATTTTTTTTTAAATTTAATAAATTAATATTTACCAGTTCCAAAAATAAAATATTGCAATAATGTCGAAATACTTTGAATTTTTTTAATTGTAATTGTAAATGGTGCCTCGAGAAAAACGTACAGTGGCATATTTAAATGATCAAAAAGATTTTGACCAACTCCTAAAATTTCTTTAACAATCGTAATCTACGAAAACAAAAAAAAAATTTGTGAAAATAAACCAAATAATTAAAAAATTTTTTAATTTATTAATATAAAAATTTGAAAAAATAATTTCAAAAATTTTTTAAATCTTTAAAAAATTACGTTATGTTTTTTGAGCTCCATCGATGGTCCAATTCCTGATACCATTAATAATTGTGGAGAATTTATTGTTCCACCGGAAAGTATAACTTCATTTTTTGCAATAACTTTCCCGCGACTTCCGTTTTCATATTTTATTTCTATTCCCTCAATTTTTGAATTTGTTCCCATAACAATCTCAAAATTAAAAAAAAAAAATTTCGTTTAAAATATAATTCGAAAATTAATTACAGAATTAATTATTAATTACAGAAATTAATTAATTAATAATTAATAATAATTAATTCATTTATTTGTCCTAGGATTTACAAAAATCCATACAAAGGAGCTCGAAATACAATACTAAAAATTATACACTCATACAATATACTTCACACTGATAAATAAAAAAGAAATTCTTTATTCGATTATTTTTAATAAAAATTTGGCTATTCTTCTGACCGAGTTAAAATCCGGATAATTTAAAATCTTCATCCATTCTTCACTCATCTCGCTTAGGTCATCGGTATTTTTTATAATTTTCTTTCTTTCCTCTTTTAGTTCCCTACATTCTATTAAAATATGGAGAATATAATTCTTCTCAATTAAAATGTCCATGCAAAGGTTACAATAGTCATTTCTTTTTAGACATTGGAATTTTTTCTTCCATACAAATCTCGGCTGATATTTATTAAACAATCTAAGTTGGATAAATAATCTATAGTCATCTAATGGGATTCTTTTGTTTGTTAATAGATGCGGTCTGTCTTTTATTTCGAGATAAGGATAGAGAATTAGTGAGGAGGAGGACTGGGCCCTCTGAAAGTCTCCTTGTTTAAGAAGCTTTTCATATAAATTTATCCAATGTATCTTAGATTTTTGCAAAGTTTCAAGACTCAGAGATTCCCAAGCCTCCCTCTCACCAAACTCCCCAAAAATACAACCCAACTTACACGCCCAGTTAAATTTAAATTTCTTAGTTTCCCTAGGATTCAAAGCTCTTAGTCTGTTATATGCAATTTTTGGAAATCTATTGTCCTCCATTTTAAGGATTTTTTCTATCCAATTCAATATTAATTTAAAAATTCTAACCGATAAATGGGAAGTCGCTGTTTCAATTCGCAGAGCATACTCTGGGGTACATTTTGGAAGACAAAGCAATTGTTTATAAAAATTGTTCTGTATTTTTTCTAGTTCATGAAAGTATCTTAGTCCCCACACTTGTACAGAGAAGAATGCAACCGATGTAACCATAGATTTAAACAGCTTGACAATATGATTCCAAGAGTCTATCTGAGATTTATAAATTATTGACAAAGTAGAATTTTTTGCTAGAGCAGTTTTAGCTAATTGACAATCCAGATTATTTTTAAAAATCGCCGAGTTAGTGAAGATCGTACCAAGATAGGTATATTCTTTGACAACCTCTATAACATTGTTATCATAAGTAAAATTTTTTTTCTGTCTACCCGGTTGAAGATGACCGCCCTTATTAAAAATAACAATTTTAGTTTTGTTTATATTGAGTTCTAGATCGTTTATTTGACAATATTCATGGAGATATTTTAGAATTTTTAACATTAAAATAGGCGAATCCGCGCATAAAGCGATATCGTCCGCGTATGCCATCAACAGTATTTCTGTCTTATGGTCCAAAGAGACCCCCCTTAATCCCTTCGAGATAAGAAACTTTTCAAGGTCCTCCAAGAAGAAGGTAAACAATGCTGGACTGAGTACCTCTCCCTGTAAAACCCCTCGAGTAATATAAATAGGTTTAGTGGAGCCCTTCTCACTTTTCACGGAAAAATTTGCCTTACTATAAAAATCTTTCAATATATTAACAAACCTGGATCCGCAACCCATTTTGTACAGTTTTTGCCACAAGATATTATGGTTTAAGGAAGGGAAGGCACCCTTAAAATCAACGAATAAAACATATAATTTGCCACCCGTTTGGTTTAATCTATTCTGAATTAATGCGTTAAGTGTAAAAGTGTTATCAAGAGTACTCCTTCCCTTCCTAAATCCAGCCTGCCACTCCGGAAATAAATTATTCATTTCCGCCCAACTAACTAATCTGTTAGCAAGAATCTGTGTGAATGTTTTGGCCACGCAGCTAACCAGCGCTATGGGTCTATAGTTCGCGGGATCCTTCACGTTACCCTTCTTATATATCATTCTGAGATTTATTTTCCCCCACTCTGACGGGACCACCTCCCTTTCAATAATTTTGTTAAACATAGAATTTAAATATAATATCATATTGCCGGGTAAATTTTTTAAAAATTCATAGTTTATCCCGTCCGGGCCTGGAGATTTGTTGTTACTACAGTTTTTGAGACTCAAGAGAGTTTCTTCTATTGTTATTTCTTTTTCAAGGTAAGGGTTATTTAAGTGTAAGGGATTTTGCAAACTAATGTTAATGGCTCGAGATATAGAAGACAAGTCGGGTTCAAAGAATTTCTCCCACTCCTCTATTTCAATATATTCTTTATTAGGTGCTTTAATTTTAAATTGATTAATTAATTTCCAGAATTTACTTGGGTCTTTAGAACTCGAAATTTCGTTCAAGATATTTTTTTTATAATCATATTTTTTCTTTTTTAATAGTTCTTTGTATTCTTTTTTATTTTTTTCGTATTTGAATAGAGGGGTGGGATGGAACTTCTTCCTTTTACAAATCCTAAGTAATTTCTTGAGCAATCTTTTTTTTTCTCTACATTCTGAATCATACCAGTTCTTAAAGGAACAAGTTTTTCTTTTCCTTCTTATATTTGGACTTATGTACATTTCAGACTTTATTGATGCTTCCTTTATTGATATTATAAATTGATTAGAAATGTCATCAATTGTTTTAAAATTATCTTGGTTAGTAGGATATTTAATTATATTTTGATACATTTCTTTGTTTTCATCCTTCCATTTAAAATAAGGTTGTTTATTTACATTTTGAATAATATAGTTAGAAGGATGGAAACAAATCGACAAAGGGAAGTGGTCCGATCGAGAGGGGATTTGATCGACTTTAAAGTCACTGATCAGCTGCGCCGCGGAATGATTAATCCAGATCAAATCTATTATTGAAGAATTACCCTTCTCTGAATAAGTGAACTGCGCGGGATAATCCCCCCCAGTCCTACCATTTAAAACACAATATCCAGATTGCTCGAAAAGCTCCACAACCTCTATACCCTTTTTATCAATTCTCGAGTCCAAACTAGATCTCTTTTCAAAAATATTATTATTCGCAAGAAAAACATCCCCATCTAACTGGTTTAAAGAGCCTATTTTGCAGTTGAAATCTCCGCCTACTATAACCGCGTTATCCGGATATTTTAGGGATATCTAAATAATTATACCTTTGTGACGAGTGTATTTGTCAAAATATGTAAATTTTCTCTATTCCATGCTCTCTGTAAATATGCATTAAAACTACTCCATCGACTTCCATCGTTTAATGTATCACTTGCTGGTATAAAATTGGCACCTTCTTTTTTAAATTTTTCACCCGCACCAATAACAGCATTTGCCAATTCATCGTCGGATGAAATTTTTCTCACATTCATTATTGCGGAAACTTTTTTAAAATATGGTTGTAAATCAAAAAATGACCATCCCCCGGGCCATTTTGTAAAATCCTCCGCCTTACCAAATGAATGTGCCAAAAAATTTAATTGTCCACTTCCGCCCAATCCTTTTCCACGTGGCCATTTTTGCCTCTTGATTTTAGAAAAAAAAAATTATTTCAATTTTTTTAAATTATAAAAAATTTTTTTCAATTTTTTAAATTAAAAATATATATATTTTCAATTCTATTATTTTTTTAATTTAAAAAAAAACACAAATAATTAATATTTTTTTAAATCCGAAACAGAAGATATATTTTTTAATATAATTAATTATAATTGTTACCTATATATTATTAAATTAAAATTATTATATATTAAAATAAATATTTAGAAAAAATAATTTTTTTTTTTACATGATCGTGAAGTCCTTTCGATGAGTACCATTGTGGTTCGGTTTTAAAAGCCCAATCCACATGGGAATTAAATAAAACCGGAGCTGCTAAAGGCACTGTTGAAAACCAATTAAATTGTCCACCTGCTTCAACTAATAAAACCGTTGAATTTGCATTTTCCGATAGTCTCGATGCTAAAACACATCCAGCAGTACCGGCTCCTACTTTAAATTTAATTAACTAATTTATTTATTTATTCAAAGAAAAAAAAAAACTCAAAATTAAATTTCAATTAAAAACTCAAAATTAAATATAAAATTAAAAACTAAAAATTAAATTTAAATCAAAATGTTTTAATTAAATTTGAATTAAAAATCAAAAATTAAATTTTGAATTAAAAATTTTTAAATAAATTTAAATCAAAATTTCCAACAAAAAAAAAATTATTACCTAGTAATTAATTAGTAAAAACAAATTATTTAAATATTAACAATAATATAACAAAAAACAATTATATACTTTGTAAATAAATAAAATAATAAAAAATAAAAAAAATTTCAGTAATAAAAATTAATAATATGTAATAATAATAATAACAATAATAATATTTTTATACCATATTTATTATTATTATTTTATTTATTTAAAAATAAACGGGACAAGTTCTTTATGTTATAATTTATTAATTATTTATTTATGGAATAAAAAAATAATATATTACAAAATTAAATAAATAAAAATAAATAATTAATAAAAAGAAATTAAATTTTTTAAAAAAAAACTGATGCAATCACAGGATAAATTTTCAAATTTTTTCAAAAATTAAAATTATTATTATTATTATTATTATTATTTATTATTAATAATTATTTAAATTTTTAATTATAATCTTTAAAAAAAAATAAAATTAAAAAAAAACTGATGCAATCACGGGATAAATTTTCTAATTTTTTTTGCAAAAATATATTTAAAAAAAAAAAAAAAAAAATAATTAATTATTAACTTACCGATAATATAATCGTAGGACTCATTTGGTTTATCGATAAGGCTAATTGGTTCATTATAAATACGATGGCAAATCAATGAAATTGATAAAATCACTAATGAAAATAATACGTAACTCCACATTTTATTTTGTTTTTGCATGCATTTCAAACCAATACCAATATGCCAATGTGTGAGAGACGAGAGTATTTTTTCAATATTAAATTAGTACCTTCCGGTAATCAATAGTTCCACTTATTCAAAGAGGAACCCCCCCCCCCCTCCCTATATGCTCTTTAATCAAAAAATATAATTTTTTTTTCTCACACAATTATATTTTTATCCAATTATTTATTTATTTCGAACAATTAAAATGCATTTTTAAAAAATAAATTTTTTTAAAAGAATTCTTTATTACGAATTTGAATTTTTTTACGGAACTATTTTTTACCGCTCTTTTTTTAAAGAAAAAAAGAAATTATGTTGACAACGTGAAGTTAGGCGCGCAATGTCAAGGACGTGATTTCTAACCTCAAAAGAAGAAACGGAAACAAATTGCATATAATATTCTTTTGTTTATAAATTATCATATATAATTATAAATGTCACAATTGTCATTGTAATTAACGTTCAGAAACAAAAATTGTATTTTAATTAATGTTTTTTGTTTATTTTCATAATTAAGAATTTATTATAAAACTTCGTGTATAAAACATTTTGTTATTGTTATATTTGTGTTTCGTGTGTGTTTAAATATTTTTTCTTTTCAAGTGAAAAAAAAAAAAAAAAAAAAAAAAAACAAAAAATGGATGATGAAATTGAAGAAAGTGCTCTAAAACAGGTAAAACCAAAAATATTTTTTTTATATTTATATAAAAATGTTTTTGTTTTAAATTCTTTTTTCAAATTTAGTAATTTTCTTTCTTATGATGTAAATTTTTTTTTGGTAAAATTTATTAGAAACTGAATGTTAATTTTAAAAATTTATAGAATTAAAAAAATGTTAATTTTTTTTTTTTAGGTTATTTCAATACGATTAGAATCGAGTGTTTTACAAGAGGCTTCCGAGAAAATTTCACAAATTATTAAAAATAATAAATCATCAAATAAAGATACAAAACAATTAGAGAGTGAAATTAAAAATGAAGAAAATTTCAATCAAAATGAATTGGTTAGAACTGGTGAAATTACACCGTTTCAGGCGGAGGAGAAAATTAATTTTCAACAATCAAATGGGTAAAAATTATTATTATTTAATAATTTAATATTATTTTATTTTCGATATAAATATTCTATTTATATTTTTTTTATAAAATATAATAATAAAAATACTAATAATAACAATAATAATAAAATTTACGAATAATTTTTATTTCATAATAAAATATAAAATAATATTAAACAATTATTATTATTATTATTATTATTATTTCTTTATAAATTATTATTATTATTATTAGTGAAATTTTGTGTAATTTTTATTTATTGGTTTTCATTTGTTGTTTTTTCTGCTTTTGTTTTGTTTTTTTTCCCTAATTTATCAGTAATAATAATAATTATAATATATAAAACAAAAAAATGTAATTTTTTTTTGTATTTTTATCACAGAAAATCGAATGAAACAAATCAATTAACACAATTTGAAAATTATTTAAAACATCAAGCTGAATTGTCAAAAATTTGTAAATTTTTGAAAAAACGCAAAAACACTACACCAACTTTAAATGAAATAAAAAATAAAAAATCCAAAATCACAAAATCAAATAACGATAATTGTGAATATGAAAATTTAAATAAAAATTCAAAAACAATTGCAAATAATGATAATTGTGAATATCAAAATGAAAATTTAAATAAAATCGAAGATAATCATAAAGAAACAATAAATGAAGGAGAAAATGAAATTTTCGAAAAGGTAAATTCAAATCGAATTTTTACAAGGGGAAAAAAAATTACCATCGAAGAAAAAGAAGAAGAAGAAGAAGAAGAAGAAGAAGAGGAAAATATAAAAAATTCTGATTCTGGAAGTGAATATCTACCAAGCGACGAGGAAAATTCAAACAATGATTATTTAATAAAACGAAAAGTGAATATAGAAAAAAATAAATTAAAATTCAATCGGGAAATTGACGATGGTGATGAGGAAATTTATCGTGAACGTGTACGTGGTACAAGAAGACTAAAAAAAGAACCAATGCATAATATTGATAATTTATTTAAAGTACCAGAGAAAATATGGAAAAATTTGTATCACTATCAACGTGTATCGGTTCAATGGCTATGGGAATTAAATAATCGCAATGTTGGCGGTTTAATGGGTGATGAAATGGGTTTAGGAAAAACGGTTCAAGTAATTGCATTTCTCGCCGGTCTTGAAGCAAGTGAATTACTTCTTGATGATGGACGATTTCGTGGATTGGGACCAACACTTATTGTTTGTCCTGCAACTCTACTCGATCAATGGGTGGGTAGAAATTTAATTTACAAAAAAAAAAAATTATTTCAATTTTTACCAATTATTCTCTCAAAAAATTGAATTTTTCTCCACTATTTTCAAAAATAACTGTTTAATAATAATAAACAATAAATAATAAAAAAATAACAAATAAATAATATAATAATAAAAGTAATATATAATATAATAATAAATAATAGAAAAAAAAAATTTTTTTCTCGGAAATTTATCAACGACAGGCTTTGAATTATACGACATTTTTTTTTCAAAAATTACGATTTTTTTCGACTTATTTTTAATAAAATGCGACTTTTTAAACGTTTTTTCTTTTTACATTTAAAAAAAAATAAATTTTTAAACAAAATACGTCTTTTTTTAAGTATAAAATGCAGATCTACAAATCTTTTTTATTTCAATTATTGAACAAATTTTTTAACTAAAATTCTTCATTAAATTAATTATTTTTTAATAATTTTAATGAAATACAATTCACAAATTCAATTATCCGAAACTAATTTTCAAATTAAATTTTTTTTTAAATTTAATAATTGTTTATAATTTAGAAAAAACAAAAATTATCAAAAAAAAAATTACCAAAAAAATTTTTCATTCAAAATCACTTGAAATTTAACTATTTTTGCAAAAAATTTCCATTATTTTTTAATGATTTTTTTTATATAATATTATTCGAAAATTCAATTATCTGAAAGCATTTTTCAATTAAAAATAGTTTTAGAATTGAATTTTTTTATGTGATTTCTAATAAATTCTTTATCAACAGAAATTATTAAAAAAATTTCTTATTTATAATTATTGTCTGAAATTTAACACAATCATTTGAAAAGCAATTATTTTCAAAAATTTCAATTTAAAATCAATTGAAATTGAATTATTCGAATTTTTGAAAATAATTGAATTTTAATTGATTTTAAAATGAAAATTTTTTAAATAATTGCATTTTAGTTGAATTTGAATTAAAAAGTATAAAGGAAATTGAATTTTAGTTCATTTTGAATTAAAATTTAAAAAAATAATTGAATTTTAGGAGAATTATAATTGAAATTATTAAATTGGAAAAATTTTTAGATGGAAAATTTTTAAAATAATTAAAGTTTAGAAACTTCTTAATTAAAATATATAAATTTTTTTGATTTTAAATTGAAAATTTTTTAAATAATTGAATTTTAGTTAATTTTGAATTGAAAATTTAAAAAAAAATTGAACTTCAATTGAAATTTTGGAAAATAATTGAATTTTAGTTGATTTTGAATTGAAAATTTAAAAAAAATTGAACTTCAATTGAAATTTTGAAATATTTGAAAATAATTAAATTTTAGTTGATTTTGTATTCAAAATAATTGAATTTTAAATTGATTTTGAATTGAAAATTTTTAAAATTTGAAATTTTGAAAAATAATTGAATATTTGTTGAATTTGAATTAAAACATTTTTTAAATAATTAAATTTCAATTAAAATTTTGAAAATAATTGAATTTCAATTGACATTTTAGAAAATAATTGAATTTTTGTTGAATTTGAAATAAAATTTTTTAAAACAATTGAATTTCAGTTCATTTTGAATTAAAATTTAAAAAAATAATTGAATTTTAGGAGAATTATAATTGAAATTATTAAATTGGAAAAATTTTTAGATGGAAAATTTTTAAAATAATTAAATTTTAGAAACTTCTTAATTAAAATTTTTAAAATTTTATTCATTTTAAATTGAAATTTTTAAAAATAATTAAATTTTAGTTGACTTTGAATTGAAAATAATTTGAATGTTAAATTGATTTTGTATTGAAAATTTTGAAAATTTGAAATTTTGAAAAATAATTGAATTTTTGAATTAAATATTTGAATTAAAATTTTTTTAAATAATTAAATTTCAATTAAAATTTTGAAAATTAATTGAATTTCAAGAATTAAAAATTTTGAAAAGTAATTTAATTTTGTTGTTTTTGAATTGAAAATTTTGGAAAGTAATTTAATTTTGTTGATTTTGAATTGGAATATTTGAAAATAATTGAATTTTAGTTTATTTTGTATTAAAATTTTTGATAATAATTGAATTTCAATTTGAAATTTCAGTATATAATTGAATTTTCATTGATTTTGATTTGAAATTTTTGTAAAATAATTGAAAAATCATTGAATCTCGAGAGTCCTATAAATAAATAATAAATTAAAAAAAATATTATTTTCATTCAGGTAAAACATTTTCACAATTGGAGTCCAATAACACGTGTTGCACTTCTTCATCATTCAGGCTCATTTCAAGGCAAAACTAGCGATTTAATTGAAAGCATAAAACACGGTGGTATTTTATTAACATCCTACACTGGCGTTCTATTAAACAATGATCTGCTAATAAAAACTGATTGGCATTATGTGATACTCGATGAGGGACACAAAATTCGTAATCCCGATGCAAAAGTAACAAAATTAGTTAAACAATTTTCAACACCACATCGTTTACTTCTTACCGGTAGTCCAATGCAAAATTCACTTAAAGAATTATGGTCGTTATTTGATTTTATTCTACCAGGTAAATTGGGAACACTTGTTGCATTTATTGAACATTGCGCAAATCCAATAACACGCGGTGGCTATACAAATGCAACACAATTACAAGAGGCAACTGCATTACAAATGGCAACAATGTTACGAAATGCAATAACACCATATATGTTGAGACGAACGAAAATTGATGTTCAACATCATTTAAATTTACCGGAAAAAAATG
The DNA here is from genome assembly GCF_019393585.1 of Leptopilina boulardi. NCBI lineage: Eukaryota > Metazoa > Arthropoda > Insecta > Hymenoptera > Figitidae > Leptopilina > Leptopilina boulardi. Next base: position 329,284 of record NW_026137717.1, read on the forward strand.
AACAAGTTTTATTTTGTAGTTTAAGTGATGAGCAAAAAAAATTTTATAGAGAATATTTATTGTCCGATGATGTTTCACATGTTATACATGAAAGAAATTCGAGAAATGGAATTTATCGTGCAAGAATGTTGGTTGCATTAACGGCATTGAGAAAACTTTGTAATCATCCGGATTTATTTTTATTTAATCATCAAATTATGGTAATTAATTTAATTTAATTAATTTTATTTTTTTTATTTATTTTCTTGTAAATTATTTATTAGGCAAAAAATACGAAATTTGTGACAAATTTCAGTTTTAGTTGTAAAAAAGTAAAACAGACAAAAAGTAATTTGTATATATTTACTAAAAAAAATTAACTGTTTGTCCGTTTTTTTTTTATTCCATAATTAAAACTAAGCCATTTTGACCAAGAAAGCTGAAATATGGTGCAAATTTATATTTTTTGCGTTTTGTTTTAATTTTTTTTGTCAATAAATTGAGAAATTATTAAAAATTAATTGTCAATTGTAAATTAAATAATTCAAATTAATAATTAATATTTATTTCAAAGGACTCGGAGGACGATGAATGTATGGAATTAACAGAGGAAATTATGGAAACATTTGGTCATTGGAAACGTGCTGGAAAAATGATTGTAGTTCGTTCGTTGTTAAAAATTTGGAAAAAACAAGGACATCGAGTTTTGCTATTTACACAAAGTCGACAAGTTAGTTTCTAATTAAATAATTTAATAAAAATTAAAAAAATTTACTATTATTTCATTGAAAATTAAAAAAATAAATTATAATTTTTAATTAATTTGATAATAAAATGGAAAAAAATTGTTTTTTTTAAGATGATGCACATTCTCGAGGCTTTGATACAATTGGAAAAATATTCTTATTTACGATTAGATGGCATGACTCCAATGGGTCAAAGGCAGCAAACAATTGAAAAATTTAATACAGTGAGTTATGGCAAAAAAAAAAAATATTTCTTGTACTATAAGAAATAAAAATAATAATTTATTAAATAATTAAGTAATAATAAATTATTTATTTAATATAATAAAAAGAAAAAATAAATCTACTTTTGTTACTTTTTTCAGGAATCTTTGTATTTTGTCTTTTTATCGACAACAAGAGTTGGTGGTTTAGGTGTGAATTTAACTGGTGCAAATCGAGTTATTATTTATGATCCCGATTGGAATCCAGCGATCGATTCACAAGCAAGAGAGAGAGCATGGCGAATTGGACAGGATAAAAATGTCACTATTTATCGTTTAATAACCGCTGGAACAATCGAAGAAAAGGTTTTTATTATTATAATTTTTTAATTTTGTCGAAATAATGCTTTTTTTAGAAATTTATAAAAAAAACAACTTGGAATAAAAATTAGAATTTTTTTTATAAAATTCGTAAAAAGGCAATTTTTTTCATATTTGTTAATTTTTAATTAAAAATTAGAAATAATTTTTTAAAATACTTTGAAAAAAAAACTTTTCATTTTCGTTTCAAGATTTATCATCGGCAAGTATTCAAATTATTACTCTCGAATAAAATCCTCGAGGATCCACGGCAACGACGACTTTTTCACACAACCGATATAACGGAATTATTTAATTTAAACGAAACTTTTGACGGTGAAGCCGAATCAAATGAATTATTTAAACATTCGAAACTTGATGCGCCAATGAAGAAACAAAAGAAGAAAAGAAAAAAGATCAAGAAAAATATAATGACAAATTTTTCCTCAACTAAATTGAATGCAATGCGAAAACTTGCCGCGGAACTTAGTAAGGAAATTGGTAAAAAAGGAAAAAGCAATGATGAAATTTTGAAAAATAGGGAAAAATCGAAAAATTATTTTGAAAAAAGTGAAAAAATTAGAAAAAATTCGAATAATTTGAAAATTGAAATTTTTTGCCAAAATCAACAAATACAGAATAAATTTAATGAAATGGAAAATATTGATAGTAAAATTGAAAATATTGATGACAATAAAAATGACGAAGAAAATGAAAATTTGGAAAATAAAATCGAAAATAAAAACGAAAATGAAAATAAAATGGAAAAATTGGAAAATTCGGAGAAAATAAAGGAAAATATAGAAAATAAAATTGAAAATACAGAAAATAAAATCCATGGAAACGAATGTAAAATGGAAGTATCGGAAAATTCTGTACAAAGAAAGGAAAATAAAATACAATTGGAAAATTTCACGCAAGAAAAAGAAAAGAAAATGGAAAATTCCGTGGAAAGAAAGGAAAATAATATCGCTGAAAGTGATGGAAAAAAAGAAAATTCTCCAAAAAATGAAGAAAATAAAAAAGTCAATGACACAATTGAAAGAGAAAAAAATGAAAATTTATCGAATAAAAAGAAGAAATTTGAAGAAAAAATTGCATTATCAAGTGAAGAGGAGGGAGAAATTCGTGAAACAGAAGAGACAATAAAAATTGTAAACGAAGAAAAAAGAAAGAAACGAAAAAAGAAAAAGAATAAAAAATTGAATAATAGAAAAAAACAAGTGTCAGCAATATTTGAAGGTGAACAAGTTCCATGTTTAATTGGTCGACGACTTGGATATTCAAAAGAATATCAAGAGCCAATTGCCACCGACGATGATGATTATGTTCTCTATAAATTATTCTCCAAAGCTGGTAAATTTGCAAATACACTTTTTTTTATCCAAAATTTATTTTTAAATATTAAAAAATTTCTTTTTTTTCTTTCAAAAAAAAAAAAAAAAAAAAGAAAATTTTTTTCTGTAAATACGACAAAAATTTAAAAATTATAAAAATAATTTTCAAATTTTTACAAATATAGAATAATTTATAAAAATTAAATTTTTAAAATTTTAAATATATTATCTGAATTAAATTAAAATTAATTAAAAAAAATAAAAAATTATCAAAATATTTAGTAAAAAAATATAAAACGAATAGTTTTATGATTATTATTTAATTATCAAATTGAAAATAAATGAACAATAAAATAAAACTAATTTTAAATTAAATAATTTTAATAAAACTAAATTCTACTAAATATAAATATAAAACTAAGAGTAAATTTACAATTTTTTTTTTTGCAATTTATAATTGTTTTAATTAGAAAAAAATTATTATTTTTGGAAAATATTTTATATAATAATTTAAAATCTTTAAAATCATAAATTTATTAACCATGAAAACCTTAAAATCATCTTGAATTTTGTAAACAAAACTTTAAATTTTTTTAAAATAATTGTTTCATTTATAAATGTTTGTTAAAAAATTGAATTCTAATTTTTAGCAAAAAATTGAAATTTAATTTTTTAATAAAAAAAATTTTGAAATTATATTATATTGAATTTTAAATTAAGTTTACATAAAAAAAAGATAATTTTTTGGAAAAATCATGATAAAAAAAAAATAAAATAAAATTCATTGTTTAGAAAAATTAAAGTGAATTCATACCTTTTTTTTAAAAGCATAATTCAAAAACGTCGTTTTTTCGATTTTCAAGGTTCAAGTGCAAAAAAAAGAAAAAAGTTACCTGTGAACAAAAAAATGAAAAATTACTTAATTTTTTTTTTTTCATTTCAGTGGTGAGTTCGGCATTTCAACACGATTCTGTGATTTCGCGAACAAGTGGCGAGCCAATTGAAAAAAGTCTTTTGGAACGCACTGCCGTTGAAACTGCAAATGAGGGAATGGAAAAAATACGCAATTCCCGACGTTATTACAATAAACCGTCGTGGAAATCAAATGAATAAATTTGGTTCCAAAAAAACAGAAAAAGAAACAAAAAAAGAAGAAACAGAAGAAAAAAAGTACAAAAAAAAAATTTAAACTGTAAATAATTAATTCGCAAAAAAAAGCGCAATTATTTTTTTCCCCCACAAAAATCAGTATTACAAAACTTAAAAATTATTTATTTCTTACGTCTTATCTCCATTTTTGTACTTTTTCTATATACAAAAAAAAAAAATATATATATATATTTATTATTTAGAACAAATATGTTTTTTCTTTTCGAAGAATTTTTCCTTTATCCGAATTTTTCAAAAAAATAGTCTAAGAAAAAAATTCAATTTTCGTAAATGAGATGAATTTTTGTTTTTTTTTTACCTTGTGAAATTATATATAAATAAATTATATATATATATATATATATTTATATGATTAGAATATCACATGGAATATATTAAATTTTTTTTGTTTTTCGTTTTTTTTTTCAAATAAAAAAAAAATCATTTGTTTTTTTGAGGAAAAAAAAGAATTTTGAAATCTTTTTTCTTTGTTTTTTTTTCTTTAGATTGAATGTCTGAGAAATGTGTCAAGTTTTGGACCATTTCTACCAAGTGGATCGTCAGGAAACATTAAATGATCACCAACAAATGTCGGTGGGAGAATTTGATTTTCAATCGTTTCACGCCATTCGGGTTTCTCTTGATATAAATCTTTAAATTGATCGTTCGATATTATTATTCCATTACATTTTGTGGCGTATTCCAATATATACCTGGACAAAAAAAAAAAAAATGGAAAAATACATTTTTTTCTACTTACAAATATTCTTTTTTCAATTGAAAAATTTAAAACAATTTTTAAAATATTTATAAAATAAATTATAAAATTTACAAAAAAATATTTATAGAAAAAGTAATATAATAAAGAAAAATTAAATTATAAAATATTTTTCCCAATAGATATAATTTTATTAAATTTTGTGTAAAATAATTTTTTTTTTTTTTTGAAAAAAGATTTTTAATTTTCTTAAATTTAGTTTTTCATTTCTTTCCCTCCCCCCCCTTTTTTTTTTGCTTGATAAATTTAATTTTATAAAATCGTATAAAAAAAATGTTAATTTCATAAAAAAAAAATTTTTATATGAAAGAAAATTTTTTAATTTTGGAAAAAATTAAAAATTTGAAAATGAAATTACATAATTAATTAAATTACCTGTCATCGTAGGGTGTAATTACTTTTGAACCTGCTTTTCGACTTGGCGTAAAAACAACGTAACCCTGACGATTAAGATCCTCCAATAAATTACGATTACGACTTCGTACATGTTGAGGAATAAATGCAACTACCTTGTGACCTTTATTTACAAAAAAATCGATAACAATTTTTAAGCCTGTCTCGGAAAAAAATTTTCCCCTCGTGTACCTGTAACGTAAAAAAAAAAGAACGCATAATTATTTTTGCAGCCGAAATTTTTCTTTCTTTGAATTAGTAATTTTTGCTGAATTTTTCATTAAAACAATTTTTCTATATTAGATAATTTTTTTTAAAACAATCATCAAAATTTTTTATTTCTTCGAATTAGTCAATTTTGCTGAATTTTTCATTAAAACAATTTTTCTATATTAGATAAATTTTTTAAACAAGCTAAAAATTCTGTAATATAGAAAATTTTGTTTTTAATGAAAATTCTGCAAAAATACTAATTCGAATAAATAAAAATTCGGCGTCATGTAAAAAGAAAGAAATGAAAAAAAAAAGGATTTTGCAATTTATATTTCTAAAATATTAATGAATTCTCACGCTTTTGCAACGTTTGGTCCATCGATAATAATTTCCCTCAATTTTCCATTTGTTCTCGTCTTTTCAATTTCCACATTTTCCATTCTTGTTGCTGCTGTTGTCATTTTTGTTGTTGTTGTTGTTGTCGTCGCTGTCGCTGCTGCTGCTGTCGTTGTTGTTTGAACAATTTCCACATTTCTATCCTTTAAATTTGGTATTTTTAATACTTGCATTATTTCCGAATTTTCAACATATTCAATTGATGGTAATTTTTCCTTTGTTTTCACTAATTTTTCATTAAAAATTTTTTCTGCTTTTTGTGTATTTCTTTTTTTTTCACGTATTCTTTTTGCAATTTCTCTTGCATTTTTATTTCTCGCTATTTTTCTCTCAGCTAACCAATCGCCTAACCATTTTTGTGGATATTCACCTTTTAACATTTGTAAATTTGTTTCATTTAAATGAGATTTTTTTTCAACTTCAAGTGGAATAAAGTCATTATTTTTTTTTAATGTATCAGAAACCGATGACCAAACAACCGTTATGTCCTCCGTTTGATTTGTATTTACTTTCGATTGAGTGGAATTTTCTCCTGATGCTGGGGGGAAGAAAACAAACAAAAATTAGTAAAATAATAATTAATTCATTATTATTATTATTTCCAGGAATTTTCAGTTTTTCAAAAAAAAATTGTCTTTAAGAAATTTATTTTAAAAATTTTCAAATTTTAATTTGATTTTATTTTTATTTATTTTTTTTTTTAATTAAAAAAGGCTAATAATTTGTAAAATAAATTTTAATAAAAAATAAAAAAAAAACACGAAAAATTGAATATTTTATATGGAAAAATGTAATTTTTAATTTTTAAAAAAGAAAAGGTTTTTTTTAACAAAAAAATTTTTTTTTTTGTTGAAATTTTTTAAATAACCTCAATTTACCTTCATGCCAATCGTCGAGAATAATAACCGAATCGTCAGCTTCATTTTGAATTGAACCTTTTTTTCCCGGTGTTTTTGGCCCAATGTCATTTTCATCATTAATAATAATAACACTACTTCTTCTCGATACTAAACTCGGTACATTTAATATATGTCGTTTCGTTGTTGGTCCAACTAATTTCAATTTTTTCGCTGGCCTTAACCTAGACGAATCTTCTTCTATTTGTCGTTTTCTATGTATATATATATACATTTATACAATATTTCTCAATAATTAGAAAAATTATCACAAAAAACAAAATTGCAATAATAATAATAAAATTAATAATTAAAAAAGTGTCGAGAAAAAAAAAACTTACCCTACTTTTGCATGTTGCAAACGTTTCAATGGACTTTTATAATTTGTATTTTTCATCGTAAGTCTCAATGATCTTCGCATTTTGCCCATTTTTCTTTATTTTATTTATTTTTTTTTTAATTTTAAAACTGATAATAAATCGTGTTATGACTTGTTATACAATTTGTAACATGAAATCGAACGAACAAAAACAATAAATAACCGTATATATGACAAATGATTATAAAAAAAAGGAAAAAAAAAGATTCACTTAATTTTAACACACGATTAAAAATAGAAACTTTTTATTTTACTTATCAATAAACATTCAAAAACACTAATTGTTTTGTATAAAAATATTGCAATTAATTACAATCAATCGCTGCAGACTATTTTTTTTTTCATTAAAGACTGAAGTTAGTCACAAATGTTCTCTTTCTCTTACCTAATTGGCTGTTTTGCAATGTGTTAATTCAAAATTCCCTATAGATAATAAAATTACACTCTTGGCCGTTTTTTTGTCCTTTTCTATATGTTGTCATGGCAACACGTATGTTAGAAAAGGACAATAAGGTTATTCAAGTTGGGTGGGGGAAAGCCAAGATGGATGATGGCTGGTGCACAAACATCCGGCCTATCAGCCTATCAGCATTCATTCCCACGAGAAATTTCTCGTGGGAATGAATGCTGATAGGCCGGATGTTTGTGCACCAGCCATCATCCATCTTGGCTTTCCCCCACCCAACTTGAATAACCTTATAAAATTTATGATTTTTCAAAAAAAATTTGTCCAAAATAAATGGCTACCTAAAGGTGCTTTTATTCCTCCAGTATTTTGATAAAGGTGCTTTTATACCTCCAGTATTTTGGTAAAGCAATCGGCTGGATTGAATTTTCACGGAGAATCACTGAATTTGATTGGCTCTAAAAATATTCAATTTTCACGGTGGAAATGGAATATTAGTCAGAGCCAATCAAATTCAGTGATACAACCGCGAAAATTCAATCCCGCCGATTGCTTTACCAAAATGGCTTTGTTTCGTGCGCATCGTGTAATTTTTATTTTTTTAAGATAATTGATGGTAATTACTCATTATTAATTAATTAATTGTTAAATTATTAATTAATTACTCATAATTTATTAATTAATTACTCATAATTTAATAATTAATTACTATTTATTATCAAATATCTTACAAAAATAAAAGTCAACACGATGCGCGCGCAACAAAGTCCGAGCCTTTCGGACCTATTGGGATCGGCTAAACTGCAATACGCCATCTGGTGGGGACCCATTCTCTCCCTCCATTTTCTTTCTTTGTCTCTCTTCAATTAATAGGTTAGAAAGAGTAGAAAAAACAAAATGGAGGGAGAGAATGGGTCAAAGTTACTAGATTGTTACTAGACCACTGTTCCCAATTGTAGAAGCTCCATAAGAGGAAAGAAACAAGTTTTACATTTCGGACATTCTACCAAATATTCAATACACCTTTGTTAACATAACAACTTTGTAATTAATAATTTTGTTTGAAAATGGCGTCAAAAAATTGAGATTTAAAATAAAAAATTTTCAATTCAAGAATATTGAACAAATATCGCAAATAAAATTAAAAAAAAAAAAAAAAAAAAACAATGTCCGACGATTTATTGGCAAAAGAAAAAGAATTTCATAGATTAAATAAAGAATTAGAAGAAAAAACGCGGGAATTAATGAAAGAATTTGATTCAGTGATGGAATCGACAAATAATTTTCAATTATTATCATCATTAAATCAACATTATTATTCATTTACAAATCAGAATGATAATATAAATAATAAAATTTTCAATGCTCCAACTTTAATGGAAAGACAATCAAATATTTTGCTTTTTAAAAAAAATGTTTCTTTACCACAATTATCTGACGAAACACTTCAATTACAAAACAGGTAAAATTTAATAATTAATTTAATTATTTAAAACAAATTAATTAATTAAAAAAAAAAATTATTGAATAATTTTAATTAATATTATCATGGAAAATTTTTTTTAACCGAAAATAGATCAAAGTTTCATTGAAACAGCGATATATTTCACTCAAACAGCAAAGGTTTCTTGAAATTTTAGAGAAATATATCGCTGTTTCAGATAAAGATTTTTTTTTCCAATTTAATTAATTAATAAAAATATTAATCATATTATTAATTTTTTAAATTAAATTATTAGGTATTAATAAATAATAATTATTATAAATTAATAAATAAATAATTAAATAATAATTTAGTTAATTATTAATTAATTTTAAAAAAAAATTTATAATAAAAATGAAAAATTTTTTTTATTCAGTGAATAAAAAAAGTTTGTTTTTTTTTTGTAAAAATAATTAATTTTCTTTTGAATTGAAATAAATTTTTATATTAATTTTTGGCAATTAAAAATTTTTTTTAAAATTAATTATAAAAAAAAATTAATTATTTCATTATTATTAACAAAAAAAAAAAAAAAAAAACTTTTTATATCAATAGAAATGTAGAAATGGAAAATTTTACTAATCCATCGAAAAGTGAAACAATTTCAAAATCTGAGACAATAATTCAATTACTGAAGACGAAAATAAAATCTCAACAAACTGAAATTGAAGCCATTAAAAATGAGTATAAAAAAAAGGTTCTTGCAAATTTTTTTTTCTTTACTAATTGCACTGATTTAATTTTTATTTAATTAAAAATTCTAAGAATAAAATATTTTTGAAAATAATAATAAATTATTAAACAATAATAAAATAATAATAAATTATTAATTATTTAATAAATTATTACAATTATTTGAAAAGGCAACATTTTTTTTAAAACTTTCGTAGAATTTTTTATGCTTATTAAATTCTTCTATTGTCTTTTAAATAATTTTATTTATATTTTAATTTTACGTTTTTAATTATATTTTTGTAAAATAGTTTAATTAAATAATTAAAATTTTCATTTTAATTCTCTATAAATTCAGTGTAATCTTTATAAAGAATTGGAGATAGAAAAGAAAAATCAAATGGAAATAAAGGAAAAATTACAAAATCAATTATGTTCATCGAAAGAATTAATAGCAAAAAATGAAATTGTTAATGGAAATTATCAATTAAAAATTCATGATCAAGCTAGCGAGATTTCTGCGTTAAAAAAGGTGATAAAAAATATTAATAATATTTTTTTTTATCACAATTTAAAAAAATCAGCATTTTTTTCAATTTAAATCTAATTTTTCAAAAAAAAAAAATTTTTATTATTTAAAAAAAAAAATTTTTTAATTTAATTTAATATTATTTAAAAAATTTAAAAAAAATGTAATTTAATAACTTTTTTTTAGGAAGTTGAGGAATTAAAAAAAGAAGTGAAAAATTTTAATCAACAATGCAACACTAATGATGTGAGATTAAATAGAAGTTTAGAGGAAAATGAAAAACTTCGCAATTCTTTGAAATTTAGTAAATTAGACGAAAAGGTAACAAAAATTATTACAAAAGAAAACTGAAAACTATTTTTATAGTAAAATTTTTTAATTTCTGGAGATAAATAAATTTTGTATAAAAAAAAAATAATAAAAAAAGGAAAAAAATTAATAACAGAAAACTAATTTCAGGATTTACGTGATCAAATACGAAAAATCACTGAAGATAAAAGGCAATCGATAAAAAATCTAGAAAAACAACGCTCAGAATTGTGTCAAGCTTATAAAAAGCAAATGCTCCTTATTGATAATCTGAAAAAGCAAAAGGTTTTTAAAAAAAAAATTATACTAAAATTAATTTTACATAGACTTTTTGAAATTAAACATTCGAAATTTAGAAATTTGAAATTTTTTTTCAAAATTTAGACAAAAGGCTCTAAAATTTAAAGTTTAAAAAAATATTTACATTTTTCTAACTAATTAGTTTAAAAAAAATATAAAACATTTTTTTTAATAATTAAAAAAAATCCAATATTTAAAAAAAAAAATATTTTTTTTCCAGACTTTTTTAGAAGCAAGTCGACAAATACAAATAACAAATGAAGATTTTACAAAATTCCTCGAATGGAAACCAGATCAAAATTAAAATATTTTTTTTCTTTTTTTAAAAGGAAAAGTGTTTCGCAAAAAAAAAAAAATGTTTTCTCTTTTTTGTCAAATAAATAAAATAAAAAAAACCCATCACTTTTTTTTTTGTTCCAAATGACATTTTTTTTTTTCATTTATTTACAGAAGTCTTATTTTGTGCAAGAAATAATTCTAACAAGTAATTATATTGGACTGTACAAAATTTTCGGTCAACACTTTCGAGACCCCAAGAAGAAGATATTTTTTGTCTTTAAAAGAAAAAAAAAAGAAAAAAAAAAGAAAGAAAAAAAAAAAACTACAAAAAAAAAAATTATAATTTTTTTTTTTTTTTTTTTAAAGATAGAAAACAATAATAATATTTTATTTTTAATATTTCACTAAAAAAAAGCCTCGGACAAAAAAAAAAGTAATATATTTAAATTTCTTTTTTGAGAATATATATATATATTTTTTTTTTCTCTCTAAGATTTTTTTTTCTCCTGTGTGTAATTTTTTATAATTGATAAAAATATAATAATTTTTTTCTTGAGGCTTTTTCTTTTTCACATCCGATTCGCATCACTAATTAATTTTTTATTAATTAATTAATTAAACGTCGTCAAAGGTAAAATTACATTTAAAAGTCGCATTCACGTGTCATTGACTAAAAAAAAAGAAGGAATTTTACTAATTTCTTTTTTTTTCGCACGAAAAACAAAAATTGTTCGTGATGTGTTTCTGTGTGTGACAATCACTCGATTTTTTCAGCCTTTTTTTTGTAATTTAAAAAAAAATTCCCCCCACCCTTTTCTTTCATTTTTTTTTTTATCGATAAATTACAATTGTTTTTTAAACCAAATATTTAACGATAAATTTTTCTCATAATCTCGTTTAATGAAAAAAAAAAAAAAAAACAAAACAAAACAAAAAACCAATTTTTTTTTTAATTAAAATCTATTTTTTATAATTATGAAAGTAACACAAAACGAAAATTCGAAGAATTTCGTTTTTTTCTATTTAAAATGTTTTTTTTCGAGAGTCAATTTTTTCATTAATGATTAATCGAGAATCGATTTTTATTAAAAGAAACAAATTTTTTTTGTATTAAAAATTAAATTTAATTTACTGAAAATTTAAACTTAAAAAAAAAATAAATAAAAATCGAGTATCGATTTTAGATCCAAGGATTTTTAAAAATCTCTTTCTCTTTTATTTTTTTTTCTCCTCAAAAAAAAAGGAAATAAAAACGAAAATTTTCCCTAAAAGATCAATTTTCACTATTGAATATTTTTAGTATTGAAATCACAATATTTTTTCCCCCATTTGATTTTTATATCACAAATAAGAGAGAAAAAAATAAAAATTATTCAACAATTAATAAAATTGTCGAGGCCTAGCGAATTGACTAATTAATGAATTAATGATTTTTATTATTTTCATGTTTTTGTGTTTGTTTGTTTTTTTTTGTAAAAATTAAAATCTAAATGCGACCAGAATTAAAGCGACATGGCTGCGAGCAATGAGCGCAGTATTGGCGCAAATATATATATATATATATATATTTATTTTTTTTTTTTTTGACGTAAAAATAATATTAATCGACGTCAAATGTGAATTTTTTTTTGTTTCTTTTGTTTGATTTTTGTTTGTTTCTGTTTCTGTTTTTTTTTTAAATAAATATCGAGACACGGAGAAAACCGCAAATATTACCAGTAATAGTTAATGAAATTTTTTGTTTTTTTTTCACCTATGTTTCATCTTCTTTCTTCGTATTTTTTTAATGTGATAAATTATTATTATCATCATCATCAAAGCAAATCATGCCAAATAGCTGTATGTATCTTTCTGTCCTTCCGTTCGTTCTAAATATTCCTTCTCTATTAAAATATCTATACATTTCTGAAAATAAAGAAAGAAAGAAACTTTATTTTGTTTTTTTTTTGTAAATAGATTTTCGTTTCTCTTTATTTATTTTTTCTTTTCCAATTTTTGGAAAAAAAGGGAATTAAATGGCAAAATTAAAAAAAAAAAAAAAAAAAACCACAAAAGTTTTTGAAAAAATAAATAAACAGAATGAGAAATTTTTCTGTAAATTGAAGTAATTTTTAAAAAAAAAAAAATTGAAATTTATTTATAAAATAATAAAATTTACCTTAATAACATGAACTCTCGGTTTGAACCTTGTATTGAGTTGATTGAGAACCTCAGCAACGAGTTGTTGATGCTTAAGGACTTTTCTCATTTTCATAATTCTCACTATCGCCGCTTGTATTAATAACTTTCTATCTTCCTCTATATGCTTATGCGTCGTTTCTTGTTCCACTTTAAGTTCCGTTTTCATCGGGATATTTATATTTACCCTGAGTTTTTTGCTAAAAAGAAAAAAGAAACATTACAATTTTTCAAATTAAAAAAAAAAAAATTCACGGAAAAAAAAATCTATTTGAAACAGTAATTTCTCTAGAATAGCAAAAAATTACCGCTATTTTAAAGAAATATTTCGTTATTCCAGTGAAATTTATCGCTGTTATAGGTAAAGAAAAAAATTTTTTTTTTGCCGTAAAAAAAATAAATTTTTAAAAAAATTATATAATTTTTCAAAAAAAAAATTACTTTTTATAACCCGTGAAAAGTTCAGCAGTTGACGATGGAGAAAGTTCCGCCTCCTCATCTGTCGACGAGATCAATAACTTTGCCTTTAATAGTATCTGCATTACCTACGAAATTAATGGAAACAAAAAAACAATTATTTATTTCCAATTATTTTCACTTGTGAGAAAAATTTTAATTTAATAACATAATATTAGCACATTTTTTTTTAAATTATTGTGATAAAAAAAAATATAAATTCCTACCTGAATGAGAAAATCCATTTTAATTTGTGTGGATTCCATTAATTGTTGCAAAGTCCATGATGTTGATACATTATATTGTAATAATACCGCCATTTGAAATGTAGAGGCTTGTAATGTATATCTATTTTTAAAACAATTCGTATGTAATTCACCTTTGGACATATTATACAGCCAATTTAATTTTCGTCCACTGTGCTGTGAACTATAGAATGTTGTAAACCTATGTACAGACCTTTCCAACTGCAAAAAACAAAACAAAAATCAAATTCTCCAAAAAAATACTGTTTTTAATTTTGTATTGTCAAAGGAAAATAAATTCTATTCTATTCAATTATAATAATAATTATTTTTTAGTCAATTTTTACCTCTGTTGGCAAGGAAAATGAGAATGATTGTTGAAATGGCCATGAGCCTGATGATAGTACTTGAATACTGAAATCAATATCGAGTGGCTCAGCCGAATTTGTCAAATGTCTACGAAATTGTTCATTTAAATCTTTAGACACGCCAATATCTTGAAACATACGTTGTAATTTTGATGTATATTCAAAGCCGCATGTTTGTTTTAATTTTGAGATCATTGAAGCTTCAGCGTCATCACTCGCTGACATATGTTGCACCAATCGTTTTGCCAACATTTTACTGTAGAACTTTTGAAAAACATCTTTATCCTCTATGTATTTAAAAACTACCATCTGCAAAAATTGATAAAACAATAATTTTTTTTTTTTTTTTAATCATTTACCAACTGTAAATATTATTATTATTTTTTTACCTACTTAGTAAAACTGAAAAAAAGGAAAAATATTCTAAATTTTTGAATTCTTTTAGAAATTAGAAATATTTAAAAAAAAAAAAAAAACTTGCCACTTGATTAAGAGTATCCTCGAGTTCAGCCTCCTCGGGATTTTTACTACTTTTCTTCAAAAGTAAATCACAGTATTTCGCCAATAATTCCGGTGATTTGCTACTACTATTCGCTGTTCTTGTCACTGAATTAATATTAATAAAACGACCACAAGCTTTATCGAGTGCAGTCACAAAACCAATGTCATTATTAAAAGCGTCCAACACTAATGCATTGTATTTTTTATGTACCTCTAATATTGTATTGACATACATTTTTGGATCCTGAAAATGAATTTTCCCAAAAATTAGTAAAGAAATAGACAAATTTTTTAATTTCGATTTCTTTTCTTTTCAAAAAATTTGTATTTTCACGCTTTGCATTTCATTTAAAATTTTGAAATAATTGAATTTTAAAATTAAATTTTCGAAAATAATTGAATTTCAATTAAAAATATTGAAAATAATTGAATTTCAGGAGAGTTATAATTGAAATTATTAAATTTATAGAAATTTAAGATATAATTAAATTTTAGAAGCTTTTAAATTGAAATTTTTAAAATAATTGAATTTTAATTGAAAAATTTGAAGATAATTGAATTTTAATTGATTTTAAATTGAAAATAATTGAATTTTAAATTGATTTTTAATTGAAAATTTTGAAAATAGAAATTTTGAACAATAATTGAATTTTTGTTGATTTTGAATTGAAGATTTTGAAAATAATTGAATTTCAATTGAAATTTTGGAAAATAATTCATTTTTTTTAAATTTTATTTTGAATTAAAATTTTTGAAAATAATTGAATATTAATTGATTTGAAATTGAATTTTTCGCAAATAATTGAATAATTTATTAGAATTTATAGCCAAAAATTCAACTGAATATTTATTTTCAATTGCAAAATGCTTTCATTTAGATAATTGAATTTTCGAAGATCTATATTACAAAAATCATTAAAAAATAATAGAAATTTTTTTGCAAAAATAATTAAATTTCAAGTTATTTTTAATTAATTAATTTTTTTGTTTATTTTATTTGCTAATTATTTTCTTTTTTAAATTATAAACAATTATTAAATTTCATAAAAATTTTAATTTTCAAAAATAGTTTCGGATAATTGAATTTCATTAAAATTATTAAAAATTTTTAATTTAGTGAAGAATTTTAGTTAAAAATTTTGTTAAATAATTGAAATAAACAGGATTTGTAGATCTGCATTGTATACTAAAAAAAAAACTTATTTATTAAAATTTTTTTTTTTAAATAATGTAAAAAAAAAAGTCGAAATTGTCACATTTTTCTAAAATAAGACAAAAAAAGTCATATTTTCTAAAAATTAAAATAAAAATACAATTTTTTTAATTTCTATTTCTTTTCTTTCCGGAAAAAATTGTATTTTCTAATTAATTAAAACAGAAAAAAAGAAAAATACAGAAAATTTTTGAAATTTATAAATAAAAAAAAAAAATACTCACATTAAGGGCAGTGTCACCGCATTTATCAATAGCAGCCAATCCCATATTAGCAATATGACTTTCAAGTAAATTTCTCAATTCACCCAAACCATTTGGTATTCTTGCGACAAGTTGATACATTCTTCCTAGATCATTATTTTTTTCTGAATCAAGTAAATTTTGAAATTCCGAATGAAATATATCCAAATGTTTTTCAATTAATACACGTTCACATGTTTTTGCTAAACGATCCTGTGTTGTTTGATGTAAATAAACTTGTACACGTTTTTCTTCTTCAAGTAAACGTTGTTCGCCTTTTTTCATATATTCAGTTACTGGATTTTGACGAACAAATTCTGAACTTTCACGTGTATAAAAACGTTCAGTGTCCTCAAGAAAGAGATTTTCAAATGATTCTTTATAAACTGATAAATTTTGTCCCTTTGCACCTGGATCCTCTTCATTTAATCCCAATTCGACGTAACAATTAATAACACCACTTACTAAACGTGTATTTATTGTCTCACCATTTCTTTCGCGTTCTATTAATTTTAAAACTGCATTTGTCACCTGCAAAAAAAAAGTAATCCAAATAAATAAATTAGAAATTAATTTTTTAGGGAAAAAATTTCTTTTTAATTTGAAAAAAAGTACCTGTCGATTAAGATGTTTAAAGAGATTATCACGCCACGTGACAAGTGCAAGTTGATAAATTTCATAAATTCCTTTACGTCCTTCTTCACATTCTCGTCTCACCCAATGTCGATTTAAATACGCACAAACGCCATTGAGAACTTTACTACTAAATTGATATTCTTCCCATTGTCTCGTGTAAAATTGCAATACATCTTCGTCCATTAGATCAACACCATGCTAAATTAAAAAAAATATATATATATATATATATTTATTAGTTATTTAAAAAAAAAAAAAAAAATAGCAAACAAAAAACAAAAAGAAACGTTTCACTGAAAAATCAGACAGACGAAAAATAGTTATTCTATTATTAAATTTATCTACATTAACAGAAAATACAATAAAAAAAAAAATTTTCTAAATAAATTTCTTTTTCTAATAATATTACTAGTTTTTCTTCTTTTTTTTTTAGTAGACGGGACTGATATTGACAATTAAACAAAAACAAAAAAAAATAAACCTCCATTTTCATTAAGGAGGGGGGTGGAAAATGAAAAATTTTGTTTTTCCCCACCCCATTTCTCAAAAACCTACAGAAGGAAGTAGTATAGATGCCAAAGGAGGCGCTAGCAGGAAACAGGAAGCAAATGTTCCCCCCTTAATTCTCGCCAATTCTAATCCGTGGTTCTAAAAATTATTCGAGAGATTTCTTTTCTTTCTATTTTTTTTTTTTTTTTTTTTTGAAAAAAGCTGTTTTCTGTATTTAAAATGAAAATTGAAATAAAAAACAGGCCTCGGATTGAATTTAAAGCACCAAAAAAAAAGTCAATTTATATTCCAAAAGGCAATTTTTTTTGATTTTAATAAAATTTAATTGATTAATAAATATTTTACTTTAAATAACTGTAATTTTATTAGACATTAAATTCATTTTTATTAATTCTATAATGAATATTAACAAGAAAATTTATTTCTATTTCATAATCGATCTAAAAGACAAATTTCACATAAATTTTACAGATTTTTAAATAAAAAATTTTTTTTTTTAAATAATAATTTTAGAAGAGAAATTTTTTTTAGAAATTATTGAATTTCAAAAGATTTTTATTAATTTTCAAGACAATAATTAAATTTTACAGAACTAAAAAGAATTTATCAAATAATAATTTTAGATAACTTTTTTTTTTAAAGTAATTGAATTTTTAAAGATTTATAATTTTGATTTTTAAAATTAATTGAACTTTAAGTGATTTTTAAATAAAATTTTTTGATGAAAAAAATTTATTAGAAATTGAAGAGAAAAATACAATAATTTGAAAACTTTTTAAGCAAAAAATGGTTTCAGATAGTTAAATTTTAGATAATAATTAAATTAAACAGAATTTCAAATAATTCATTAAATAATTTTCGATAATCTTTTTTTGAAAATAATTGAATTTTAATTGATTTTAAATTGAAATTTTTAAAAATAATTGAAATTTAGTTAATTTTGAATTAAAATTTTTGAACAATAATTGAATTTTGGTTGATTCTGAATCAGGGTGTCTAACAAGGATTGAGAAAAAAATTCCCTGACTTTTCCATGACTCCTCCCTGACATTTATTTATTTTTCCCTGACTTTTTAATAACCTTATTTCTGCTTTCTTTGGACAAAAATATGGTTACTGACGTATTTAACAATAAATTAATTTCTAATAGTAGTAACAAATGGTGATAAAAACCATTCAAGTTTTTTTAGATTAAAAAATTTTTAAATTCACAAAAAATTTTAATTTTTGTAGAAATTTACAGAAATTTCCCTGACTTTGAATGAAATTTTCTGAAATTCCCTGACTTTCCCTGACCGTTAGACACCCTGTGAATTAAAATTTTTGAAAATAATTAAATTTCAAGTAAGATTTTTAAAAATAATTAAATTTTAATTGATTTTAAATTGAAAATTTTGAAAATAATTGAATTTTAATTGATTTTAAATAGAAAATGTTGAAAATAATGTATTTTTAATTGATTTTGAATCGAAAGTTTTGAAAATACTTGAATTCTTAATTGATTTTTCATGATTTCCGTTTGATGAAAAATTTATTAGAAATCATATAAAAAAAAAATTTAATTTCAAAATTATTTTTAAATTTGAAAAATGCCTGTTCAGATAATTGAATTTTGCAAAGAATATTATAAAAAAAATAATTGAAATTTTTTCAAAAATAATTAAATTTCAACCTTTACATAATTTTGAATTTATACATTTTTTCATTAATTTTATTTGCTAATTTGTTTTTTTCGTGTTTTTTTTTAATTATAAACAATTATTAAATATCATAAAAATTTTAATTTGAAAAATAGTTTTAAAATAATTAAATCTGTAAATTGAATTTCATTAAATATTTTTAAAAATAATTAATTTAGTGTAGAATTTTAGTTAAAAATTTGTTAAATAATTTGAAATAAACAAGATTTGTATAGTAAAAAAATTATTATTAATTAATCAATTTAATTAATTATTTATTCTATACTTGAAAAAAAAGTATTTTGTTTAAAAATTTTGTAAAAAACAAAATAAATCGAAATAGTCGCAGCATTTTATTAAAAAAAGTCGAAAAAATTTGTATATTTAAAAAAAAAAGAATATAATCCAAGGCCTGACAAAAGAAGTAGAAAATGATAATGAAAAATAAAATTCTTCTAAAAAAAAATAGAGCTACAAAAAAAAACCAAAACTCACCTTAAGTAAATTAATAAGATAATTACGAAGAAATTCACGTAATCTTTTGTATAATTCAAGACCAACAAGTTGAGCGCCACCAGACATTGGATTTTTTTTATTTTTCGTACATGTTCTTGATATTTGTTGATGTACACTCGTGCAATAATTATAAACATGAGTATAGAGTTCAATGTAACGTGGTTTTGACATGCATTGTCTATTGTAAACTTGTTCAATGCCTTCGCGTAAATCGCCCCATATTTGATCCAAGTCAATTTGTTTTAAACCAGGTGGACCACCTTGATGACTACCAGTTCCTCCTCCACCACCTCTGTGATTCGACATTTTTTTTTTTTTTTATTATTTTTTTAATTCTCTTCCTCAGAATCCTTTTTTTCAAAAAAACCCCCTGGGGTAAATAATGAATCCAATTTCCACTTGGGATTCCACTAAACAAAATTACAAAAAATTATTCATTTTGTTTTTATTTTAATATCTCGTTTTAAAAAAAAAAATATTCAAAATACTCATTTTTAATTTTTGTAACTCCAAATTTGTTTTCATAAATTTTTTTAGTTTTAAAAATTTTATTATACTATTTTCGTTTATTTATAATTATTTTCTTTTACTAATTATTTAATTTTATTAATTTTTTGATAATTTTATTTGTTTATTTATTATTTATTGATTATTATTATTATTACATTATTAATTATTATTACTATTATTAGTAATTATTTTTAATTTTATTTTTTATTATTATTTTATTAATTTTATTTTACTATTAATTTTTTATTATTTCATTTGTTTATTTATTGATTATTATTATTTATTTACTATTTTCTTGTTTTCTTTTTATTATTTTAATTTTTTTTCTTTAAATTTAGTTATTTTTTTTCTCCATTTTCGTTTTATTATTATTTTTTCTTTTCAAATAATATTTTGACTATTTTTCAATTTCTAAAGTAATTAAAAAATAATAATAATTCTGTTCGTTTTTTTTAATCAATTACATTTTATCCGATAATTTTGTGTTAAATATTTAAAATTTAAATAAACATTTTAATTAATCGTGTAATTTTCTTCTAATTAAAACGAATATTTACCACAAATTTTTTTTTCAAAACAACTTTTATCAATATGAATCATACATTTTTTTTATTCCCGATAAAAATATTAATAAAAATTCCCCCTCTATATTTAAAAAAAAACTAAACTATTTTCTAAACGGAAAATCAAAAGGGTTATATAAATGTTCGCTTATATAGGTATATATATATATATATATACATAGAAAATTAAATTAACACATAAATTCATAACATTTCGCGAACAATATATATCAATATCATAATTAAATAACGTAATAACGTCAAATCAAATAATATATCGTTAATTACTTAAATATAACCTAGAAAAAAATTTTGAAAAATATATAAGGAATTGAATTTTTTTCGAGGTTAGGGCCAAACATGTATAACACACACACACACATTTACGTACATAAGGAATAAAGAAGTACTTTTATGGAAAGCATTTAAGAGACAAAACAAATTGTGTGTGTGTGTGAGAGAGAGAGAGAGAGAGAAAGCGAAAAAATTGTCACTCACAAATTACTGAACAAAGGACAAAGACCATCATTTTTCGACTCACGTTTCAAATAACGCGACTTTTTTTTTTCGTCTTTATTTTGCTGTATAGCAGACACGACAATAAATTCTTATTGTCGATATGGAAAAAATTGTTTTCGGGGAAAACCTATATAGATATAGTTATAGGCATACATATACGTATATATCTATATATACGAATATATATATATATATATATATATATTCATAATATATATATAGATATATATAATATACATACACAAAGGAGACGAAATCACTCTCGTTTCGATATACCGTTATACGAATCCAAATCCCATGCAAAAATGAGCGTTGATTTCAATTTCTTTTTTGTTTCACCAAAAAAAAACCAATTTTCACAAAAAAAAAAAGGAAAATTTTGCATCACTTTTTACTACCCCCCCTTTTTTACCCCTCTCGTAAAAACTCCGCCACGCGAGTATTAAAACCGAATTATAATTCACTAGGATAAAAATTATATTTTCAAAGGCAAAGAAAATTTTTCGTATATATATATATATAAAGAAATTTGTTTCGGAAAAATAATAGTTTACATGTTGTGTATTTTTACTTACCCTCAATCTGTTTGGGAGACTTTCACCACCGCATTACACTACAGCTTCTTTTGCCCCAAAAATCCACGGGTTAAATTCACTTTGTGATATGGGAAAGAGATGAGAACCAGAGAAAAAAGAAAAAAAAAAAAACACTTCGCGTTATGTTATATGTATATATATACACACACACACGACACTGTCGAGAATTTTTCGTCAAATATTTTTTTTGCTATAATTTATAATATTTATATGTATATGTATATATGTATATATATATATATATTTGGTCTAGCAACAGGAATAATTACGCGAAATAACGAATAATTAATTAAAGTCGACACTGCTGCATCTCTTTTCTATTCTGACAGACCTAACGTTACAATACAACTGACGACACACGCACAGCACAGGTTAAGTTAACACTGTTGCCAACATTATTTAGAAAAAAAGAAAAAAAAAACCACAAATAAATACGATTTTGTTACACAAAAAGAAATAGAAAGTTTTTTTATTTATTTACATAATTGTATATTATATAAAAAAAGATATTATATTTGTTTTTTTTTTATTTAATTAAATTTGTCAATTTTCATGAGAATCTGATGAAAATTGAATAAGATTTGATTGGTGGACAAGATTTATATTTTGGAATTAATGCCAACCAATAGGATAAATTGATACTTGACATTCATTGGTTAATGTAATTTTGGCGTCAGTTTTTCAAAATGTTTATTTTTATTAATTATTGACATTGAAATTTACTTTTAAATTTGTCATTGACATTAATAAATTGTAAAAAAAAAATTTTTATCTTATTACTATTGAGATACTCTTTTGGATGATCTACTTTTTTCTCATGAATAATAATAGTGGTAATAAAAGGAATAATAATAATAATAATACTTTTAAAATTAATTTAATACATTCAATTTATATTCTAACACGTAGAGATTTTATTTTTAAAAAATTAATAATTTCTAATGCGAAAATATAACTAAAAAAAAACAAAGGAAAAAAAATTCAAAATTTTCAACGGCTGTATTCTTTGGTATAAATAAAAAATAATAATAATAATAAAAGTAAAAAAAAGTAATAAAAAAAAAATAATAATAATCGCAAGGTAATAAAATATTTTTTTTTACTTAAGGCATTTTTTTGTAAACCCGTGTAAAATTAAAATAAAAAAAATAATATATATTAAAATAATAGTAAAATAATAATAATAGCAAGATAATAAAATAATAAATAGTAAAATAATAATAATAATAATTTAAATTAGAGAAAAAAGGAAAGTATTTATTATTAAGAAAAAATAACCAATTTTTATAATTGTTTAATTAATTTATTTTTATTTTATTTAAAAAAAATTTGAAAAATAGGAAAAAATTTTTTTGGATTTTTTTTTCTTTTTTTTATATTAATGATGAATACTGAGAGCGTCACTATTTACTTCGTGGCTCAATTGCGTTTGTAAATTGGATAATTTATTTTTTAAAGCAGCAATTCCCATCATAACAATATTTTCCGGTTTTAAGGCACCGCTTGATTCGACATTAAAATAATATTTATTTGGTTTTGCCTCCCAATTAAATGCAGCTTCATCTGCAAAAAAAGAAAAAAAATACTTTTTTTAAAAATCATTTTTCCAAAAAAAAAAAAATACATATATATATATTTCCATTTAATAGAAAAAATATAAAAAAAAGATCTTTATACATTAAAAGTGAAATTACATTTTAAAAAAAATTTTTTGTTTTGTATTAAAGAAAAATTTAATTCAAAATTTTTTTTTGTAAATTAAAAGAAAAATAAAATAATAACAATAAATATAATTAATAATTAATATTAATTGTATTTAATTTTTTTTTTACATAAAAAATTGTTTAAATTAAAAGAAAATTGTATTTAAAAATTATTTATATTACAAAATTTCTATTAAGATTTTTTTTTTTTACGTAAACAAATTTCATACTGAAAAAATAAAAAACTTAAAATTGATTGAAACTTAGTTTTCTTAACGAAATTTTTTTTTTTTAATTTAACAAAAAAAAAATCTTTAAATTTTGAAAAAAAAAAAATTTGTTTACGCTGATCTTTGTCCAATTCGCTGTATTCTGATTTTGGCCATTCCTCGGGTCTTGGAAATAAAGTATGCCTCATTGAATTATCAGGATCATATTCAAAACTAACGCCCGCTGTTGGATTCCATTTTGCATGTTCCTTTCCAAAACCTTTTTTTGCATATGCACGTAATTTCAATTCTTGTCCATTTCGCAATTTAACAATGAGAATATCTGCAAAAAAAAAATTTATTATTTCCTTTATTTTTTTAAAAAAAAGAATAAACACAATTTATAAATTAAATTTTTTTTTCTTTTTGAAAAAGAAAAAATTTCTTTACTCTAAATTTTTCTATTCATTTTTTTTTTAATTATTAATTATAATTAATTTGAAAAAGAAATTCCAAAATATTTTATTAATTTTTACGAACCATCTGGTTCTGGATATTCATTTTCTTCGTCACGTGGTCTTGAATTTAAAGGACGAACACGACCGTCACTTGTTTTAAAATCGGCACTCGTTACATTAAGTGTTTTCTCATCATTGTGTTTTACTTCCATTGTGAATTCAACACTACAATCGGGACAAAAATCCATACATTGACAATCTCTCGTATATTGCATTCGATCGACAACCTGAATAATTTTTTAAATTCGAAAATATGAGAATTAAAAACAAAAAGAATTAGAATAAAATAATATGAAATAACATTATTTTAATATTATTATTATTATTATTATTAATATAAAATAATAAAAAAAATAATATAATAAATAATAAAATAATATAATAATAATAATAATAATAATAATTATTATTATTATTATTATAATAAATGTAAACCCATTTCTAAAAAATAAAATTATTTATTATCAGCAAATAATAAAAATAAAAAACTTACTTCGTCGCTGATAATTGGAATTAATCCAATTCTATGAGATAAAAATTCATCGCTTAAAACTGTTGTATTAACTTCAATTTGTACCCAATCAATTGCCATTGTTGGTGTTTCGGCGATAAAAATTCGTCGCATACTATTCGCAACACTATGGAGAAATTATAATTTATTATCACAAATTAATTGCATCTTTTTTTTATATTCGGCAAAATTTTATAAAACGCAAAAAAAGACACAATAAATTATTAAATATTTAAATAAATAAATATTATATAAATTAGTTTTTCAATTTTTTTGGAAGACATAAAGGTAAAAGAAAAAAAAACTAAATATTACACAAAATATAAAATATACATATATATATATATATGATGTATTCCACGCCAAAGTGTAAGTCCATCTGCAATTTCATCTACGATTTTTTTTTCTTTTAGAACTAATTGAGACTAGCTTTCACCGAATTTTTTTAAATTTTTTTAGCAACCAGTTTTCGAGTTATGGAATTTTCATGACTTTTAATTTTTGAATGCTCATAACTTTCTTAGAAATGCATCAATTTTAAAAGTATTTGTTTTCAAAATGTGTGTTTTTAAACGTACTTTTCAACAAAAAAATCGAAAATTTTTTTTTAAACGATATTACTATCAAATTTTTGAATTTTAATGATAAGAAGTCATTTTTCTCATTTGACGTACTAATCGTTTATTTTCAAATTTTTTTTTAAAAAAACTACTTCTTTTTACGAAACTTTTAAGCCTAGTCCGATAAAGGGTAAACGATTTTTTTACAATATTTTCGGAATTTTTCAAAAATTTTTGCATTTTGAATTTTTAAAAAATATTTTTGGTTTTTTTTTATATTACGTACTTTTATGTATTTTGATGCGCTGATTACGAAAATCATAGTGACAAAAACCAAAAATTTTATTTGTATGGTGAAAACCATAAAAAAGTTCAAAAATTTAAGGTTTTTTTCGTTTATTGGGTAAAATATAAAAAATTAAAAAAAAAACTTTCCAACAAAAGTTATAGATCTTATTAAAATACATTTTTTTTAATTTTGCATATTTTACCCAATAAACGAAAAAAACCATAAATTTTAGGACTTTTTTTTATGGTTTTCACCATAAATTGGTGAAATTTTTGGGTATTGTCACTATGATTTTCGTAATTAGCGCATCAAAATACATAAAAGTAGGTAATATAAAAAAAACCAAAAATATTTTTAAAAAATACAAAAAATTTTTGAAAAATTCCTAAAATATTGTAAAAATTGTTTGCTTATTATCGGATTAAGCTTAAAAGTTTCGTAAAAAGTAGTTTTTTTAAAAAAAATTTTGAAAAAAATCGATCAGTACGTCAAATGAGAAAAATGACTTTTTATCATTAAAACTCAAAAATTTGATAGTAATATCGTTTAAAAACACACATTTTGAAAAAAAAGACTTAAAATTGATACATTTTTAAGGAAGTTATGAGCATTTAAAAAATAAAAGTCACGAAAATTCTCCGCATTTTCAAAATTTTATAACTCGAAAACGGGTTGATAAAAAAAATTTGAAAAAATTCATGGAAGTTAGTCTCAATTAGTACAAAAAGAAAAAAAAATCGGAGATGCAATTACAGATGGTCTTACATTTTGGCGTGGAATACATCATATATATACGAAAAAGTAAAAGATTTTTTAGGTTAGTTAACTTCAAATTGAATCGGAATTTTTTTTTTGTTTTTATATTCAGGAAAATTGAAAAAAATGAAACGCAAAAAAACACAATATATAGACAATATTACATAAAATACAAACGAAAAAAGTAAAAAAAATTTTAGGTTATTTAATCTCAAATCTGTCTTTGACTCGAAATAATCTTTTATTTTTTTTTTCTTAATTTACGGAATTATAGCAAAAATTGAATTTTTAAAAACAAAAATGTACCAATAAACGATATTTTAGGTTAGCTTACCTTAAATCTGTGTCTTCGACTTGAAATTTGACATTTTCGTCGGTTAATTCGGAAATATGTACTGACGGTTGATTAGCGTATGGCATTTTTGGATAATTTTAACTTAAATTCTTTTTAAGATTAAAATAACTGAAATTATCAATTAGAAATACAATGAAAACATTTATTATATATATTATTTTCAATAATATTTTCACAACACAATTGACAAGAGCGGCTTTTACCAGAACTGGGAAGCTTTGTTCAGAAAGTTGAAGTAACGCCCCAGGGTTGATGAGCCCAGAGCAGAGTTGGGTAGTTACACTCGTGACTTCAAATTCTTTTTACAGTAAAATACGTTGTAAATACAGTATTAAGGTGAATTTCCCGCTATCCAACTCTGTAATTACGTGAAAAAAAAAATGAAAATCCAAGAACCCATCTCTGATAAAAACACTCAATTTCGAATTAAATTGATTTTATCAGCCAAACGGTTGTCCTAAAACAGTTATTTAAAATTATTTCCATTTTTATTTAATAATTATCGGCTTTTAATAATAAAACGCGTGTAAAAATAATTAAAAATAAATAAATAAAAAACAATTTACCAAATAATGCAATGATACAAAAATTAGCAATCAGTTATCATAACCGTCATATTAAAAAATTTGTCACAAGTGAACAAAAAAAAACCACTCATACGTTAGAGAAATAATATTTGGAATCAGAATTGAATTTTACACTCTTTTAACCAATAATAACCTTAAAATAACCTTTTTTGGACTTTTGTAATTATAAAAAAAAAAAAATTTCTACTAATACAATTAAATCATAACTAACCTATAAAACTTTCGGACTTTAAAGTTTTGATTAATTAATTTTTTTTCTCTATATTAAATATTCGGTTATTATAAAATATAAACAAATAAGAATGCTAAATATATTCTAGACTAGAATTGTAACAAAAAAAAAACTAATTTGATGATGAATTTATCACTTGGTGTAATGAATAGTAATGTAATAAAATTATCAATCCATCCAAGTCAAAACGGTCAATAAAATAAGAAATTATTTTTGACGTTTCGACAGCACTGCTGTCCTCATCAGAAACTAAAATGTTTATTAAAATTAATATAAGTTAACACAATGTAAAAACAATATAAAATTTAAAAAAATATAATATTTAAAATTTACCGAAAAAAAGCTGTTTTAAGTTCTGTCAAAAGATCATTAAAGGGCAAATACATTTCAATTATATTAGAATTATAAAATAATTTTATTATATAAGATCTATATATTAACAAAAAAATAAAGTATTTCATCAATCTTAAGAACAAAAAATAAAGTTCTAATTACAATGAGTATGAAAAGAAAAAAAATTATATTATTTAATAAACTAAATTTTTAACGTCGATGTATTTTTTTTTTTCTTTAAAGCTTAGAAGCATTATTTGCAGAATTATAATAAAAAACAATTTCAAGGTTATATTTCTGTATCCCAAGTAAATTTTCGTTAATCTAACTAATCTATTACGTAAAGTATTACTTTTTTTTTGGGAGGGAATCAAAAGAAATTGTTTACGAAACCGGAAATGTATTTGCTATTAGAAGAACAGAAAAAACAGTTTCTATTATTTTTTTTTTGTTTTTCGTAGGATGTAAAAAAAATTGCTACACAAAAGAGGGAATTACAATTCCAAGGATCAGACGATTATTTATTTATAAATAATCTCTTTCTCTTATTATATTAAAATGTTTAATTTGTCGTCCTCGTGACGTCACTTGGTCAAGAATTTTGGTTTTTCACATCGTTTTTCAAATTATTTATGCACAGATATGATTCAAAATTAAAATTTACACATAGATTAAACATAATATGAATTAGAAAAAAATTCTATTTTAATTTTTTGCAACTTAATGCAAAAAAAATTTTTTTTTTTGTAAATTTTGCAACATTTTTTTAAAAATATTTTTCAGCAATTCACATGTAAAATGTGTCTCAATTTCAAATGTCATAAAAAAATATTCATTTTTTAAAAAGTTATCGTGATTTAAAAATTTTTTTTCAAATATCTCCTTTTATTTTAAAATATTTAATTTGTTGTCCTCGTGACGCTAGTTTAGAATTAAAATTTTGAAATCTTTAAATATTTTTAAATTCTTTATTTTTGAAATAGTAAAATAATTTTTTAATTTATATTGCTATTTTTCTTTTATAATTTTGTTTTTAAAATAATTTTTTTATTTTGTATTTTTGTCATATTTAAACTTAAATTTTTTTTTTGCAAATATTTAATATTTTAATATTTTTATTTATTTATATTTTCAAAAAAAAAATTGTTGTTTTAAATATTTTTTTTCTAAATAACTTTTCTGTTATCAAATTTAAAAAAAAATTTTCTATCTGTATATTTTGTTTGTTTTTGTTTTTGCTACTGTATTGAATAACTGCTATACCGATATATTGATCAAGCGTGTAGAATTCGGAATTCTTTTTATGACAAGAATATCAAATGTGAAATGAAAGGAAAACAATAATAAAAAAAAGTAGTGTTTACCTTGAAATTTAATTTAAAATAAAGTTTAGATAAATTTTTTTTAAATCTAAAAAAAAAAACCATTTTATTTATAATTTTTCTATATAAATATATAAATAACTATGGTCAAATAATTTTAATTGCATAATTTTTTAAAATAAATAAAATTTCAAACAGTTTTGAAGATTTTTTTAATTTTTAATTTTCTATTACAATTTGAGACACAGGGTTGTTACTTCCTTATGATAAAGTGGGGGTAGAGACACTATAATGTGTATATTTCTATTGCAACATATACCATATAAAATGAAATCAGTAGTTATGAATCGGTATTTACAATCGCGACTTGTTGCATTTATTTTGTTCAAAATAATTTCTCATAAAATAAAGTATTTTTTTGCAAATAAATTTTCAATTTTTTATTACGTGAAAATTATTTTTACTACAAAAAAGTTTCAGTTTCTTTTCGTTTTTTCAAAGAGTTTTCTATTTTTTCCTAAAAAATTAATAATAAATAATAATTTTTTTAAAATGCCTAGCTCAAAAGTGAATGGAAATTTTGTCTATGAAAATGGTTTCAATAATAAGGTAAAAAAAAAAATAATACAAATATACAACAAATATAAAATAAATAAAAAAAAATTGAAATATAAAATAAATTGCATGTAATAATAAAATAAATTTTGTAAATTTTTTGAAAGAGGGAAATTAAAATTTTAAATTAAATTTAAATCCTTTTTTAAATATTATTATTTTATTTAATTTTTTGAATTAAAATTGAATTTATTAATTCTGTTAAACAAATAACTATTTGTTTAAAAATTTTTTATTTCCGTTTAATTTTTTTTACTCTATTTTAAAATTTGTAAAAAATTTTCTACTTATTTACGTTTTTTTAAATTTCTTTTTAGCTTTGAATGTTACGATCTTGAACTATATATTTAAGATCTAAAGTAGAAATAATATAGAACAAAAAATCGTACCACATTCCTATATTTCTTCTTGGGTTTTAATTTACAATTTACTATATAGAATTATGTAATTATTAATTATTAATTATTAAAAAATAAAAATTTTTATATAAAATAATTTATTGAATAGAAAATAAAATTACTATAAAATAAATAAAAAAATTTTAATTTTAGTACAAATAAAAAAAATCTCAATATATAAATAAAATTAATAAAATAATAATTAATTTAAAAAAATTAACTCTATTTTTTTATAAAGTTAAAATAAAATTATTTTTTTCATTTCAAATTTTTTTTTTTTTAATTTAAAATTTTACTAACAAAATTTTATTTTAAAAAGAAAAATTTAAACATTTTTTTCTTCACTGATAATTTTGCGATTTCGTTTATTATTTTTATTTATTTATTTTTTTTTAATTGATTTTGTGTTAAATTCGAAATACAAAAATTTTTATTTCCCGTAAAAATGAAAATAAACGTGCATATATTTTATAATACGGACACACGAGAGAGGCAACGAAAGCCACTTTCATTTGACTTTCTCGATTACAAGTCTTGAAATCTCACACATATTATGATCAGTCAGTCAGTGAACAATAATATCCGCACGAATGATGACTTCCTCGTGAAATTTTTTCGCTTAAAAAATATTTCAAATTCCTGATTTTAAATAAGAAAAGAAAAGTGTTTGAATTATAAAAAGTGTTTTTTTTTAACTTTGAAAAAAAAGTTATTTTATTGAAAAAAATGAATTATTAAAATTATTAATTAATTTATTATTTACAATTTTTAATTTATTATTTTTATTTATTTATTTATGATTTATTTATTATTAATTTATTACCTATTAATTTATAATTAATTTATTATTTATTTATTTATTAATATTAATTAATTATTAAATTATTTCGATATTGTCATTATTAATTATTTATTAACTATTGTTATTTTCATTATTCTTATTATTTAAAAAATTAAAAAAAAAAATTTTTTTAAATCCGTTTTTCAAAAATTTGAAATTAAAAAAAAATTTACCTTCAAACGGCAAAATAAATGATTTCCTCGTTTCTAATTTTCATGTAATTAGTATAAAATTTGATTGTTTCTGTTACGAATAATAATAATTTTCAAATCAATTACGCGTTTCTCTTTTCAAAGTTTCATCGAGTAATTAGCAAGGCCTTTTTTTTTTAATTTTGTAAATACATGTCATATTTAAATATTGTTAGTTGGAAATAATTTTTCATTTTTTTTTATTCTAAATTATTTTTCAATTATGGGAATTACTGGCGCCAATGTCTTAGAAGCACCGGGCAATTCTAAAACAAAGGTAATATTAAAGTCTTAAAAAAATTTTTTTTTTTTTTTTTGAAGAACAATTTTTTAAAAATATTTATAAAAATTTGAAATCAATTTGAAATCAACATATCATTAAAAAATTAAATTTAATTATTTCAAGTCAAAAATGAAGTTTATTAAATTTTTTCTTAATGATTTATTTTTCATATATATATTATTTAATTCTTTGTACGCATTTTTTGGATAAAATAAATGAAATTCTCTCGCGAGTAAAAAAAAAAAGAAGAAATTCGTCTCACTTTTAATTAAGCACGTGATTTATGTTCCAATCGGTATTTTTTTATTGGAATCACTATTCATTATAACGTGTGTGGAATGATTTTATTTTCATTCTATATATATACGATTTAATAAAAATCAAGAATTTTGTTTAGAAATTAAAATTAATGAAAAAAGAAAGAAGTGGAAAAAATATAATTTGTAACTAAAATTTTTTGCAAAATAAAAATATAAAAAGTAAAAAGGAATTTCAATTTTTTTTTTTGTAGAACGTTGCCACGAATGTGACAATCCAGGCTCATCACGTGTCTAGGGTAAAACGAGGTCAAGCCTACGGTTCAGTTCATGGCTTTCGAGGTTGTACTGTTTGGTTCACAGGACTATCTGGCGCTGGAAAAACGTCAATTGCTTTTCAACTTGAAGATAAACTTGTTTCTCAAGTGAGTCTTAATTATTCGTATTTTTAAAGTTAATTATAATCTCTATCTTGTGGTATAAAATAAATAAAATTGTAGAAAAAAAAATTTTGCGATAAAATTTTTTTTTTATATTTCAAAATAATTAACAGTATATTTTATTATAGAAATAAAAAATTATTGAAATGATATATCGATCAATAGTACGATACATCGATTGACATTTCGATATATCGATTAACACTACGATATATCGATTTTTACTACGATACATCGATTTATATTTCGATATATCGATTAATACTACAACATATCGATTCGTATTTCGAATTAATCGATTACCACTTCGATATATAAATCGATATATCGATTACTACTATGATATATCAATAAATATTACGATATATCGATTTGTACTTCGATGTATCGATTGGTATTTCGATTAATCGATTACCACTTTGATATATCGATCGATACATCGATTACTACTACGATATATCGATAAATATTACAATATATCGATTTATACTTCGATGTACCGATTGGTATTTCGATTTATCGATTATCACTACGATATATCAATTTTTATATCGATTATTACTGCGATACATCGATAAATATTACGATATATCGATTTGTACTTCGATGTATCGATTGGTATTTCAATACATTGATTACTACTTTGATATAACGATGGATAATCGATTTCTTCTTCGATATAACGATCTATAATCGATTACTACTACGATACATTGATTGATAGTTCGATATATATCGATTAATACTACGATATATCGATTACAACATCGATATACTGATTGATACATCGATTATTACTACGATACATCGATTAGTATATTGATTATTACTTCGATATATCGATTTTAACGATAATAAATCGATAAAAATTGTGCTGAATATCGATAAGATTCAATTTTTTTTCTCTTTTTTTAAGGGTATTCCCGCTTATGGCTTGGACGGAGACAATATACGAACCGGATTAAATCGAAATTTGGGCTTCAGTAAAGCCGACAGAGAGGAAAATATACGTCGTGTCGCGGAAGTTGCAAAATTATTTTCAGATGCTGGAATGATAACTCTCTGTAGTTTTGTCTCACCCTTTGAGGAGGATAGAAGAATTGCAAAACGAATTCACGATGAGGCTAATCTTCCATTTTTGGAAATTTTTGTTGATACACCACTAAATGTTTGTGAGGCCCGTGACGTTAAGGTAAAACGAAAAAAAAAATAATTAAAATTTTGTATAAAAAATCCAAAAAATATTTTCAAAAAAAAAAAAAATGATAAAATTTTATCATTTTTTAAATGAAAAAAATTTGTTTTTTTATAATAAAACAAATTTGTACTATTTTTGGAATTTTCTGTGTTTTTTTTAAGGAATTGTTTTTTAGAATTGGAATTAGTTTCCTTTTTCTTTGTTTTGCCTTCAATAGGGACTTTATAAAAAAGCGAGACAAGGTAAAATCAAGGGTTTTACGGGAATTGATCAAATCTATGAGAAGCCAGTGAGACCAGATCTCACAGTGAATACGGAAAAACTGACTCTCGTTGAGTGCACTTCAATGGTGATTGAACTTTTAGAAAAGCGTCGAATTTTACCCAAGTTTTGTGATGAAATTGAAAATTCACGTGTCACAGAACTTTTTGTCTCTGCCGAAAAATTGCCAACTATGAGAATTGAATGCGAGACATTGGAATCCATTGAAGTGAATGAGATTGATGTACAGTGGATTCAAATTCTCTCTGAGGGCTGGGCACATCCACTCAATGGTTTTATGCGTGAAGACCAATATCTCCAGGTAAAACAAAAAAAGAATAAAAAAAAATTTATTAAAAACAATTAAAAGCTGAAAAAAAGGAAAATTAAAATCTAAGAAATTTTTTCAGAGTTTACATTTTAATTTTTTGACTGAAACGGAAAAGGAGATAAATCAATCGATACCAATTGTATTAGCAGTGAGTAATGATGATAAAAATCGTCTTTTAAATTCCTCGTCAATTGTTCTTCGTTATAAAGGGAAAGCATTGGCTATTATGAGAAATCCTGAATTTTATTATCATCGTAAAGAGGAACGATGTTCAAGACAATTTGGAACAAATGACAAACGACATCCTTATATTAGATTAATTTATGAATCAGGTGATTGGTTGGTTGGTGGTGAAATACAAGTTTTTGAAAAAATCATTTGGAATGATGGATTGGATCGTTATAGATTAACACCAAATGAAATTATTGACAAATGTCGACAAGCTGAGGCAGATGCGGTTTTTGCATTTCAACTACGAAATCCAATACACAATGGACACGCACTTCTCATGCAGGTTTGACAAGAATATTACGTTTTATTGTAATAAAGTGGACGTATTTAAAGAAATTAATTTTTAAAAAAATTACACAAAATTACGTAATTTACCAAAAATAACTAAAAAACTGAATTTTACGTAAATAGAAGTAACTTACGTAAAATACTAACTTACGTACATTTACGGAAAATACGTATTGATACGTAACTTACGTATATTTGCGTAAAATACGTAAGCATACATACTGTATTTTACGTAGAAAAATACGTCATTATATGTAACTTACGAAATTAGACGTAACATACGTAAACACATATTGTGCGTAAATATGTAATTTACATATATATTGTACGTGATTTACGTATATGCCTTACTTACTATAAAATACTCAAATGTACTTAATTTACGTAAGACACGTAATATATGTGACATACGTAAATATATATAATTTGCGTAACATACGTAATTTATAAAAGTTAAGTAACTTTACGTAAAAATACGCATCAATTCATATCTAACGCATATACTTATTTCATGTAAAAGTACGTAATTTACGGTAAAAATACGTAACTGAAGGTAATAATGTACCTTTTTGTTTCCTCGCGGAGGAAGCTTTGTAGTCCTTTCGTTTATAAAACTTTTCAATGTGGCGGAAACAAATTTTTTTCTTTTTAGAAACATGTTATATGAGATCCTGATCAATTGTCCGGATGTATGTATGTGTGTATGTGTGTGTGGATCCCTTTTTTTAGAAGATAACTTTAACAGGTTTTAATGGATTTAGACAAAATTTGGTAGGCTCATTTATCATATTAATATCTCAAATCTAACCAAAGGATTTTAAAAAATACTCAAAAAAAATTTTATCGTATTTTTTCCAAAATTTTTTTTTTAATCAAAAAAATATTTAAATAGAAAAATTTAAGGTTATATATATAATAAAATCGTATTCCTTACGTCAAGGCGAATCGATCGATATATATATATAAAGTATACATTTGAGGTAAATTTAAAGAATTAATGAAAGTTAAAAAATCAAAAATTCACATTTTGGCAATGAAATTTTGCTTTCTCCACGAGGAAGCAAATTTTTTTGCTGATCGTAAAGAGGAAGCAAAATGTTCATGTAATGAACATCTGAATTTACAACTTGTTTTAAAGGATACGAGAAAATATCTTTTGGAGCAGAGAGGATTTAAAAAGCCAATTTTACTGTTACATCCATTGGGTGGTTGGACTAAAGATGATGATGTTCCTCTTAATGTAAGAATACAACAGCATTGCGCAGTTCTCGAAGATGGTGTCTTGCATCCCGACACATTGTTGGCAATATTTCCATGTCCTATGATGTATGCTGGACCAACAGAGGTTCGTATTTTTACGTATATTAACGTAACATTATATATTTTTACGTATATTAACGTAGCATTACGTATATTTACTCAACCCTATCTGTTATTTATGTAATTCTACGTGTATATATGTATATTTACGTAATACTACTTGCAAATATCTCTATTTATGTAATTCTACGTGTAAATACGTATATTTACGTAAAACTATGCGTAATTACTTAATATTACCTAGTTTTACGGAACGTTGCGTGATTTTACGTAACTTTGCGTAGTATTACGCAACATTACATAACATTACGTTGTTTTATGTAAAGTTACGTAGTTTTACGAAATTTTATGGGCACTTTAATTTTTGAGAAATCTCTTTTTAATTTGTATAGGTAATTAATTTTCTTGAAAAAATTTTGCTTTTCAGGTACAATGGCATGCCAAGGCAAGAATGAATGCGGGTGTTAATTTTTACATTGTAGGACGTGATCCAGCGGGTATGCAACATCCTGAAAAATCTTCAGTACCCGATGGAAATCTTTATGATCCCACTCATGGTGCTAAAGTTCTTTCAATGGCGCCAGGACTTGATAAACTTGAAATAATACCCTTTAAAGTTGCAGCTTATGATAAAAAATCGAAAAAAATGACTTACTTTGACTCCAATCGAAAAGATGATTTTGACTTTATTTCCGGTACTCGGATGCGAGGTAAGGAGAATACTTATCCTTCTGTAATTAAATCTATTTAGAAGAAAAAATATTAAAATAAAATTTAATAGTTAGGAATAATAATAATAATTTTAAATAATTTTTAGTTTTTAATTAAAAAAAGGGAAATGTATTTTTTATTGAATGACCTCAATATTTCAATTATATTGACCCAAAAATTGAAAATTATTTCAGGTTTGGCAAAATCCGGTGAAACACCACCCGAGGGATTTATGTGTCCAAAAGCTTGGGATATTTTGTCACAATTTTACCGTTGAGAAATAAAAAGAAATGAACACATTTATTTAGAGAAAATAAATAATATTTAAAAATTAAGTTTAATTGAAATAAATGCCTCATGACGAATTATAAATAATTTATTACGAACATATATTATTATTATTTTTTTTTAAATAAAAAAATTAAGTACATAATAAATAATTTTTTAACAGGAAAAAAATAATTTTTGTTTTACAGCACCTCTTTGTTTCGTAGATTATTATTATACATATATATATTTTTTTATATTATAAATAATAAAAAAAAAATATAATTTTCTCACTTATTGACATCATTATTTTGCATTTAAATGCACAACAAATTTTTTTTTTATTTATTTTTCTCTTTTTTTCAGCAAACATGAAAATTATTAGTTTCAGAAAAAGGATGAAATGGCAGATCTGCTACAATTTTTTTTCTCTTCTTATCTTTTTTTTATCATTCACTAGCCTGGAAGATCTGTAATAGAATTTTTTTCCCCGTTTGATATTTTCAGAAAGTAAAAAATTAGTTTTTTAATCTGAGGATTTGAACTACGGGGTAAAATTGTGGAAAAAAAAATATTTTGCATGCCGAAATAATTTTTTTTCGTCATGCTGTCTATAATTGTAATTTGCATTGAAAAAAAATTTTTTTAATTTAAAATAATACTAAAAAAACTACAGTTTTTTTCCTAATACCAGTTACCATGGTAACCAATAGGAATGAGTGAAATAGAAACATCGGTTTTTTCACTTTTCAATGTGTTACCATGGTAACCAATCACGTGCCGAAGCGTGTGAACCTACCTTTATTTGCACAATAACGAAACATGCATCTAATTAATGTGCACAAAAATTGCAGGGTTGGCAGCTCCATCTTCTTTGTCTCTCCTAACCTTATTTGTTACATTAAAGTTCGTTCACAGTGTGCAATCACCCTTAAGCTCAATTCACACTACGCGAATTCTGGAAACTCTCGATCCTTTTCTAAATACTAAAAAGAAAAGACTACTCTTCATACAAAAATGGAACTAATTTTGCAAACATGCACTTTTTTTTGCTAAATACAAATACAATTTGCCTAAAGTGTTTTATTTTTTTGTTTTCTGCAAGACAAAATGCACTATGTGTGTGAATAAGTTGCAAAAATTTTTTTTTTTTGATCAATCTAAACTAAATTGTCGAAATAAATTGTGCAAGCGGGATCAGGAGGCGATACACGAAACTGTTCTTCTACCTTCCTCCTCGGAATCAGAAATTCTTGTTGTATGAAGTGAATTCTGTTTAGTTAGTGTCCTAGCAAGACCTCTTGGTCTCGGTGGTGGTGATTGTTTATTCCAAATTGCTTCCAATTGATCAAAATGTTGGGATTGAGCAAGTGCCGCTTGTTCTGGACCTAATCCGGATTGGGAGCCTGTTAATCCGGCTTTACTGATTTCCTCCATTGATGCACTAACGCTAAATCTTCGCTTAAGTCTCTCCTCAACGGACGCTACCATTATTCCTTCAACGAAACACAATTCCATTAATTCCAAAAAGGTTAAATCCAAAAAGACTATTTCCACAAAGTAAAGATTTAAAGAACCTAAAATTACCTGATGTTAGATGACCGTATTTTTTCTGCCAAGTATAAGTATCAAGAGACACCTCCTTTTTCAACAATCTCCTAGCCGGTCGTTTCGGTCCCGGTGGTCTTAAATCCCTTGGAGCAACATAAGAAGGAAGTTTAACATACTGCGCCGGTGTATTGTGCAAACAAAGAATTGGCATACACTTGTGCTCCAATAGATACAGTGACAAACGGGAACAATCGGTGGACATTTCAACACCCAAAATTGGTACATGAAGCATTATTGAACTCAATGCTGTGCCCTTCTTTGTATCCCAAACAATTAGACTCTTGTCCTCGCTGCCCGAAACTGCCAGTGTTCCATCACCGGATAAACGAACACACGTCACGTAACCCAAATGACCCGTCAGGGTATGCAAATCCGCACCCGTATTGATGTCCCAAACAATTAGATTCGCATCCCTTGATCCCGAAACAACGATACATTTATCCAAAACCGCCACTGCTACACATGTCACGTGATCTGTGTGCCCCACTAGTACTTGTGACAATTTCCCTCCAGCCAATTGCCAAACTTTTAGACTCATATCCCGAGAACCTGTTATCAGTGATTGGGAATCTGGGGTAACTACTAGACAAGTGATATCCTGTGAATGGGAGACTTGATGCTTCTCCTCTGGACCCGCTCCAAGGCCTATAATTTGTACCTGATTGTCGCCACTCCCACAAACTGCGTATCTAAAAACAGAAATTAACATTCCAATGAAAGTCACCAAAAAGACTAAATCCACTGGAATTAAGAAGTTAATGTAATGAAAGTAACAGAAACAAACCTCATATCGGACGTAACGGAGAAACATCTTCCAGGACCGCAAACCGATTGAATCAACGTTCCACTGTCAGCCGCCCAGACTCGAATCGAACCACCACGGTCAGAGCTGACAACACGTCTACCATCCAACATTGCAATTACCGAAGTAACTGGCGCTTGATGACGAAATGTTGCCACCACCAATCCAAGTGTCAAACCCCAAACTCTCACCGTTTTGTCCTCAGAGCCAGAAGCTGCAAAAAGTCCACTAGCGGAAAATGCAACGCATGTAACACTTGCGTCGTGTCCTTCCAATGTAGACAATAATTCATGGGTATTGAGTTGCCAGAGATTGACCAATGAATCCACGCCACCGGTAACTGCCATAGCACCATCTCTGGATATATCGAGACACGAGATGGGCGCCGTATGAGCCTGAAGTGATTCCTGCTTTTTACCTGGTTTTGGTCTGGCTTCTTCACTTCGAAAACTCCAGTAAGTCACACGACCACCGCCGGCGGTAATGAGGAAATCGTCTTTTTCTGTTGCCTTAACGCAAGTTATGTCTGAAGATGGATTCGCTGGTAGATTCTTCATTAGCCTGCCTTTGTGCATGTCGAATATAGAAATTCGACCCTCAGCGCCACCGGCAATTGCTCTTCTGCAGTCCTTTGCTAGGCAAATGCTTCTCACCGGTCCTTGATGTCCTCGAAGGGTGTGAATCTCCGTTCCGGTTGCTAGGGATCTGGAAATTTGGTTTTTTTTTAAACGATAAAGGGGTTTTTGTTGAAGGAAATACTAATCTCTAGGGCCAAGATTCGGAGACTTCGTAAAAACTTACTACTTCTATCTCTGAATCTTTTAGTAAGGTTCCACACTCTTAAGCCACGATTTGGAGACTTTTTGAAAGCCTAGTGATCACTAAATACTAAGGAAAAAGTATTCCAAAACCTTTCAATAAGTTTTCAACAGTCTTTTCCCTTAAGCCCAGATTCGGAGATTTCGTAAAAGGTTACAAAATCTTCCAGTAAGCTTTCAATAGTCTTTTCCCTTAGACCAAGATTCGGAGACTTTTTGAAAGCTTCCTAAAACCTAAATATTAAGGTGGTAGGTTCTTTAGATTCTTCTAATAAGTTTGCGACAGTTTTTTTTCCTTAAGCCAAGATTCGGAGACTTTTTGAAAGCTTACTAAAGAATAAATATTGAGGTGACTGGCTTTCTAGAATCTTCCAGTAAGTTTTTATCAGTCTTATCCCTTGGACCAAGATTCGGAGACTTCGAAAAAACCTTTCAGAATCTTTTAGTAAGTTTCCAAGTCTTAAAACAAGATTCGGAGACTTCTTGAAAACTCACTAACAAGTTTTCCCGGAATCAAATCTTTTCCCTCAGCCCAAACCAAACACCCCAAAAAGCATCACTCACCTGAGATACATCTTCTGATCATCGCAAACCGCCAGTAGAAACACCGAATCCTCAGAAACGTCCAATTTAATAACAGGACTCGGTAGCGGAATACTGTTGAGCAAGGTAAATGTCTCCAACGACCACAGGCAAACACTACCATCCACAGATCCAGAAACCAAAACCTCACCAGCCGCATCAACTCTAACAGCCGTAACTGGACCTCGATGATGATCCACTCTCATCAGCACCTCACCCGTAAGCAAACTCGTGGCAATAATTCTCGAATCCTCACCACCGCTGACAATCACCGAATTATTTAAAGCCGGTGTCAACGCCAGCACCGGTGCAATGTGTTCACAAATTTTTCTTTTCATTGACAATTGTTGCATATCCCAGACAATAATAGTCGTATCCTCCGAACCAGTCAACAAATACTGCGACTGTTGTGTAACAGCAAGACACGAAATTGGATTCGAGTGTCCCTTAAATGTGTGTACCAATTGACCGGACATAACGTGCCAAAGTTGTGCATCACCTTGCGGTGGAACAACAACAACATGTTGACCCGACGGTGCTGGTTCGACAAATTTCACACCTTGTGGACAGGCTAATGCACGTATTTGCAAAGGAAGTGGTGGCTGTAACCAACCATTAAGTGGCACTAGTAAAGGTGCAGTAAAACCATCACACCATGCCATTGCCGCCATTACCATTCGCGATACAAGATCACTGTCATCCTCAGCAACAGTTCTCAACCAACAAATAAGTTGTGCTCCCAATTGTAGTGGATCCCGGGTCAAAATATCACTCGACTTTCTCACAGCATAGTAGACAAGTTCAAGATCTCTCTCAAGTAAATAACGTCTTGCATGTTCCAAAACACAACGCAAATAACTAACCGATATCATTTGACATCCGGCTAGAAGAAAATCAAATGCACAAACAGCGAGTTTTTTCAAACGATCCACGTCACCGGATTGTAGTAAATGTAACCATGCTTCTTCAACATGACGCAATGTATAGGTAATATTATCATGTGTCTGTGGTGCACTTTGAAATGGTGTTTCCTTTGCTGCTGGTTGTTCAGCAGGATCTTCTGGTGATTTCTCTTCACTCTCCTCACTTTCCTCCATGAAGAATAAATTTGACAGCTCCACATGATTTGCCTTGGCAACATCTTGTGATGATAAATAACGTTTACGTGCCAATTCACGACTCAACCAACGCCAACTAAACATAAGACGTCCACTCATAACACGTACTCTAAGCAATGAATCAAGTGTACGTCTCACTAGGCACCATGTTGCAAAATTAAATTGTCCCTCTATTAATTGTAGTGGACTATCGTCACCGGTTGGCATTATTAATTCTAAAATTTCCGTCTCCGATAGACCATATTCAGTGCACGATAACAATGAACCTAAACGATTTGCGGCTTTTACACCTATTAATCGTTCAAGATTGTCCAATACTTTTTCAATGTCGGGTATATCAATATCCTTTGGCTCTGGTAGTTGTATTAATATTTCATTGCTTCTTAAACGTTCTTTTTGCAATGGAGTGAGACGTAATGCTTCTGGAGGCACTGCGGTCGTTGCCACAAAGTGTACGCCCTTAAAATTTTTTTTTTTTTTTTTTTGAAATTGAAAATTAATTAGTAATTTTAATTACTAATCAATAAATTAAGAGTGACGAAAATATTAAACATCTACGAAATAAATTTCCACATGCGGCAAAAATTGTTTTTAAAAAAAATTCTAAAAACAACAATTTTTCCGAAAATAACTCATCAATTTTATGAGTTTATTTATTTAATTCTTAGATTCTATGAGTTTATTCACATGAGTCGTAACTTTTATGATTTTACTTATGTAACTCATAAATTCTATGATTTTTTACTTATGTAACTCATACATTTCATGAGTTTACTTACATCACTCTTAAATTTTGAGTTTATTTATTTAACTCTCACATTCTATGAGTTTATTTACTTAAGTCATAACTTTTATGATATTACTCGTGTAACTCATAAATTTTATGATTTTGCTTATATAACTCATAAATTCTATGATTTTACTTACGTAACTCATAAATTCTATGAATTTACTTATGTAATTAATAAATGTCATTACTTATGACAAGAATTTATACTAGTAACTCATAATTTTTCGTATATTCATAACTGGTAAAGTTTCTTTTATACGTAACTCATGAATTTTTGTAATTCATCAATTCAAATTTTTAACGAGTAACTCATAGAACTCTCAAATTTGTAACCTTCAAAATATTTTATCCATGTAATTCCAGAATCTTATACGAACTTATGAATAAATAAATTAACAACTTATAAACTCTTACGATTTACAACTCATAATTTTTTTCCATTTAACTAATGAAATCATAAATTTTAAATCAGTAATTGTAAACTGTTGTAAATAACTCATA
This sequence comes from Leptopilina boulardi, assembly GCF_019393585.1. NCBI lineage: Eukaryota > Metazoa > Arthropoda > Insecta > Hymenoptera > Figitidae > Leptopilina > Leptopilina boulardi. The sequence goes on from NW_026137717.1 coordinate 372,052, forward strand.
AAGTTTTATATTAATAATAACTGCCATTTACCACATAAACTCATAAATTTTTTCCCTTTGATCATAAATGGCATTTAATTCATATACTCATAAATCTCATATAACATAAATTTCATAACTCATAAATAAAATTAACTCATAAATTTATAAATTCTAATAATTCAAAATTTATTTAATTTTTTTTCTCATAAACTCATAAATTGGTGATTCATAATATTTCACGATTTACAAACTCATAAATATTATAATGCTTAACTCATAAAGTTTTCTGAAATATAATTCGTGAACTTGTAAATTTATGAATATTGCCTCATAAAATCTCACGAATTAGTAACTCATAAAACTCTTAAAATCTTATAATTCCTCATTTATAATTTTTTGAATATTACCTCATAAAATCTAATGAATTAGTAACTCATAAAATTTAATAATTCATTCCTTCTGCATTTTTTTCAAAAAAAAATATATAACTCATAAATTTTGTGATAACTATATTTCGTTGAAAAATAACTCACCTGAGGTAAATTGACGGGAAGCCAAGAGAGTGCAGCGACAATATCACATTCAAGTGGATGTAATCGATGTAAATCGTCGACCAATATCACCAATTGTTCAGTCAATGGTTGTTCCTCTATTCTTCGCATTATTTGATTAAACCAATTATTCAAATACAATGGATCAAATGATGCATCGCGCGGTACATTTCCATCATTATTACCGGATAAAAATCCCACATGCTCACAAAGTATTCTCAATAATTCAAGACTATAAGCAGAGCGTGGTGTCGATGTACAAAGACGGACAACTCTCAATGTTGGCACGCCAAACCAATTGGGACAACTTTCATAGATACGCGCAAGAATTGACGATTTTCCCGAACAACGTTGACCGCGAATTAAAATTGGTCCATGCTTCTGTTCCATTCCTATAAGTTGAAACGAATGGGGAATATTTTATAACAATAGGAAGAAAAACAAAAAAAAAAAAAATTAGTTAAAATTTTTTTTTCAATTCTCAATGGTCTGAAATTTTATGCCTCAACGGTGTTAAGTCTCAATAGTCTCAACAGTCTAGTGTCTTAAAAGTCTCAACTCTTGATGGTGTTAAGTCTCAATAGTCTTAAGTCTTAACTGTCTCAAGTCTCAATAGTCTCAATTGTTTCAAGCCTCAAGTCTCAACGCTTTCAAGAATTTTAAATTAAAACTTGAATTTTTTGGGACCATTGAGACTTGAGACTATTGTGACCGTTGAGATCAATGAAGAAAGAAAAATAAAAAATTTATAAATTAAAAAAAAATAATACCTGCTAATAAGCGTCGTTTGATGCTGAGAATCGATTCGTCCGTTTCGTCAACGGCTCTTGATTCCCTGAGAAGTGACAGATGCGAGAGACTCTCGGCATAAACTTCCTGCACCATTTTCTTCCGACTCTTAATTTCCGGATCGTTTTCCACGGATACATTGACGAGATGTTGAATCCGGTTTAGAACTGAATCGCGCAATTTTCCAAGATAAGCCTCATGGGAAGGATATTCAGTGTCAATACCATTTGATTTATATTCCGCTTCAAGGCGAATTACATTTTCATCGGGTAAAGACGATTCAACGCGGTTTTTCAATAATTTTATCGCTTCCGACAATTGTGGACAACCAACACCACCACCTGACCATGTGCGAATTATCGTCACTATTCCCTCGCCGTCTTCGCTTAAATCTTTAATGTAAAAGCAAAAAATTATACAAAAAAAAGAAAATGAAAAATTCATAACTTAAAAAATTATTTTAATTTCTTACTTAGGCCATGATCTAATTGTCGTTCGCTTGAACTTTTGAGAATATATTTTGCATCCAAATTTTCGGGATCCACGACAAGAAGTGCTTTTGCCGCGGTGACAAGAGCATCGCGAATTTTTGTCTCTCGATGTAATTGCCAAGAATCCTGAGCAGTTTCCTCGCTACACGAAAATATTAAAAATAAATACGCAAAATTGAAATTTTTTTTTAATGAAAAACTCATAAAATCATAAATTTATAACTGTTAATTCATAAAACTATTAAAAACTCATAAAAAACTCTTACATACCCATTAAACTCAGAAATAACTCTTGAAAACGCATAAATAACTCATAAATATCTAATTCAAAAAATTTCCCTTAATTTAATAACCAATGACTCAAAAATTCTCCTGCATTATTAAATCATAAACTCATAAATTTATAAACAGTAAATTGTAAAATCATACGAACTAATAACTTATAAAGAATCTCATATTACTAATACAATTAATGAAAATAACTCATAAAACACATACATTAATACCTCATAAAACCTCAAATATCAATTACTCATAAAAACACATACATTTGTAACGCATACAAATGTAGTAAATCATAAAATATCTTTTAATTAATATTCACAAAGTTTACCATATAACTCATAAATATATAACCAGTTACTCATAAAACCACAAGAATTCCTAACTCATAAAGTTTCTCATGTCGCTTTTGAACTCATAACGCTATGACCAGTAAATCATAAAACCTTATAAATGTATAACTCATAAAGTTTTTCTCATTACTCATAAACTCATAACTAATTGAGCAGTAACTCATAAAACTTTATAAATTTATAACTCATAAAGTTTCGCACATGACTCATGAACTTATAACTAAATAACCAGTAACTTATAAAAGCTTAAAAATCCTAACTCATAAAGTTTGCCATGTAACTCATAAATTCATAACACTTATGATTCTTTGAATTTATAATCAATAACTGATAATAAATAAATTGAAAAAAATTTGAAATTATAAAACAAAAAAAATGTTAAATTTTTCTTTTTCTATGTTTCTACTTTGATTCTTATCACCTGGTGGCCTTTAAATTGTAATTATGACCATTGAGCTCGTAATATTCCCCCAGATGGTCGTTATGGGCAATCAAAGACTGAAAAGTTTCCTTTTTCAGTACAGTTGGCACCCATCCTGAACTGTAATCCGACCCAACTAAAAGCTGCAAAGCAAAACGAGAAATCAAAGTCTTTTTTTTTATTTTTTTTTCGTAATTGCTGTGTGTGCATTTTTCACCATTTTTCTTTCAGTTCCTCTTTTTTTTTTTTTTTTTTTTATTTTTTTACTTTCACCGTTCATTACAAAAGATTTATGTTGCCCTTTTCCGCTATAGTGCAATTTACGTTTGAGCAATAATATTATACGCACTGAAACTTGTATTGTTGAATTGATAAATGGAAAGAGAAGAATTTTGGGAAGAAAAAAAAATTTTTTTTTAAATAACAAATTTTTGAAAAAAGAGTAAAATAAGAAATTTGGAAGAAAAATTTTAAATAACAAATTCAAAAAAATTTTTTAATAAATTTAAGAAAAAAAAATACACTTAAAAATAGGAACTTGATAAAATAAATTTTAAAAGTAGCTTAAAATAAAAAAAAATTTTAAAATAAGTAATGAACAAAAAAAATAATACTCCACTAGGATATGGGATTAAAAGAAATGGAAGAAAAATGAATACAGAAAAATAGAATAAAAAAAAGAAAGAAAAAGCAAAAGAAACGAGGGTAAAAGGATGAAGAAAAAAAGAAAAAGAAAGTAAAGAACTAAAGAAGAAAAAAAAAGAAAAATAAGATGCTTTACAGGATTTGAAATGTATTCCCTGGTGATAATAAAATCGGAAGAAAAAAAAACCTCGGATTCTTACCAGGAGAAAACAACCTCTCGAATGTCGATGAGATGCATTTATCTCATCCAAAAATAATTCAGCCAATCTTGGATCAGCATCTGGATTTCGTATTGTCCCATATTGCATATCAACCAATAAAACCTAGTTTGAAAAAATTTTTTTTTTAATTAAAAATTTTTTATAATATAATACATTATATAATATATTTATATATTAATATTAATATATTTTATAATATAATATAATACAATATAATAATAATAATAATAAATTTTCAAAATATCAAAAAATAAATAAATAAAATTTTAACAATATACATAATATTCAATACACGTCACCACTTACTTCAATTCCCATTCCATCGTAGATTGATTGCAATTCTGGACCAACAATTTCCAAAAGTTGTTTTCTCTCCTCAAGAAATTCTGAAATGTAATACGTCAAAAAGTCAAGAACGAAAAAAAAAAGTAAAAAAAAACATCCGTATTGTATTATATAAACAGGATTGAAATTCTATACATTTATTTCTGATATCTAAATTTCTAAATTTCGATCAGAAAAATAGGAGGGCGGATATATATAATGTGAAAAGGGGATTAAATATCTATATATATATATATGTATGAAGATGATCGTATCTTCTCTTTGATATATGTGATCAATTATTTTCTGATGCGTGTGAAATTTGAGCTTTTTTTTCTATTCACTTGCGTGACCTCAATAAATTGATTTCATTCTATATATATATATATATGTCTAAATAAACGGAGATTGAAATTTACAGGACGACACAGGATTTCCCATTGCCTTCGAGATAGGTTTGAACTTTCGATTCTATTCAATGGACCAGTTGAAATTGAGACAAACATTACAATAAAAAACAAACAATACAGAAAAAAGAAAGAAAAAAGGAAGAAATTTCAAAAAAATATTAATAACGTTAAATTAATTTTTTTAGTTACCGTTACTGTTACAATGACCAATATGTTACTGTGATTACTACCATTACCGGTATTATCGTTACTGTTACTATTAACGTAATTATAATCGTTACCAACAGTATTACCCTTATTTTTAGTGTTACTGAGTTTTTTTTATACCATTACCGTTACCATTTTGAATTATTATCGTTACCATTTGAGTTTCAGTGATGCAAATTTTTTTTTCGAAAAATAGTCTTAGAAATTTATTGCTTCCAATTTTTTTTTTTTTTTTAATATAATCCCAAGCGTTACCGTTACACGACAGTTTTTCATAATAAACTTTTCTGAAAAATTAATACTTGCCAACCAGAATGGTGAAAGAGAAGGTAATAAACATTAAAGCAACAAACTCGCCGAGGGAAAAAAGTAATTAAAGAGAGAAAGTAAAGAAAGTAAAAAAAAAAAAAAAGAAGAAGAAATTTGGTTCTTTCATGATAAATCTCCGCTTGAACATGAAGCAATTTCATTATCTTTTGAATGAGGGGGTAAAGTACATATAACGTTACTTTTCTCAATCTGAGCATCTGCCTAGGCTTCTTTAATATCCTTTGTTAGCTTGTGGCTGAGCAGTATAAACTAAAAAGTTGAATCTCTCTCTCTCTCTCTCTCTCTCTCTCTCTCTGTTGCTCTCTTTCTTATATATTTTCTACCTTCCTCTCTCTTTCTCTCTCTCTCTCTCTATTCCAAGGATTATATAATTGAAAGTAAACGCTCTTACTATAGCCATATATATATATTTATAAAGAGAGAAAAAGAGAGAAAAAGAGAGAAAAAGAGAGAGAAAGAGAGAGAAAGAGGAAGTAATTTCAGGAATACAACTCACCGTCTCTTTCACCAGCAATGAATATCTTGATGAGACGTGGTGCTGGCAAGTGGGCAGGGGGAGGTCCACCCTTTACCACTCCGGCTATCAATTCTACCTCGAGATTCATTCTTCTCTTTTCTATAAACTACTGATAACACTTTTTTTTCTCTTTCTTTCTTCTCCTCTACAATCCTCTTCTTTTTTCTTCTTTCTTTCTTCCCTCACTAATTTTCTTTCCCCCCTTTTTTTTCCTTCGTCTCCACTCTATATTGTTACAAAATTTTTTTCTCTTTTCCTCTTCTGATTTTTTTTAATCCTCTAATTCTCATTCACTCTTTCTTTGTTTTGTTTCTTTCTCTGTCTTTTCTATTGCTCTTAATCTTTTTTCCTTTCTCTTTTTGTTGCTTCTAATTACTGTCCATTTACCCTTATTTGTAAACTCTGTTACTCTTATTTTCTCCCTTACTCCTCTTTTAATACTCTCTTTTTTTGCTTTTAATTCTCTTTTATAACTTCGTTTTTTTCCTTCCGTAGATTACACTTTTTTTTTCCTTTTTTACCCTTTTTTCTACTCTTTAACCCTTTTTACCCACTTTTTAACACTTTTTTAACCCTTCTTTACCCCTTTTTTCTGCTCTTTAACCCTTTCTACCCTCACTTTAATACTCTTTAACCCTTTCTTACCCCTTTTCCTACTGTTTGACCCTTTTTAGCAATCTTTTCCCTTTTTTTTTCTTTTTACTACTCTTTAACCATTTTAACCTCCTCTTTTCTACTCTTTAACCCTTTTTACAACTTTTTAACCCTTCTTTACCTCTTTTTCCTTCTCTTTAACCTTTTCTTCCCTCTCTTTAATACTCTTAAACCCTTTTTACCCCTTTTCCTACTGTTTGAACCTTTTTAGCAAATCTTTTCCCAATTTTTTCTACTCTTTAAACCATATTACCCCCTTTTTATTACTCTTTAATCATTTTTACCTCCTTTTTATTACTCTTTAACCCTTTTTTACCCCCTTTTTCTACTGTTTGAACCTTTTTTTATCCCTTTTTCCTACTCTTTGACCCCTTTTTACCACTTCTTTTCCTTATTTTTTATTTCTTCCTCCGTTGTTTTATTCTATTATCAAATTTTTTTCCCTTTCTTATCCCCTATTTATTAATCTTTTCTCTTCTTTCCTCAGTTCTTATCCCTTTTTTTTATCTATTTTCCTCTTCTCCTCCACTACTGTTCTTTTTTTTATTCCGTTTTAATCCTTTTTTCTATCTCTATTTCACTTTTCCCTTCTCTTTTCTTCTTTTTCCTCCGTTCTTATCCCTATTTTTATCTGTTTTTCCTCTTCTCCTCCAGCACTATTCTATTCTTTCTTTTCCTTCTCTCTGTTGTGTTTTTTTAGTTTTCTTCTTTTCTTTTTATTTCTTTTAGTTGGAAATTTTTTATTTTTTTATTTGTTAATTCGTTTTTGTTTCAATATTTTTCGTCTCCTTTGTTCTCGTTGTTCCTCCATTAACTTTTTTCAACTAAATTTTAATTTTTCTAAATTTATGTTCCTGTACTCCCTTTTTCTCTTTTTTCCTTTACTCCCTTCCCTTTTTTTCTTTTCTCTGTTCTTTGTTTCCTCCACTAATTTTTAACTAATTTCCATGAATTTTTTCTCTCTTTTCCTCTCTTTCTCTTTTATTTCTCTTTTCTCTGTTCTCTTTTGGCTTTCTCTCTTTTTCACACACAATATCACACACCTTTTTTTACAATTAACTCCTTTTTTGCCTCTTTTTTCTCAATGTAAAAAATATTCTAAATTCTTTTCTTCTTCTTTTTCTTTTTTCTCCTCAAAAAAATTTTTTTTTTATTTGATCCTCGTCAATTCCATTTGATTCTTTGTTTCTTTTTTTGTTTACACGACTCGAGTCGATTAATTCGATTGTTTTTGTTTATTATTTATTAATTGTTTCACCGCAATTAATTCCACTTAATTAAATACATTCATAATAATAATATTAATTATCTTTCTTAATTGCTAATATCGATTTATTTTAGAATTTATTTTTCTTTATAGAATCTTTCTTTTATTTCTGGTCAACAATTTATTTTAAATATTTTCTTTTTTTTAATATGTAATTTTCTATTTTTCTTATTAATTAATTTAAATTTCTTTAATAATTAAATCTCTTTTAATTAATTCTTTTCGAATTAATTCTTCTTAATTTTTTTTAATTGATTATTTTCGAATTAATTCTTCTTAATTTTTTTTTAATTGATTATTTTCGAATTAATTAATTCTCTTTTAATTAATTAATTTCTTGTATCATTATCTTCATCATCATCATCATCATTAACGAACAATATTTTAACATTAAGACATTTAAATAGTAATATATATATTTTTTTCATAAATAACTATCGTCTACAATATATTATAGAATTTCCTTATATAATTAGAATATAATTAATGATTAGGTAACTCGTTTTTATTTTCCTTTGGATTGTCTTCGCTTATAATTTTTTTTTTTTTTTTTTGAGCAGAGTATAAATTTATTCTCTAACCCGTTTCAGAAAAGTAAAAATTTACTCGTTCTTAATATCGTCTATTTTTTTTTATCAAAATTAATTATCGAATCAAATTTTGTTATTTCACTTTTCTAAATTCATTGATAAGAATTAAATCGTAATTATTAGTTATTAATTATTAATTTCTAATTATATAATTATATAATTCATTCAATTTTTCAATAATTATTTGCGTATAATTTTTATTTAATTAATAATTATAATTACCGATTATTTAAAATTATTTTTTTTTTTTTAATTAACAATAAAATTAATTATATCAAATCACAGAAAAAAAATTTGATTTTTAGTTTTAATCTCATAAATTATGAATTAATTAAAAAAAATACTTTAATAGTTGTTTCAACAATTAATAAATTTTTTCCCCTTTAATTTTTGTTTACTTTTATTGATTGTATTTGTGTATTTTTGTATCATACTTTTTCTTTCTTTTTTTTGTAAATATTTAGTTTATATCAACAATTGGAAATTTTTATCAATAGAGAAAGGATTTTTTTTATCGTTGTATTCTTCTTTTTGTTGTGTTTTTGTTTTTTTTTGTTTGAAAGTGGAGCTATTTTATCATAATAATAATAATTTATATCTTTCTCTCTCTCTATATATATAATATGGTATTAAGGGGATCCTTTCAACGAGAGTGACTTTTCCATTAAGTTATCCAATTATAATGCATTGTGTCACTCTTGTAACAAGTTAAACAAGTGATCATCTCTGTCGTTTAATTGGCATCATTCTTTCTCAAGGAATGATGACGTCACAGTTACAGTGACTTCCTGATCCATTAAATCCCTTTAATTCCATTAGTTTCATGGCTTCCAATGAAAATTTTAGTTATTTCAAATATATATCTATAGCAAAAAAAAAATGTCAAACCGACAATTTTTTTTTGTTTTCTTCGTTTTTTTTGATTCCCTTGTTCGTTACATTCTTCTTCCTTCTTTTTCTGAAATCAAACAAAACAAAAATTGTTAATAACATTAAAAATAACAACATTAATAATATTAATAATAATAATAATAATCTCTCTAACCTTAATATTTAGTCCATAACCTTACTTTCGTTATTACTTTTACGAAATTGTTATTAAAGAAATTACTGACTAATTAATAAATTAGAAAATATTAATAATTAAATTGTAATGAAATTAAAAAGAGTTGAAAAAATGTTTTCTTTTCACAACAAATGAAAAGATTTTAATTGTGTCAATATTTTTAATTATTTAAAAGATGTTGAAAAAAAGAAATTCAATATATTTGAAAAAGATGAAAAAATATAAAGAAAATACCGCAAGTAGGTTGAAATGCAATCACGTAAATTTTATAAATTTTCTCTCTCTCTCTTTCTCTATTTCTCTGTTTCTCTCATCCCCTCGTGTGCGTGAAATAATTTAATGTCGAAATACTGTAATTATTAACGAGGCCGGTCGCCTCTTATATTCGTCAAGGCAAAAAGGGGTTTTAATGCAAAAAAAAAAAAAATAAAAATATATAAAACATATATATGAATACGGAAAAAGTAAATTAGTAAAAGAAAAAAAAAGAATCGCACCACTAATGACTTTTTAAATACCGTTAATATAAAATCCAATGCTTATTTATATATTTTTATTATTTACCCTCTAAAAGATAAGCGTATTATATTTGTTTGGCGTTTGATTTTGTGATTTTTTTTTATTAATTTCATCAGCTTAATTAAGGTATTAAATTTTCAATTAAATAAAATTCGATAAAATTAAATATAAATTTAAATTCAATAAAATTAAATGAAATTAAAATTAAATTAAATTAAATTAAATTAAAATAAAAATTAAATTAAATTAATTAAAATAATATAAATTAAAATAAAATAAAATTAATTAAAAATATTGATTTAAATAATATACTTTTTTCTCATTTTTAAATAATTCAATTAAACAGTATAATTTTATATATTATTTAGGTTATGGACGGTGAACATAACCTCAAAAATTGAATATCAATAGGCAAACGTAATTTCAAAGGTGTGGTGGATCGAAAACAAAATGTTAAAATTTAAACCAGAACAAGAGAGAGGTGAACATAACCTCAAAATTAAGAAGAAACCATAACATAACCTCTAAATTATAATCTCAATGATTAAAAATAAAAAAAAAACGAAATTTCAAGAATAGCAAACATAATTTTGCAAAAAAGAGAATAAAGAGAGCATAACCTCAAAAATTCAGTCAAAACATAAATTAAATTTTAGATTGAATTTTACAGAAAAAAAATTGTGTTTTTTTTTCTTATAAACACAAAGTACCATTTTTCTTTTCTATAAAAAAACTTTCAATTCCCATAGAGTTCAAAAAGTTTTTTTTTCTTTGTTTTTCAATTTCAACCAAAGTACGATAAAATTTTCTAAGTAAAATAATCTATTATCCAGCTCCACAGAGAGAGAGGAAGAGATTAAATTCAAACACTAGACACGGTTATATTGCAAAACTGATATTTGAAATTAAATTGTAAATATATTAAAACAAAAATGAAAACCATTTCATATAGTTTTGTATTTTATATTAAAATTAAAATATAATTTATATGTCAAAAAAAAAATTCTTACAAAAAAAATATTGACAGTAAAAATAATAATAAATAATAATAATAATAATGTAATAATAATAATAAATAATGAGAAAAGTAATGTAAGTTTTAGAAAATATCAAAAACATGGTTCATCATAACAAACTTTATATACATAACTTTATACTTTGTTTTTGTGCTCTATAAACTGTTTCTCGTACAAAAAGGGGAGGAAAAAAGAAAAAAAAAGAAAAAAAATTGGATGAAAATTCCGTCTTAAAGGTAAAGTCAGTTTCGATTTTCTCAATAACCCCAGGCAATTTGCTTTGCGTGTATTTTTTAGTCACTCTCCAACCCCCTTTTTACATTGTTACCCAGCTACCATTTACCCCACAAAACTCTCTTTTTCTCTCTCTCTCGCGCTAGCTCGACAAAAATTATGTCTTTCAATTTCTTTTCAAAACATAAGTTTCGCCTTTTTTTTTTTTATTTTTTTTCGTTTTTTTTTTTAAATTAACAATATTCAATATTATACGCAGTTGTTTCAAACTTTAAAATAATAAGAAGTTTTCTTTTTTCATTTATTTCAAGAAATAAAATTTAAAATTTTTATTTAATATGATATATTATTCAATATTTTAATCAATTTATTGATTTTATTGATCAATCAATCATTGAATATATCAATAATCAATAAAACATTGAATATATCAATCAATCAATCAATTAATCATTGAATACGTAAATTGAATTAATCAATAAACCAATAATTTGATGATTGAAATTAATCAATCAATCAATCAACGATTGGTTTGCAAAAAAAAAATTTTTAATTTCAAAGCTTGCAAAAATTTTGTCTCTCGTGGCTATAGTAGAAACATTAAAAAAAAAATCTGAATCTTTTCAATCATCAAGTATATATGGTACTCAGGTCAATTACTATAAATCGATTGCTACATTAAAAGTATAAAATTTATAGCTCCTGTTACAACGAAATGAATCAATTGACCCGTTTAAAGGTCAACGTAACAACTATACACAATTTTATTCTACATATTGTGAGAAATATGAAAATTTTTTTTAAATATGTATTCATCGATGTAAAAAAAAAAATTTGTTTCTTTAATTTTTTTTTTATTAAAATTTTATAATAAATATATAATATAATATAAATATATACACTGAGAGAAATGGATAGTAAGAATTTGATAGTAAAAAGAAAGATTGTACAAGGTACTATCATTGTGTTACTAACAAGAATCTACTATCAACATCTTACTATCCAAGATGTTACCCAAAGACGTAAAATATGTTAGCTTTTGGATTGTAGTCACTACTATCAAATATTGTAAAAATTAAATGTGAGCGCATGCGCTGATTGTGGTGTATACTTCGCCTATTCAATTGCGGTCCTTGTGTTTTCACGCACGTGTTTATATATAGTGAAAAAAGTTGTGAATAAAAAAATGGACGAGTTTGTTAAAAATTTATTAATGTCGTGGAATATGAAATCTTTGATTACATCTTTTGGAGGAAGGTTTATTATTTTGATTGAATTAGCGAAGACTGAAGTGTGAACGTGTTTATAACCTCAAAACAATTTTGCTTTGTTTAGAAGGTGAAATTGATGAAGAATCGTTTTACTTACTGGACAATGATACAATATCACTCATTATACCAAAACCAGAACCTCGCTTAAAATTTTTTAAAAAATTTCAAGATTACAAAAATCAAGTAAGTTTTTTTTCGTTTGTATAAATGTACATGTGTTTATTGAAATTTTTTTTTGGAAAAAAAACTTTTTCATATTTTTTCTTACTTTTTTTAAACTTAAAAATTAGTAAAATAATACAAATTCAATTGACTCTGTGAAAAAAATGTACCGTTTGATAAATATATTTATGTTTAAGCAAGTCCTTTTTATAGACGGAGTGAAAAAATAGACATACTCTTTTTTATGTAAAAAGTTTAAATTCTTATCGAAATGTCTTATTAAAATAAAATGAAATTATTTAAGTTTACAAAAAAAGCGAGGTTAGGTTCGTGTATATTTGCCACTCGAGAACGTAAAGAGATCGTATAAAATTTTTAACATCAAAGATTGTAAATTATACAATCAAATTTCTATAATCATCTGATAGTAAATACTACAATCTATATCGCTGTCTGTATATTTAGCACTAAATATGGTTGCCCTTAACATCATTATGTTACCCAGTAGCATAAATTTCTCTCCGTGTATAATCTTATATTAAATAATAAAACAATACACGGAAAAAAATTTTTCACCTGGAACAACGATAAATTTCACTAAAACAGCGATATTTTTTACTAAAACAGCAAAAAATTTCGTTATTCTAAAGAAACATATTTTTATCATTTTTTTAAGAAACAGATTTTTTTTCTCGTAGTTAAAAAAAATTTTTTTTTTCTATTATATTATTATTATTATTATTACTATTATTGTTATTATTATTATTATTATTATTATTATTCCATTATATTATTTTTTTAAATTAATACATTTTTCTAAAATAAATAAATAATAGAAAAAAATGTTTTTAAATATAATAATAATTAAAAAAACAAAAATTTTTCATAATAAAATAGTTACTTAAAATAAATAAAATAAAAAAAATTGAAAAAAAAATTCCAATGAAAAATTCATATTCTCTCACACTTGTGACATTAAAGCTTCGTGCAAGTTTAATAAATCACATATAAAGTCAGATGGAGGGGTGAAGAGAAAAGGAAGAAGAATAAAAAAAAGGGAGACGAGAGTAAGCGACGAAAATACCGAGCATTTTTTCAAAAAATTCAAGTTTTATCACCTCAAGCGACGTAGGTATGACAACTTTTTTTTTTTTTTTTTTTTCACTCATTTCCATTGTATTGATCTCGAGAATTTTTTAATAAGCTCACACAGAAATTTTATATCTCTTCTTTCTCTTTAACAATATTGAGTTTTTTTTATTATTTTCTTTTTTTTTACAATACGCAAAAGAAATTGTTTCGTTACAATTTTGAATAATAAAAAAAAAAATCGATAAAAATATGTAGAGTAATTTTTTTTTTTTTTTAAACAAAACAAAAAGAGTTAATTTGGAAAAAAATTAAATTGGTTAAAAATGTTTTTTTTTAATTATAACAAAATTAATTTTTTAAAAAAGAATAATTATAGGTAATAAGAAATAGGAAATAATTCCAAATTATTTATTAATAATAACAATAATTAATAATAGTAAAAATAATAATTAATAATAATAATAGGTAATAATAATTTTTTATTTATTATTATCACAAAATAATTATTATTAATTACCTTACTTTATTAATTGATTTATAAAACCTAATTACACAATTTTTGTATATGGAAAAAAATCTTTATCTGGAACAGCGATATGTTTCTCTGGAATAACAAAAACTTTCGCTGTTTTAGTAAAACATATCGCTGCTTCAGTAAAACTTATGGCTGTTCCAGGTAAAATTTTTATTCCGTATAATATTATTATATTTAATAATTATTTTATTATTGTTTATTTTATTATTTTATTATTTATAAAAATATATTATTTATAAATATATGAAAATTTGTTTATTTTGTTTTTTAAATAAAAAAAAATATTATTATTATAGAATTATGTGTAATTTTTTTTTTGTTTGAGTTCCTTTATAATTAAATATGTAAGTAGAACAATGTTTCACGTGAATTCATAAAACACATGTTGGTGGTTTTGTTGAAAGAATTATTGTCCAGGGAAATCTCAATTTCTCTCTCTTTTGCTCTCTCTCACTCTTGAATAAAATTTTCTTGCTCACATTGTGGTCAGTACTATACATAAATATATGTATAAATACATGCCACCACCATTTGTTACATAGAAAGTAAATAAAAGCGAATTGAGATTTACCACAAAATTACATATAATATATAAATTGTATGATAATTTTTTTTAAACATAAAATTTAAAAAAAAAATGTTTTAATTAATTATATAATAATATAGTATAATACTTATAATAATAATAATAATATTAATAATAACTAATAATAATAATATTAACAATAATTAATATAATTATTAATTAATAATTATAATTAGGTATAATTAAATAATTTTTTGAATTTTATTTCAAAAAAATTTTTTTTTAATTACTATATAATAATTATAATTATTTTTTAAAATTATTATTTACTATAAATTTATTTAATTATAATTTTTTTAAAAAATTTTATAAAACAACTGAAAAATATATATAAAAAAAATGCTTTCCTTGTTGCAAGTGTGAGATAAATTTTAGAAAACTAATTTTCAGTGAGAGAGAATTTCCCGGGGAGTTTTGCCTTGGCGCATTGAATTCATGAACTATAAAGGTGAACATATATATATATATATTTACTATATATATATATATGTTGGTATATATAAAAGCACACTTAGGTGTTTTTTGAAAAATTAAAGCCATTGTCAAGTTCTATTCTTAGATAAAGAATTACCTTGTAGCTTAAGAATAATTATTCATTTGAAAATCCTCCTTTACCTTGAGCTATAACTGTTAATGAACATTCAAATATTTAAAATTATTATTTTTTTTTTTTTATTATTATTTTCAAGCGAAAAAAATTCCTCAAGTTATAATTAAAAAAGAAAAGTTTTCAAATTTTCGTATCAAGCAATTTTTTTTCTTTTTATTAACAAACAAAAAATATTTGTATATTATTTTCCAAGTAATAAATTAAATAGAAAAATAAATTTCCCATATAAACATTTCTTTTTCATCTAGATAAAACAGTACAATGATAAAAATGAAAATAAAAAATTTAATTAAATTTTAATTTTTGAAAAATTTCCCATTTGTATTTAAAAATTTTTTTCGTATTAATTTTGCCATTCTAAACATATACATATTGTGTATAAATAATGGTACAATGTTAATTAATATGGAAACGATACAATTAATTGGAAAATGTTTTCATTATCGTAATTAATCTAGATTCCCTTTTCGATATGAGAGAATAATAATATATATATATATATACAAATTATAATTATACCAACTGGTAGGTATGTGTATATAATTATTTGGAAAATTATTACTCACCGATTAAATCATTTCGTGCCTTCAGTTAATTTATTTTTATCGGTCAATATTATATAAAATTAAAATTGCATTCTCTATTTTTTTAAATAAAATATAAATTTTAATATAAATAGAATTTTTTTGTGCAAACAAAATATTTTTTTATTTTACTATTAGGGAATATAAGTAGAATAGACGGTAAGTGTAAAAGAGACGGTAAGTCTATTAGTAACAGTAAGTATTACAGACGGTAAGTGTGTGACTTAGTTGACGGTAAGTCTATAACTGAAGTATATACTTTCGACGCTAAGTATAAATAGACGGTAATATTTTTACGGGAAGTACTATAAACGGTAATTTACATCAACGGTAAGTGCCATAGGTAAGAAGTACCATTGACGGTAAGTACCTTAAATGGTAAGTGCCATAGATAAAAAGTACCATCGACGGTAAAAGTACCGAAGACAATATGTTTCAACGACGGTAAGTGCCGTAAACAATAAGTTCAAAAAATGGTAAGTGCCATCGACGGTAAGTGCCATAGGTAACAAGTACCATCGTCGGTAAGTACCATAAATAATAAGTACTATCGACGGTAAGTGCCGTAGAAAACAAGTACCATCGACGGTATTGTACAATAGGTAATAATTACTATCGACGGTAAGTACCATAGACGGTAAGTGACGTAAATAACAAGTACCATTGACCGTAAGTACCATCGACGGTAAGTGCTCTTTATACCAAACAAATGTAAAAATCAAAACTTTTTATTGCAAATACAGCCAACAAAGGAAGCAAAAAAAAAATTAACGATAAGTGCATTTAATGATATTTTTCTTGACGGTAAATGTTAAAAATTTTGAGAACATTTGGAAATTAAAAAATTAATTTTATTTAACAATCAACAATGGTTTTTCATACAAATTCTATAAGTAATTGTAAATTCTAAATTTACATTAAATTCTCCTTTAGTTTGTTTTCTTTTTTTTTTTGTTTCGCATATATGTGTATGTGTTGGTACATATTCAACTGCATATAATGCAATTAGTCAATGGAATTGGCATCTATTTGAAATGCTTGATAAATGGATTTTATTTGAAAAGAATAACATATTCTACACACTATACTCTCTCTCTCTTTCTCTCTTTCTCTGTTTCTGTGAGTGTGTATGTGTCTCGTTCTACATATATTGTCTTGATGAGAATTTTATCGAACGGTATACATGCTTGTTCATAGTATTTCAACATTTGCCGGAGGAACAAAGGATTCTCTGTATTCGCAGAGTTCCTTTATCTTGAAAATGATATACGACTACTGCCTCCGATTTATATATATATATATATATATACATATACGCAAAATTGTAACTAACTTTCAAGTGCAATTTACATTTTTCCTTTGAAATGATAAAAATCTGAGTTCACACAGCGAACCAATGAAATAAGAGAAAAAAAAGACGATAAAAAAGAAGAAAAAGAAGAGAATATTGAAAAACATTAGGACATATAGTATTTATCACTTCTAAAATTATTATCTGTCAGTGAGAAAAAAAATTTCTGTAAATTGTTCTTCAATTTATTATTGAGAAAGTATTTAAAAAAATGTAATTACTAAAAATAATAATAAGTAAGTTTAATCGACGGTAAGTACCAATGACAAGGTAAGTTTTAATTCAACAAATGTATTTAACGGTAAATGAAAGTCGTAAGTGTCAATTACACTAACTAATATAACGGTAAGTGCCATAGATAATAAGTACCATTGACGGTAAGTACAATCGACGGTAAGTACCATACACAATAAGTGCTATCGACGGCAAGGAACACTGTTAATAAGTACCATCGACGGTAAGTACCATATGTAATAAATACCATCGACGGTAAGTGCTATCTACGGTAAGTGCGAGCGAAGGTAAGTACCACTGATAATAAGTGCCAACGACGGTACGGGACATGGATATAAAGTACCGTCGACGGTAAGTGCCATCAATGGTAAATACCATAAACAGTAAGGGCATATAACGGTAAGTGTAAATTGCATTAACGACTAAGACGGTAAGTATAAACAACGATAAGTGCAAAAGTGCAAATAAATATAAAGAAATTTAAATATAAATGACGGTAAGTGCAAAAATATTTTTATATTTTTTGTAACAGTATTATAAAAAAATTTCTAATTTTCGAAAGTGTCTTTAAAAATAAATTTCAAACATCTTCTTATTAATAACTTTTAAGGCATATTTTTTTATCGTTTGTTGTAAATTTTTATTTTTTCCCCCCTTTAATATACGACAAATATATTGTGCCAAGTTTTTAAATGGATTTTAAAAACTTTTTAAAATGTCTCTCATAAATTTTGTTAGTATATATATATATACTATAAAAATAGCAAATCGTTTATAATATATATATATATTTTTTCCTGAGGCAATGTAGGCAAAATAAAAAAAATAAAGGAAAAAAAATACACATTTATCATGTCAAATATGGTGTTTTTTGTGGATATATAAGAAATGTATTAAATAATTTTAGAAGCTTTCAGAATCTGTCATGTGTGCTTTTAAAGTTCCCACAAAGTTACTCAACGAAAATTGATGCCACAAACACAACACAGACTACTACTACCATTTTCAAGTTCCTCTCTCTCTCTCTATTTCTTTCTTGATGGTCTCAAAGAGATAAATCTTATTTTGTATTATTCTCAATATATCATTACTATCATATTCAAAATAAAAATAATAATAAAAAAATAAAAATAATGATAGTAATAATAATAAAAATAGTCATAATACTAATTTTTTTCGTATATCCTCTCTTTTTTTTATAATTTTTTCAATTCATTCTCACTCTTTTCTTTAAATTTTAATTTTTTAAAAAAGAAAAATAGAAAATTAAAATAAGACGAAAGAGAGAGAGAGAGAGAGAGAGAGAGAGAGAGAACTTTTCCAGAACGTTATTAATGAATTTTAATGAAGACAATGCGATAGTCGATAATCGTCGGAGACAGAAATTGGAAGAATCTAGTGTGAGAAGAGAGAAAAAGAGAGAGAGAGAAGAAGGGAAAGGTAGTAGAAAAGCAAAGAAAGGGAGGGGGAAGTGAGTGTTGGTATATGTTGAAAATAGGGTAGGTGTTCTAGGATTGGTCGATGAGCCGAGGCTAGCTACACTGACTAAAAGCTAAAAGCTAAAAGGGTGGCGTAGCTAATGCTTGTAACACAGGCAAGCAGGTCACATAAGCATATATAGATATAGATATATACATATATATTCCAGGTAGGTTGGGATTTTTTTTTATCGTTCGAATCCTCTACTATCGTCGAGACAAGAAAAGAACCCCTTCTCAAATCATACATGCATATAAAATACTTATATATACATATATATAGAAGCACTTCACCTATCAATTATCCCATTAACCCTCATCGGATTTTATTCAATTTTCTATTACATAATCTAATAATTATCTCCTCTTTTATTTCGTAATTTTCTTTTTTCTCATTTTTCCCTCTTTTCTTTCTAAATACTCGTACTGAATAATAATAAAAATAATAATAATAATCTATTTGACGTCATAATGTAATAATAAAATTATTATTAATGATATATTAATTAAATAATATTTTATTGTACTATTATTAGTTTATTAATTTTATTTATTTATTTAGTTTTTCATCAATAAATAAAGTTAAAGTTGACGGTAAGTGTTATTGACAGTAAGTGCCATAGACGGTAAGTGACATAGATAATAAGTACCATCGATGGTAAGTGTCATTGACAGTAAGTGCCATAGATAATAAGTGCCATAGACGGTAAGTGACATAGATAATAAGTACTATTGCCGGTAAGTACCATAAAGAATAAGTACTATCGACGGTAAGTGCCGTAGAAAACAAGTACCATCGTCGGTAAGTCCCATCAACGGTAAGTACAATAGGTAATAATTACCATCGACGGTAAGTACAATAGACGGTAAGTGCCATCAACGGTTAGTACTATCGACGCGCTAAGTGCTCACAATAGCAAATAAATGAAAATAATTAACGGTAAGTGCCATAAAGAATAAGTACTATCGACGGTAAGTGCCATAGGCGGTAAATACCAGAAACGAAATGTGTCGAAGATGGTAAGTTTCGTCAAACGGTAAGTGCCATAGATAAAAAGTGCCATCGACGGTAAGTGCAGTACCAGTTAGGTGTAATAGTCAACAGTAAGTATTTTTAGAAATCATTTATATTCGACGGTAAATTCAAAAGTTAATTTTTACTTGACGATAAGTGCATTCGACTTAACAATTTCTTCAAAATTTCATAAAAATATTTTCAACAATACAAAAAAAATTGAAGGGTGTAATATTAATGATAAAATTTTGAAAAAAGAGAAAAAGAAATTGAATTTATCTAATATGAAGAATATCTTGAGAGAAAAATATTATATAAAGATATATGATCAACATTAATTTTACTTTATGACAGTTGTCCTGTAATAAAGTTGATTGTCCAGCGACATTTTTTAGATTATGCATGGTTGGCTATATTTCTTTTTCTTTTTTTTTAAGTAAATTAAGTTACTACAAGAATATAACATAAGTTTCATGTTATTTTATTTAAAAAAAAAAAAAAAATTTCATATTCATTTTTTCTTTTATTTTTTTTCTAAAAAAACTTCGCATATATTTTTGCTCGGGAGATAAAATTTCCCGCAGAGGAAAGAGATAAAAGATTTTAATTCCTCTTTCAAACTCAATACGATATGGTTTCATGCATTTGGGACAGGAATAAACGAATAATAATAAAAATGGGAAATTACTTGATTTTTTTTTAGTGAAGAATCAAAAAGAAAATAAAATTCAACCTTTAAAACGAATCCTTTTAATTTTTGCTTTTTAATGTGTATATACTATATATATATATATATATATTGAAGGAAAAATATGTATTTGAGTTTTTACAATAATATTAATAGTAATAATAATAATGGCAATAATAATAATAATAAAAATAATAATAATAGTGAAAATAATATAGTATCAGAATAGAAATAGGTGACAAGAAATATTGTCAATTTAATCTAATTTTGGGTGACTTTAACTTGATACTCAACTCTTGCGGGCGTTGTAAGGCATTTATTTATACAATGTGTTATGTACTCGATTTCCCTTGGCGAATTCTAAATTAAATTACGTGACTGGCACAATCGAGCGTGATGTAGGCAGATCCACCAAAGGCTGGAGAATAATGCGGGAAACATGTATGTGGATGAGAGAGAGAGAGACAGAGAAAACGAAGAAATTTTAATGTACACTAGACGATAAGTACAAGTTAGGTGCATTAGACGGTAAATGCCAGTCAACGGTAATTTTAAAACGATAGTAATTAGAAAGTGACGGTAAGTGTAAATAATAATCGATAAGAAAATTTTATTTACAATTAATAGTAAATACTACAGTGACGGTAAGTATAAAAGACGGTAAGTTTATTACACTTTATTTTTAAATAACGGTAAGTGTCATTGAACGGTAAGTGAAATCGGCGATAAGGCTAAATGACGGTAAATACGAATCAAAAACAGAAAATTGGCAGTAAGTACACACAATTATTGCCATCGATGACGGTAAGTGCAAAACCGATTGTAAATAAAACCCAACTTCTCTATATATATAGTAGACGGTAAGTGCAATCGCTTCTAAAGAAAAACGGTTTCCGAATATAATCGACGGTAAGTGTTATTAACTGGTAAGTTAAACCGACGGTAAGTGCAACTTATTGAAAATAAAACCAACTTTTGTGATTTAGTGACGGTAAGTGAAATCGCTTATAAAAAACGGTTTGAGTATAATCGACGGTAAGTGCCAAGTGTGGCAAGTAGAATAAACGGTAAGTGCAAGCAATTAAAATTACCGTCAATTACCGTCTGTATACAATATATATATGTTATAGAATTTGACGATAAGTGCTAACGATAAAAATTGCAGTTGACGGTAAGTGCATGTTTATCAAAGTATATTATTATCATTATTATTATTAATAATATTATTATTATTATTATTTTCTATGCAAACTATGTTGGAAACTTTACAATTGACAATATGAACAAAAACTTTTATAATCAACTGCAAACTTTGAAAGATTGTATCTTTTATATTGTATATAAGACTATACATATATAAAGTTAAAGCAATTAATTTAGTTTGTGAAGTTTGAGAATAAATTAATTACAAAAAGAAGTTGTTTTTTCTAACATGTCTATATGTATACTAAAATTGTTTTTGAATTTTGTTAATCGTAAATTTAAAAAAAAAAAAAATTAAAAATTACTAATAAAATTATTATTATTATTATTATTGGTAGATTGTTTAATAAAATTGATTATTTTTAGTATATAAAGTTAATGAAAAAAAAGTAAATTTGAAAATATAATAAATGAAAATTGCGCGCTATATTTGTGAAGAAAAAAAAATTTCTTTTTTTATGCGAAGATACAGCAATACCTGTGGGTTTTGCTGTGAATTTAAAATTCACCCTCATTCACCTTGAGGATATCTACACGTGCTATGTGCCCTATCAACTTAAACATGTGCCATATGAGATGTCTACATATATTTATATATAAAATCCAGAAATATTATATATAATATTATATATTATATTTATAATATAATATATTGTATAATATTTCTAGATTATATATATATATATATTTTATATATATTATTATTATTATATAATTGAGCAAAATATATATTTTAATTATATAAAATAATGTTAGATAATAATAATAATAATAATAATAATAATAGCAATAAGTAATGATATACCGCAATTTTTTTTTCTCTTTTTGTTATTTTCATTTTCTCGCACCTTATACATAGTAACAATATTAGTTTCTCGAGAAACGTGAATTACAACTTCGTTTAGGAGTTAGTATACCATATATATATATCGTGAGGAAAACTTTTACTTCGGTGTATATCGGCGAAATGTCAAAAAGGCAAAGAAGAAAAAGATATTAAGAAACAAGTGACGAAAAGTCGAAAGTCACTTTTTCGCTGTTCATGGGCAAAGGTTTCGTGTGCTTTTCTTTTTTTGTAAAAAAAAAAAAAAAAAAAAAAAAATACCAACACAAATAAATACTGCAAAGGGCCGCCATGTTGTACAAAAGAACTCTGAAATCCCCAAAGGAATTGTTGGAATAATTTACGTGAAAAATTGCGAAAGAACAGTATACCATTCGCAGTACAGAAATATATATTCTACTCTTTGAATACTGTATATAAGAGTTAAAGAAGAATATAGAAGGGAGAGTTAAATTGGAGGGACAAAAACCATAGAAGGGAAAAATATATATATAGATATATATAAAAATATATGAGAAATTTACGAAATAAAAAAAAAAGAATTTCACAAGAGACGATCCAGAAAATTTCACTCAACCTTCATAAAAAAAAGTTTTATTATCCAACTCTCTGCCTTGGGGCAATAGAACTGTCAAAGACATTTATTCTTTATATTGTATATAAAATCGGGAAATTTTTTAGGATATGTTCTATATATATATATATATGTATCACATGTATGAAGTGATCCACTATGATATATATAAAGGTAGTTATAATTTATAAAAACAAAAATAGAAAATATACAAAAAAAATTTTATAATGTTTTTCTTTCAAAAAAACTAACCTAATTAAAACTAACCTAACCTAGTCTAGTGTAATCTAAAAAAATGAAAAATCTAATTAAGATTAATCTAAAATAAGAGATAAAAAATATTTATTTACAGTAAAAATAAGGATAAGAACTTTAATACTGTCATATTGTGTTGCATATATACGGTGGAAATGAATAGCCTCACATTTAGTTGAATATCCGGTGTCATATCAAATTTATAGATACGATACGCTACTTTGGCAAAACAGACTTCAGCATATATGCCTTTGTTGTCCTCAGCAAAGGTAGAATATATATATAACAAAATATATAGAGTGAACACGACTGGGTTAACTAAACGAAGGGATTCAATTCCCCCCCCCCCCTCTTCCCTCACTCACTCTTTATATAATTATATATATAAAAGAAAAAAAAATTATAATAAAGAAAAAATAAATTTAAATTATTTTAAAACTTGTGTAAAAAAATATAAGAATTGAAAAAAAGAAAATAAAATCTACACTATAAAGAGACCATCTAAAGAAAAAAATTACATTAAAAAAGTTATATACACTTTCATTAAAGTCCTCATGTTGAATGGATCGTTAAATGCAAAAAAAAATAAAAATGTGGAAACTCAAATATAAAAAAAAAAAAAATTGTTTGAATTTAATTAACAAAAAAAGAACAAAAAAAAATTCCAATTAAAAAAGTTTTCATATTTTTTCTCAAAAATCATCAAAGAATTGTAATTAAAAAATACACGGAAAAAAAAATCTTTATCTGGAATAGCGATATGTTTCTCTAGAATAGAAAAAACTTTCGCTGTTTTAGAGAAATAATATCACTATTTTAGAGAAACATATCGCTGTTTCAGTGAAACTTATCCCTGTTCGAGGTGAAAATTTTTTTCCATGTAAAAATTATCAAAGAATTGCCATTTAAAAAAAGTTATAATACTTTTGCCTAAAAAATTATCAAAGAAAATTGCAATAAAAAAAAAAAGAATGGCCAAATTTATAAAAGTTGAAAATTAAAATTCCTTTTTTAAAAATGATTTTCTGACGTATTTAAAGCCTTTTTTAATCCATAATATGCGACTATTTCATCCATATGTATTCATGCATATGAGACATGAAAAACAAAAGAAAGAGAGAAAAGAGAGAGAGAGAGAGAGAGAGAGAGAGAGAGAGAGAGAGAGAGAGAGAGAGAGAGAGAGACCGTGAGGATATGAACACACATACGTTTTATTCGCAGCTGAAATCAAACTCGAGTATATATAGGTATATATATAAGTAAAAGAGGCGAGGCTAGCCGACCAAGTAGCGATTATTCTGTTTCAAGTATTCAAAGGTTTTCAACAGAAAATCAATCCAGGTCAAACGTGCCACGTACAATTAGTGAAATTAACCAATGTGATTTTCATTCAGTACAATGCCACCTTTGAGGCATCGACAGGAAAATCTGTATCGCAAATATTCTCGAGTGCACTTCCTCCAATCAGTTTCATGCGGGAAAAGCAATTTTTTTTTTTTTTTTGCTCCACAAACCCCTTTCTCCCCACCCCATCACAACCCATTTAAGCACAATTTCAATTTCAATATAAAAAAAGAAATTGAAAAAAATCAACGATATCCACACTATTTTTATGTACTGTTCAATTAGCAAACAATATCTAAAAATAGAAATGGAGAAAAAATTATAATTAAAATAATCGTGAAAATTAAATTTAAAAAAAAAAATTAAGAAGTAGATGAAATTTTTATTGCATTAATTTACAAAGAAATTAATAAAAAAAAATTATGTTTTAAGTTAAAAATAATCGTAAATAAATGATAACGGTAAATGACGGTAGTTATGAACAACGGTAAGTGCAAGTGACGGTAAGTGACATAGATAATAAGTACCATCGACGGTAAGTGTCATTGACAGTAAGTGCCATAGATAATAAGTGCAATAAACGGTAAGTGATATTACCAGTAAGTTCATTAGACGGTAAGTGTAATAAAATTTGTGTACAGTTTAATTACCAGTAAGTGAAAACCAACGGTTAAAAAAATTGTTGCGTATTTAAAATCGACGGTAAGTGGACGATATACTGTATTACTATCAAAATAAACCAGTTTTTTAATTTCTTTTTTTATTATTTTTATTATTGATATTATTAATATTATTATTATAATTATTATTACTGTTATTATTATTATTACTATTACCCAATTTATTTACATAAATTTCTAGATCAATGAAAAGATAAAAGTGATTTTCGCGCTGCAAAAGCAATTAATCAAATTAAAATTAACGATCTTATAAAGACAAAATGTTTCAAAGGTACTAATGACTCTATTGTACTACTCGTGATTTTGCACTATCATGGAAATTTAATATTATTAATGAATCGCTTCCTTAAATAGCAAAAAAAAGAAAAAGAAAAATTGAAAATTTTAATTGTTTTTTTTTACAAAAATTTAGAAAATAAGCAAAATTTCTCACTTATTTTAAACTAAGAAAACTATATTTTTATATAGGTATATTCATGCATATATTTTAAAGAATAAATCTTCTTTGAATACCTCGCTTTACCTAGTGGACTGGAAAAGTTTTTCTTTATTGTAATAAAAAAAACACAATTGAGAAAGAGAAAAGTAAAAGGAAAAGAAAATGATAATAATAAAAATAATCACAAACAGAATAGAAACTCTTTGATAAGAAAAAAAAATTTCAACAACATAATGTGTATAGTAAATAATTTAAGATATGTTTAAAATGAAAAAAAAAATTTTATGCCTCACTTTTTGATAGTATCATAAATGCCTTCTTTCTACATTTGCTTGAAATGTGCAAAAAAATTTTTATTTATTTTTTTGATATTTTCAATTTAAATAGATATACGCCATCGTGAATAGAATTTTTTTTTACAACTTTCTTTGTTATCTACAAAAATATGTATGCCACACTGTTATTTTCTGTTGTTGATAGGATCAAAAGTTACATTTCTATACATACGCTGAAAATGTATATAATAATTATTGGAATTTTTTTAAATTTTCGGATATGCACATGTCAGAGAAAAAAAACAACACATTTATCGCTTGGGAATTAAAAAATATCTATTTCAAAAATTTTTTATTTAGCACAACTAAAAATAATATATTGATAACAAATATATTTCTAATTGTGATAAATAAGATTTTTATTTAAAAGAAAAAAAAATTTATAGGCGATAAGTATTAAAAACGGTAAGTGCTATTAACGGTAAGTAGCATTCACGGTAAGTGTAATTAACGGTAAGTGCCATGGGCAGTAAGTAAAATTCACGATACATGTTAGGAACGGTAAGTGCAATTTGCAGTAAGTATCATTTACAGTAACTACCATAAACGATAAGTTCCATCAACGATAAGTGCAATAAATAATAAGTACCATCAATGGTAAGTATCATATACGGTAAGTGCCATAATTTGCAAGTTACATAAACCATAGGTGTAATAAACAATAAGTACCATCGACGGTAAGCTCCATAAACGATAAGTGCCATAGATAATAAATACCATCGACGGTAAGTGCCATAAATAATATGTAGCATTCACGGTAAGTGATAGAAACGGTAAGTACCATAAATAATAGGTAGAATTCACGGTAAGTGCTATTAACGGTAAGTATAATTAACGGTAAGTATAATTCACAGTAAGTGCAATTAACGGTAAGTGTTAGAAACAGTAAGTGACATCAATAACAGGTAGCATTCACGGTAAGTGCTATTTACGCTAAGTACCATTCCGAGTAAATGTTACAAACGGTAAGTGCCACAAATAGTAAGTACAATAATTCACGGTAAATGTTAGAAACGTAATAAATACCATTTGGAGAAAAATTACAAGTTTTATGTAAGTGTTATTGCTTGTAATGGAAAATACCGTGAAGTGAAAATAAACGGTAAGTGTTTATCGAAGGTAAGTGCAAAAACGGTAAGTATCAAGTAAGAGGTAAGTACAAAAATATTTATTTCCAAAAAAGAAGCACAGTTTTTTTCAAAAATTTTAAAACAAAACAATTGTTCGTCACTATATAATATATGGTTGCTCGTTATTTATAACTTTTATTTTTGTGCTGACAAGCGAGGAGAATAGAAAAAAAATGTTAAACGAAGCTTTTATACTTTTATGTTGGCAATTTCACATGTATAGTCACTTGATGTATATATAGAAACATTTTTAAATTATTCATAAAATACGTATATGTACTATGAAGAATTTCTAAATAAAATTTTTAATCTTTTGTAATTGAATACATATAGTGATGATAATATATGCATTCTAATCTGAATAGGATTGTTATATGGATATGTTTATTATGATATTAATTCTCGATTGATCAATCATAATAATAATAATACATGTCGGGAAATGGTAGTAGTCCAAGCAAAACCCTATTCATCTTAATATGAATATCAGTGCTCTATTGTGCATCTTCGTGTATATATATCATTGAAATATGAAATTTTCATCTGTGCTTTTCTCATGCAAAATATAAAACTTATAATGCGCTCGAAAGAATAGGAAGAAAGATATGTGTTTCATATGAATTTTGTCAGCATTTTTATTATTATTATTATTATTATTAATTTTATATTACACGGGAAAAAATCTTTATTCTAAAACAGCGATATGTTTCTCTAGAATAGTGAAAACTTTCGCTGTTTTAGTGAAATATATCGCTGTCCCAATGAAACTTATCGCTGTTTCAAGTAAAAATATTTTTTCCAAGTACTTATACTGCTAATTGTTAATTTTATGAAAATAAACAATAATTTCATAAGTACTGAATTAACAGTTTTTAGGGAAAAATAAATTATAATAATTAAAATCTAATAATTTTTTTGAATATATTTATATTATATCTAAACATATATAATAATCGCTTGGCAATTACTAACGGTCGGCGTCGTATCATCGGCCTTCTCCCAACTATTTTCGTCGCTATATAAGTATTCAATCGATATCAATTTTTTTTTCCTTCTGCTAAAGAATTTACGCTTAATTGAAAAAAGAAAAAAAAAAAAGAGAGAGAGAGAGAGAGAGAGAGTTGCTGGAAAATTAATCATCTTTTGCGCAAAAGGGACACAAGCTACGATAATTTCCTTCTACTTTTCTATAAAACTCTTTTCTACTTCTGTCAAATAACTAAATACTTTCAACAATAAAGAAAAAAAATCAAACAAGTGCAAGTTACACTCAAACTGAAATTGACTTTTGAATGTATATCAAAACCTGTTGATCTAATCAAAAAAGTGCGGCTTATATTTCGTGAATAAAAAAATCAAATTTTTTTTAGCAAAATTTGATTTTAATTTAGGTGTTGTAATTTCAAAATATAAACTTTAATTCAAAAATAATCTTTAAAAAAATCTTAGAAAAAAAATAATTATTATATTTTCAGAAAAAATCTTACAGTGCTTTTTAAATAATGGAAAAAAAGTATAAAAACAAAAGTACAGCAGAAAATCTTGAAAGTGACTTTTTATTGTTGTAATAAACTCGAAAGTAAATGGAAAATTTTACCATTAAAGGGAAAAAATAAAATAAAAAATTATCACTCAAATAATTCACTTTCAATACTTAATACATCTTCTACGTAAATGGTAATAAATGGAGGTAAATATTCCTAATTCTACGTAAACTTACGCAAATATAGGTAAATTAAAGTAAATGTTCGTAAGTCTACGTAAAACTTACGTAAGCTTGTGTAAATGTAGGTAAATATTTCTAAATCAACGTAAATCTACACAAGCTTAGGTAATTCTACGTAAGACAAGGTAATTCTGTGTAAGCCAAATATTTGTTAATCTACGTAAATTTGCACAAACTTAGGTAATTCTACGTAAGTCAGGGTAATTTTGTGTATGCCTACGTAAACTTGCGCAAGTCTAGGTTCATTATATGTAAATATAGATAAATATACGCTAGTTTAGGCAAATATACGACAGTCGACGTAAACATACGTAAGTATACATAAATATACGCAACTATGCGAAGCATACGCAAGTATCCGTAAATGTTCGTAAATATACGCAACTATGCGTAATTATACGCAAAAATACGCAAGTATGCGTTAATGTACGTGAATGTACGCAAATATACGTAAGTCTAGTAAATTTACGTTTAACGGTTAAACATTGTACATTTCATTTTAGTAAAAAAAAATTTCATGTGCAAGTAATAAGCAATATATGACTATTGAAGCTATAAAAGCGATTATATTAACGGATTGATTGGTTTATTTGCATTTTCTACTAACGAATAAAACAATATATCGCTCTTATACTAAGGCCAACATAGACACATACACACACACACATTGTGAATAATTTAAAGCGTGCGGAGTTGTCGCGCCGCGTAAGCATTGTGATTAATTTTGACGAGCGATTACTCAGTGGATTTATGTTCTGCTTCGACACACAAGTGTCCTGATTCAAATAACATTTGTCATGATATATATATGGTTAATACAACAACCAAATTCATGCATTTGATATATATCGCGTGCACATGTTCTATGTATATATATATATATTTATTTGTCATATATCTGTTTTTGTTTTATAAAAATAAAATAAATAATTTCCGATTATTATTTGCTATCAATATTGATTAATTAAGGTCCAGGTTTATTTCAATAATTTTCCCGTATTGTTATTGTTATTATTATTTTTAATAATAAAAATAATAATATAATTTAAATTTATTTAATGTTTATTTATAATTTATAAATAAAAATAATTTTTTGTAGTGTATTTTTTTGTATTTTTTTTTGCAGATAAAATGTACGGGTCCAAGTTTAACGTTTGAAAATATCTCTCGATGAGTTATTAATGGTTGACTGAGCCACCGATGAAATGCAGCTTGTAATTAATTTTCTCCTTCCAAAATAGCATAAATATATATATGTATGTTATTTATGAAAGTAGTGAGAGGTAAAAAGCAAAAACAGCCGGTTGTCATGTCAATTCAAATCATCTTTCAAATATTAAAAAGCACACTCCAATATCTACCGTATCAAGTTTCAACGCATAAACTGACGTGCAAAAAATAATAATGAAAAACAGAAAATTAAAATAAACAAAAATAGTTATAATTATTAAATAACTAACGTTAAAATGAAAGAAAAATTAATAAATAAAAATAACAGCGGGCAGAAAACAAAAATAATCACGATTAATTTTGAGGGCAATCAAATATGTTTAATAGATGATATATGTAGTTTACGATAAGTGTAATAAAGGGGATGTGTAACGAATAAGACATAGAAATGACAGTAAGTGTAAATAGACGGTAAGTATAGTGGACGGTAAGTGCAATAAACATTAAGTACAATTCACTGAAAGTGTTAGAAACGGTAAGTGTCATAAATAATAAGTAACATTCACGGTACGTGCTATTAACGATAAGTGTAATTATCGGTAAGTACAATTCACGATAAGTGCCAAAAATAATACGTAGCATACACGGTAAGTGCAATTAACGGTAAGTGATGTTACAAGTAAGTGCTATATAAGGTATGTGAAGAAACGGTAAGTATAATTAATTACCATTAAGTGTAAAATACGGTAAGTGCACTTATCAGTAAGTGTAAAGTACAGTAAGTGTTAAGTATGGTAAGTGCAATTAATGGTAAGTGTAAAGAACGGAAAGTGTAAGTGTACATATTTAACTGACGGTAAGTGCAATTGAAATGAAGTCGAATTGACGGTAAGTATATACGAGTAAGGTAAAATTTGACAGTAAATAAAATCCAAGAAAAGTTTAATTAATTCCAAAAAAACAATTGATGGTAAGTTTAATCGACGGTAAGTGCAATTGACGGTAAATGTATTATTTATTAAAAAATTGCAATTTTCTTAATAATTTCCGACAGTATTACAGTGTATATTCTTCTTTTTCCTACAACATTCCACTAGAAAATATACGATCAATATGTTTGAAAAAAATATTTTTTAGTGTGAATTTCAAATGAAAAAAAAAATATATTCCACCTGAATATGTCTGAGATTTGAAGTGATATTACGATGAAAAAAAGATGAGCATATCAGTGGTCACGAGGAGATTGAGTCAATGTAGGACGGAAAAGGAGAAAGGGGGGAGGGGTTTGAATGAGGTAAAATTGACGATCGATAATATGGGGCTCTAATGTTATCTGTCTATATATGTATACCTATATGGGAGAATCGAGATACAGGAAGATTGAGTACATACATGTTCTGTTGGTGCAGCTTTGGAAAACTATAGGGAACATGGCTATAAAACAACTTTGGCCATATAATAGGGATCGTTCTATATATATATACTGACAAAACCATTGAGATATCTCGCGCTCTCACTGGATCAACAAAATATTATCCTACATTTTGATCCTCAATTTTATATATATATTCCAGGTCATAACGACTATTTAATTAGAAATTTAATCAATCGACGTCACTTATTTGATTACCATTCTTTCTCTCTCTCTCACACTCACTTTTTCTTTCTCTATTTTGAGAGAAAATTTTTGACAAAAGGAAACGTATTTTTTTAATTACAAGAAATATTCCAACTTCAATTTTTATTTTTATTATTATTATTATTATTATTATCATTTTTATTGTTTTTTTATTATTACTCTTATTATTTTTATTATTCTTATTCTTCTTATTATTATTATTACCAATTTTATTTGAAAATTCATCTTTAATAAAATTTCAACAATTTTAAAATTATTCAGAATTTATTGATTGGTTTATATCGCTTTATTTAATTTTATTGTATATATATATATAAATACAGCCTTTTAAATCTGATTATTTGCTTTATAATTTTAATTAAACATTTTTTTTAATATTTATTTAAATTTTAATATTTATTTAATTTTTGAATTGTTACTTTTTCTATTTTATTTAACTTTTCAAATTTGATGAAAAAGGAAAAGGAGAAATTTTTTTTTTCCTTTTTCTTTCCCTTTACATTCTACGCGAAAACTAAATTAGTAGAATAATCTAAGCAATGGAGTTAGAAGGAAGTGAAATGGAGTTTACTGTTATTTCGTGTACTTGGAAGCTTTAGGCTCTTGTTAAGCGTTGAATCCAAGTAAAATGTACATCACAGTTACATATATATATATGTATATGTATATCTATTTAACTGCCTTACTCGACTTAACTGAAATTTACTAAACCAACTTGAACATCTTCTAATCTCTCTAATTCAAATCCTCATCAACTTTTCTATGTGAACATTTATGTATGTAAATGTTTAACAAAATGAATAAATTCTCATTAAGATTACAAAAAAAAAAATTATAAAATTATATTTTTTAAGGAAATAAAATAATATAACAAAATAAATATAAAATACAAAATATATAGTATATAATATAATATAATAAATAATATATAGTATATAATATATAAAATATAATATATAATATATAGTATATTGTACATAATATATAGTGATAATAAAAATAATATAATGGAATCCATTAAAAAAAAATCAGGAAAAGAATAATTTTATTCTAAATAAATGAGTATTAAATAATACATTTATAAAACTGTACAATTTTAATAAAAAAAAAGCAGAAAAATTCATTTTACTGGATTGAAAAATTTCATTTTTCCATTAAAAGTTGATATTATGTGAAAAGAATTATATTTCTCTCAGAAGCGTTATAAATGTTGGAAGCGAAAAGTTTACTTTCAAAAAAAAAAAAAAAAAAAAAAAAAAATTGAACATTTTAACGCATATAAAAGCTCAAAAAAAAATTTCAATAAATTGATGTGAACATTTCACTTTTTAAAGTTTAAAAATAAAAAGCCAAAATAATAAAAATTATCAATAAAACAAAAAGTTTTAATTGCATTTACATTTATTTATTTATTAAAAATAATTAATATTGTTCTATAATAAAATTGTAAACGTAGTTGACAGTAAGTCCAACTAATCGTAAGTGTATAATAAACAATTAGTGTCATAAACGGTAAGTGTAATTTAATTTAAATTCAGTAAACGGTAAGTACTATAAACAATAAGTGCAATTTACTTTAATTTCAGTAAGTGCAATGAACGGTAAGTGTTAAGTACGGTAAGCGGAAAGTACGGTAAGTGAATTGAACGGTAAGTAAAAAATACGGTAAGTACAAAGTACGGTAAGTGTATTGAACGGTAAGTACAAAATGCGGTAAGTGTAAAATACGGTAAGTGCAATAAACGGTAAGTGCAAAGTACGGTAAGCGGAAAGTACGGTAAGTGTATTGAACGGTAAGTACAAAGTACGGTAAGTGTAAAATACGGTAAGTGTATTGAACGGTAAGTACAAAATACGGTAAGTACAAAGTACGGTAAGTGGAAAGCAGGGTAGGTGTATTGAACGGTAAGTGCAAAATACACTAAGTAAAAATTACGGTAAGTGAAAAATACGGTAAGTGTATTGTACAGTAAGTACAAAGTACGGTAAGCGGAAAGCAGGGTAGTGTATTGAACGGTAAGTGCAAAATACAGTAAGTACAAAGTACGGTAAGTGTAATGAGCGGTACAAGTAGCTGACGGTAATTTTAAAAACCGTAAATGTATATGACTGTAAGTGCAGAGGATAGAAATTTTAATTAATCTAAATATTGTAAAAATTAAAAACTAATGTTATTGCATCTATGTTAAAATTTTCTTTATTACTTTATCAACATGAAAAGGAAGCACCCCCACCTTCTTTTTCATTTAAAATGAAAACAAAAACACGAGCATTGTTACTTTAAATTCAATACAAAAGCTTATATCTACATATATATAAAAATCATTATTGTTAAAACTGAAATAATAGAAGATATAAAAATTTTTTTTGTTCTTCCAAACCCTTTTCAAAACAGATTATGCAATAAAAAGCTTATGCGCGCCCAGGTGATGGTGGTGGCGATGCAGTTGGTATTTAATAAAAGGTGTAATTAGGTCACGCATAAATTAAAGGAAACAAGAGTGCCGTAAAGTTATCGTGTTTTGATAAAGATGGGATTTCACTCTCTACTTTTCTTTCTCTCTTATAAGGTTATAGTGAGCGCCCGCGCGCGCTAGTCTTAAAAATCTTTTTAACAAGTTACGAGCTTTTTCTTTTCTCTACGAGTGAGAAAAGTGCTCGGCAGTCTATTTAGTTTTTTTCTTTTTTTTTTTCTTCTTTACGTGAGGCATTAAATGCTCAAGCATGAAAAAAATTGCCTTCATCGAGAGAGAAAAAAAAGAAGGCGGGGGGTGTTTTTTTCACTTTTATTTTTTGTGAACCTTTATGCATAACTTTTTTTTACATCCCATGTGAAAAATTAACCACTATCAAGATTCGAGTTAATGAATACGTAATTTTTATATTTATATTTAAATTTTTGTTTAATTTGTATTTTGTATCTTTATTTTTTTTAACGCGAATTTATTTTTTGTTTCTTTTTGTTTGTTAATATAAAAAAAATGTTTTAATTTTTCACTGAGAGAATTATTATTTTTGTTTTTAGTAATTAAATTAATTTTTTCTTTTGTTGAAATAAAATAAGTTTTTTTTTTATAAAAGAAAAACCATTTTTATAAATTTTTTTAGGAGGGGAATAAATAGAAATATGTATCATATATACATAATAAAGTTTTATGACAACTATTTATAAAGTTAAGCTTATTTCATGACAAAAATAATATTCACAAAAACATATTCGGGTCTGATTGTGTTTAGAATATTTAAGATGCCCTTCGACTACTGACTTGGATCTAATTTACATTTTAATTAAGAAAATCTACATTTTCCATTAACGTCTATTGGCACAAGAATCTGTTCACTGAATCAAAATTTTATAAGCAGTGTTGAGAAGAAAAAAGAGATGATGCTAAATTTTTTTTTTGTCAAATTTCAACTCTCTTGGAGCAAATATTTTATTTAACAAACATAATATAATTCAATGCACGTCTACAGAGAGAAATATGTTGAATTTGGAATTTTAACATATATATATATATATATATATATATATATATATATATATATATATATATATATGTATATACGTAGAAAATATTTCTCTTATAAATATTCAAAGTGGATGCAAAATTTCATATTCCCAAAATTTCCTCCAAAACTAATTTTCCATTTGTCGTAAATATGCAAAAAATTTTAAAAATTTTGTCAAGACTAATTTATTGTCTGATTGTGTTAAATACTTTAAAATACCAGCAAATTAGAAAAAAAAGTATAAGAGGAGAAATGAGAGAGGAAAATAAAAAGTTAGAAAAAGCGTTAATATTTAACATTAATTAAATTGAAAAATAATTATGTATCAATGCCGTAAACTTTTTTTTTTTTTTTAATGTTCACTCGACCAAAGAAAATTTTAATTAACGCCCAACTAAAGCTACTTTATTCACTCCAAACGTTAATTAAGCTGATGCATAGGAAAAGAGTATTACATTTTTCATTTAAAGAAAAAAATATATTAAATTTTTTTTTGAAAAAATGAGAAAAAATGAAGATACGAAAATTGTTCACTTTTCAAGTATAAAGCACTTAATGGGATGTGGGGAAAAAATCGTTTGGTACTAACGGAAATTAAAATTTCAAAAAAATTTGTTTTCACATATTCCTTTTTTTAAATTTAAAACTACAATTTAAAAAAAGTTTGCAAACATTTTTTTAGTTTTTAATTTAAAAAACATTAAAAAACATTAAAAAAAATTTTAATAACTTTTGAAAAAAAATGCAAATATTCAGAAATGTCTATATTTCCTCTACTATGAAAAAGCAAAATAAAAAAATAAATAAATACAAAACACATTTAAGAATATTATATAAAAATGTGGAAGCTCACATTAATTAAATCCGATTAATTAAAGTGTCTTTCTTCTCTATTATTTAAAAAAAAGGGAAATTTTCTGACAGACATATTCAAGTGAAAATGACATCAAAGGAGATAGAGAAAGAGAGAGACAGAGAGAGAGAGAGAGAGAGATAGAGATAGAGTAAGGGACACACGATAATGGTAAGTTTCGCATAATTACATTATTCTCAACTGACAGATACGAGGATACTAGGCAAAGTGCACTTAGGAAATACATTAAGGATTCCTTAAAGCTTATTACCAAGTCACACGAAGCTTTATTGTTATACCCAAAAATTTCCCCAATGAGAAATATCATATTGAATAATAAGATTCCCATATGCAAAACTATTCGATGAAGAATTTAATATAATATAAGGATAATTTTTTCTATAAAGTATGGTAAAAAATGATAAATGTTAATTTTTACCACAAAGTATGGTAAAAAACTATACGGTAATAATTACAATAAAGTATGGTAAAAAATACTATATGGTAATTTCTACTATAAAGGATGCTTAAAATTACTATGTGGTTGGTAATTTATACCATAAAGTATGGTACAAAAAAACTATACGGTAATTTTTACTATGAATTATGGTAAAAAATACTAAATGGTATTTTTTACTATAATATGTGTGGTGAAAATACTGTATAGTCATTTTTACTATAAAGTATGGTAAAAATTACTGTATATTAAAATCATTTACATAAATTAATAAAATTTTTAGACATTTAATAATAAAGGACCAAAAAAAATAGAAAAATATATTCCACACACATATAAACACTTAAACTATTAAAAAAAAAATATTCTTGACGATATATTTCATTTGAATAAAAAGTAATATTCTTAATGAGTCCTTCACTTTTTGTTTATACCAAAATATGAAGTAGATCAAGTGCATCTGCTTTAACCTCGGTAAAAGTTCCTCCCACCCAATATTAGAATCACCACGGAAAACAGAAACAAAGCTCTTTTGTCGAAAAAAAAATCCCAAAAGAAAAGAAGAATTATTCGTTATTATTTATTTTTAAAATAATACTTTAGAGTGTTGCAAAATGGAAAAAAAAAAAATTTCCAAGTGTATCGTGAATTCATTTATTTGCAATTGGTATGGAATAAAACAAAAAGAAAAGCTATAATAATAATAAATATAGAAGCTGAAGTTTTCCAAAAAAACAATGCAAAAATTGAGAGACAAATTTACTGTATATCATGGAAAATACACAATTACTCTTTTTTCTTCTTTTTTGTTTTTGTTACTTGTATTATTCCTTTGTTATATGTTTTGCGATTCATTTATTTCATTTGACATTCTCTTTTGTTTCCAATTTGTTTTCATATGCATTTCTTTTTATCAATTCAATACAAAAAAATAATACAATGCTGTTTATTAATGATTTGTATGAATGATTAAATGACAATATGGTAATTTATACACTATAGAATAAATAGTAATTTTTATTATGGAGAGGAGGTGAAAAAAAATTACTAAACGGCAGCTTTGTATTTCTATAAAGTATGGTAAAAAATACTATACAAAAATACTATTTGCTATAAATTATGGTAAAAATTACTTAAAGGATAATTTTTACTGTAAAATAGCTAAAAATTTACTAAATGGTAATTTTCACTATATAGAACGGTTAAAATTACTATATGGTAATTTTTACTATACAGTACGGTAATAATTACTATATAGTAATTATTACTATACCATGCGATAATAATTACTATAAGGTAATTTTTACTATACTGTACGGTAAAAATTACCACATGTAAGGGTAATTTATGCTTTCTGCCATTGTAAATTTTACTACACTGAATGGAAAGACCTACTAAATCGTACGGTTAATAATACTAATAATAAATTATTTTACTAAACAGAATTCATTAAATTATACCAATATTAAACTGAATAATTCGTATTTCTAGAAAAAAATTGTGAATTTCTCTGTAAAATTTGTCAAATGGAAATAATGTTTGTAAGTATATTGAGGGATTGGAAATGAAAAAAAAAATATATATATATATATTAATTTCCACTTTGCAAACGATTTCTTTGAAGGATTTAAATTTAAAAATGGGGATGAAAAGAACGAGAAGAAGTAGAAGCAGAGGAAAAGATGGAGAGAGAGAGAGAGAAAGAATTTTTGCAAGGAAATATAATTTTTTTTCACATTGTAATACGCTCGAATTCTCTCTAGTGTTGGATGCAAAGAACGCACTCGAGTTGAGCTTGGCACGCATGTTACATTATTGGATTTTGGAGTGAGGCGGTGATACTGAGGCGAGGATATAGGAGTTATTTCCAGATATATCAGTCTCTACACGTGTCTATGAAAAATTATAGAATTTTATTATTTATATATTATATATTATGTTACATATTATACAATATATAATAAGTAACATAATATATAAATAATAAAATTCTACTGGTTATTACTATTATTATTATTGCATTTTATAGTCATGGCATTACATTATTTTACGACAATGTATAATTATTATGCTTTTTATTACATTCTAGTATAGTAAAACAAATGCGTCATTTGATATGTATATATGTTTAAAAACAATAGTAAATAATTAAATCCTTATATTGTTGTTTATTATATTAATAATATGCTTCTAACAATGATAATTATAATGTTAATATATTGATCTTTTGTGTGATACTATATACATATAGCACACACTGTGTGTGCTACAACTTATAGAGGCATAATATGTTGTCGATCCCGATTATTATAATAAAGCAGCATTTCGCTCTAACATTAATGAATTAATTACACAAGTTATATGTATATAATAATTGGAAAACAAAAGAAAGCGATATTTTCTATTTCTTTTTTCTTTAAAGATTAAGTTTATATACGGAAAAAAAATATTTATCCTAGAACAGCGAAACGTTTCACTATAGTAGAAAAAGTTTTATTAGTATCAGTTAAATCTTTCGTTGTTTCAGATAAATATATTTTTTTCCCTGCATTTTTTATTTTCAGTATTATTATTATTATTATATATATAAAATGTTTCAATGTGAGAATTGAGAGGAAGGCGGAAAACATTTCTTCAATTAATTTCCGGCGAATGATTGAAATTAATGGAAAAGCTGAGGTTTGTCCGAGACTTGTTCGGCAGCTTTCAAAGTTAGTCGATCAATTACTAAGGTTTATATATATATATATGTATATATATATAGAATAAGTGAGAGAGATATTTGGATTCTGGAGACATTTCGATTTTGACATATGACATTGATTACCGCACATAGGCACTATGTTTGGTTAAAATCTGTCTATATATATATATTCCATTGTTAGATTCAATCATTAGCCCTGATCCACATTGCTCAATTAAGCCCCAAAACTTATGTGTATGCCATATATATATATATATCAAAATGACCGATAACCATCATTATAATGTTATCGCGTGGAAAACTTGCTACTCAATGTAATTAAATACCCTATCAAGATTCTTGTCAGATAAATATGCCTTTGTGTGTGCGAGCACTTCATATAAATTTTCTGAACATCGGATTAGAAATATATATGTACAAATAAGCCGCTTATATCTTTAATTTAAAGAAAGGGGCATTATTTTTATGTATAGCTCAATTTAGAATTTTTAGAATTTTTGAAATGAATCTCTCTCTAAATTTGTACATTTTTTAAAATTAGTAGTATTCTACTATCAATTAGTCATTTTTGAGTAAAAATTAGGTTACTAATTTATTTAATGGACGAATTGGCACAGTTGAATTATACTTTTAAAAGTGCATGGAGAAAAATGAATTGTTGTATACCTTACTTAACGTGAAACTAATAAATTTTTGTTTAGTCGATACAACAAATCTGTATTGTTGCACTAACAATATATTTGTTACTACAATAAATCAGTTGTTACAATATAAATTATATTTTACAACAAATTTATATTGTTATACCAACGAATATATTATTAGTACTACTAAGAAATTTGTTACTACAACAATAACAGATTTATTGCAGCGACCAAATAAAATTAGTTCCAGATTTAATAAAGAAAACTGAGTAAAATTTTAATTTCATTTAATTAAAAAAAAAAAAAAATCATAAAAATTAAAGAAACAATTTTCGAAGCATATAAATTTAAAATACGTGAATTATTTTTCTGTCGTGTATTTCTTTTGTAAATTCAATATATCGCAAACTAAAATAATGAAAAGTTATAATTTCAATTTTCTGATGGGCGAAGATAAAAAAGAGTGAAAGAGGGATGAGAGGGATGTTGAGGGGGAATTGAGGAGAGATACATCATTTTTCTTCACTTCGTATAATATGCTTGTGTATGTGTATGTATATAAAACATGTAAAAGTTTCAAGTTTTATGTATAGCATTACTAAATGAATCCTCAGGATCGAACTCACTGCTGGGCTGCAGGTGAACCTGTGAACTTTTGACCCCAAACGCTTCTCGCGCGCGTATCTCAACTCTTACACCCAAACTTCATATATACTTGAAGATTCTGATATAGGGCTCTAGTTAGTTTTAACCGTATCGTCAATCAAGCATAAAAACATTCCGTACTATTTATATAACATGACTTCCTGCAAATATTTATGAAAATTGAAATTATATGCTAATCCTTTTACGAAAATTGTTAATTTCATCCCTTTTATCTAATTTATGTAATTTTATATAATTTATATTAAATATCTAAATACCGTACAGTAATATTTACGATATATTAATTTTTACCTTACTGTATAGTAAAAAATTACAATTATTACCGTACTGTATACTGAAAATTACCATATAGTAATTATTACCCTATTGTACAGTAAAAATTACCGTACAGTAATAATTGCCTTACTGTATAGTAAAAATTACCATATAGTAATTATTACCGTACTGTATAGTAAAAATTACCATATAACAATTATTACCGTACTTATAGTAAAAATTACCGTACAGTAATTATTGATATGATGTATAGTAAAAATTACAATATAATAATGCTATATGGTAATTATAACCTTACTGTTTAATAAAAATTACCGTATCGTAATTATTACCATACTGTATAGTAGAAATTGCAATATTATACTTGGGTTTAATTTTAGTAAACCATATTAAAAATAATAATAATAATAATGATAATGTAGATGGTGGTAGTAATAAATATAGATATAAAATATAATAAAATAAATAATATTTGGTTTTCATATATGAGTCACTGTGATTATTTGATGCCGGAAAACTAAGGGATGACGACAATTATGATAAACACTGTCTTGTAGGGTTTAGTTTGAAATAAATTTTCCCATACGACAAGGGCGATGTCTCCAATAGACTCTCATTTTTCAGAGTCTCATTAAGACAGTTAATCATTAGTTTCTCACGTCCCTCCTTGTCAACTCTAGGTACATAATTTAAATATTGAATGTCAATTTAACTAAAAGCTCTCAATTTTATGAAAATCTATCACATATTTTTATAAATAGTACACACACACATACAAAATATATACACATTGTAATGTGTGTGTGTGAACTATTTAAATTTTTATATTAAATTAGGTTATACTATATATCGCGCAAATAGAAAGAGGATTTTAAAATCTTGAAATAAATTTTTCTCACACTTATTTATATAATAGAAAAATTGTTGTACCAGAATGTTTTCTTTTCTTTCCTTTTTTCTAAAAAGAAACTTTTTGAATTAACTTCCTGTTAGAAGAGGAAAATTTCTATTAGCTTTCGATAACAAAAAAAAAAAAATAAAAAAAAAATTGAATTTAACTTTATGAAAAGCTATTGAAAAACAAACTTGTAAGAATGATGAATGACATAAAGATAGAAATGAAAAAAAACAAAGTTGACATTTAAATTTAAACGCGACGCGGGAACTATTAGACATGAACTAATAAATTATATTAATTTAGCGTACACTATTTTAAATTATATAAATTTAAGAATTTCATAACCTCAAAAATTCCCGGTCAAATATGAAGGACATGTAATTAATGTAACCTCAAAATTGAGGTTTTAAAATTTAAGAAATAGTCGAAAATAACCTTAAAATTCAGACAAGATAAAGGTGGTCAACATAACCTCGAAATTTTATGAAAAAGATAAAGAAGGTAGTTTGGGTTCTAAATATTAATTTATTATTTAGAAGAGAAAAATGTTAAAATTTCGGAATAATAATAATAATAAATAAAAATTTCTTAGCAACAAAATTTTAATTATTTTATTTATTTTTTATTATTAAAAAATTATTACTTTTGGTCTCAATTTCATTTTAAAAAAATACTATTACAAAACAAAATTTTTGTTATTATTTTAAAACGAATTTTTCTTTTTCTATATATCATTATTTTTTTCCGCATGAATGAAAGCTTTTGACGACGCGTAATTTCGATTCGATTGTTGACATTTTCCTTCTTTATATTTCCCTTTCTCTCTCTCTTTTTTTGCTTTCCTTCTTTTTTTTTTCTTTTTTTTTAAATTGAGAACCGATTGTGAAGCAATTAACGTGTTTAATCGGTATTGATGAACGCGGTGTAGTAGTGTGGTGACGACAACGACGACAACGACGACGATCAAATTAAATCGCGACCATACATCTGTTCTTTTTCTCGGCCCTTATACTCACCACAGGCTTGTTAAAAACTTATCGTTGAAGCGCGCGACATTCAATTATCTTTCTCTCTCTCTCTTATTTTCACCCTCTCTTTTTATCTTGGGGTCAAACTAATTGCCATTTTCTACATTAGCAAAGAACTCAATAAGCAATTACAAATGTTTTACATGCTTTTCTCTCATTTTTTTTGTCTTTTTTTAAATTTATTTTCATTAATTAAATGTATTAAAATTAAATAAGAAGAAAAATATAGAGATTTTAAGGTTATGTTTATCTCTTGTTTGAGGTTATGATGTAAGGTTAATAATATCTTGAAATTAGAGTAAGGGACGAATATAACCTCAAAATTCAAGTTAGTTTAAAGGTTCAAAATTGGCAAGTAATAATTACACTGCCATGTAGAAATATTTACCGTACTGTATAGTAAAAATTACATTATAGTAATAATTAAAGCACGTAATAGTAATAATTACCATATAGTACATTTTTCGTGGTGTATAGTAATAATTACCACATAGTGATTATTACCATACTGTATAGTAATAATTACTATACTGTAAAGGAAAAATTACCATACAGTAATTATTTCCATACTTTATAGTAAAAATTTCCATATAGTAATTTTTCCGTGGTGTATAGTAATAATTACTATATAATAATTATTACCGTACTGTATAGTAATAATTACCATACAGTAAAAATTACCGCACGGTATAGTAAAAATTATCATATAGTAATTTTGCCGTGGTGTATAGTAATAATTACCATATAATAATTATTACCATACTGTATAATATAAATTACCTAATAGTAATTATTATCGCACGTTGTAGTAAAAATTACCATATAGTAATTTTTCCATACTTTATAGTAAAAATTACTATTGCAAAAATTTGAAGTTGGAATGAGAAAGGAATAGTTAAATTGTATTTAGATATAAAATTTTGTTTTAACTTTGAGGTTATGTTAATTTTAAACTTTTTATTTTTAATTCTAAACATTATTTTACTAATTTGTAATAGAAAATGTTTTCAAATTTTGTGGAATCGAAAATTAAATGTCTGTACAACGATCCTATATATATATATATATATTTGCTTAT
This sequence comes from Leptopilina boulardi, assembly GCF_019393585.1. NCBI lineage: Eukaryota > Metazoa > Arthropoda > Insecta > Hymenoptera > Figitidae > Leptopilina > Leptopilina boulardi. Next base: position 415,980 of record NW_026137717.1, read on the forward strand.
AGTTTGATATTGAATGCTCTGATTGTCTGACCACAGGCCGACCACTATCACTGAAACAACCGAGAATCAGAATTCAACAGTGGCTATACAGAGTGGATGCCACATTTACACTATGTTTGCGATAATGTATCTTGGTCAATATATAACAATTAGATATCACATAGAAACAAAAGAATCTATTATTATTAAATATAAAAAGAACTATTAATAAAACTTTTTTTAGTATGATTATAATTATTTTTTTAAATAAAAGTATTGCCTATATGTAACGCATTTATAAAAAAAAGGGACCTAAATAAAAAATTATAGATTATTTTTGTGATAGTTTAGAGGTTAAAATATAATATATAGTATACATATATATGTATATATTCCAAAATTATCATACAGTAATTATTACGGTACTGTAAAGTAAAAATTATTATATAGTAATATATATATATATTATATATCTTTATATTATAAAGAGGGTCAAATATAAAATTCCAAAAATATTCAATAGTCAATAATTATAGTATTCCATAAAAATTGACTTTCATTTTACATTCAAAGGAAATTTAAATCAAAAGTAAATAAATAATAGACATAACCTATAATTTTTTTTAGGTCCCCTTCAGAACGCGTCACATTTAGAACGCGCAAAATTTAAATTTTCTAAAAATTATCAATCATTATCTAAAATTATAAGCAAACAAACCGAAATCTTTTTTTTGTGAATTGTGCGGTGTTGATAACGATGGAATATATATAGATATGTGTGTATATGTGTATATAGGGTCAACAGCGCTTAACGAGCCACCACCCTTTGATTCAATACGTTTTGCATATATTTACCTTCGTTAAACAATGAAAATAAACAAACTAAATAGATAACAGCGAGTAAGCATTTAAATCAAATTACATTATACAGCAACAACAAATATAACAACAAACTACTATTATTGTTGAATAAATAAATACCAAAAAAAGAAAATAAAAATAAAATAAATAATAAAATAAATTTACATAAAAAAATATTCATTTAACGCTAAAAATATTCTCAATAATATCTATTATAATTTTTTTTTTAAATATTACGCTGTATAGTAAAATTTACAATTATGTATAGTAAAAATTACAATTTAATGTGGAAATTTTTACCATATTGTACATTAATAATTACTCTGGTATGTTATACTTTTTACCTTACTGTATAGTAAAAATTATCATACAGTAATTATTACGGTACTGTAATGATGCTGAAGTCCGCAACGTTTTTAAAAACGAAAAATTAAAATAGAATTATTTTTTCATGTCAATTTATCTCTAATTTTGATTTGCACAAACTTTCAAGAAATTAATACTTTTATAAAAACCAGTTACCCCCGAATAACTTTAATTTTAACCCAAAGTAATAGATATTGTCTAATTATTTATTCCGTTTTCGTTTATAAAAACGTTGCGGACTTCAGCATCATGTACTGTAAAGTAAAAATTATTATATAGTAATTATTACCGAACTGTAGTACTTTCTACATTAGTGTATAGTAAAAATTACCATATAGTAATTATTACCGAACTGTATAGTAAAAATTGTCATATAGTAATTATTACCTTACAGTAATTCCTCTTCAATTTATTAATTTTTTTGAATTTACCATAAATTGAAATAAACTCGATATATAGGTATATAATATAAACAATATTTTCAATATTAAAACAATGGCCAATTTTGCACTAAAATTTAATATATTTCAATAAATGTGGTATTTTCACGCTCAACACATATTATATTCTCTCGAGAAACTTTTGAATATGATTTTAATAATTTTGATTAATGGCAAATTTTAACGAGTACAATGGAATTTTATTTGTATTTTAGCATATATATATATATATATATTGAAACATGTATATATACACACATATAAAGAAAATGTTTGAAATGTTTCATTGTTTATTTTCCCTTCCACTCGAATCGCCTTTCTCTCATTTTCACGAGAGCCAAACATTATTTAATATTTAACTTTAATATTTATTTTAATATTTTATAGTCACAATTATTTTTTTAAAATGGTTTTTATCGTCCAAATTTCGTTACAAATTTTGATTTATGTAAAAAATAAATATAATTGGGAAATTTAATTTTTGAATTCTGCAAATTTTGAGAATTATCATTTATATTTGGAAAAAAATTTTAATTTTTGGGGTATCATCAAATCGGGGGCTATTTTGAGACACCTCTGAGGTCAAGAGGAACGCATGCAAAATCCCCAAAGGCTATTTACCAAAATTTACATTTAACAGAAATACACGTGAGTGTGTGTGTGTGTATATAATCGAATTGTTCGTTAATCGAATTTGCATTTGACCGAATATTCTCGTTTAATACACACTATAGAAAATTTTCTTTTATACTATAAATTTTCAAATTATATGGAATTATATTGTCTTTTGACCGAGTTTTATTATATTTATTCAAAATTTTCATTATAAATTAACTTTTAATCCAAAAAAATATAATTGCTTTTTAAAATCGAATTTTCTACTTTTTGATCGATTCATTATTATAATTATAAATAAATTTTCATTATTAAACAATAATATTTTTGTAATTGAATTTCCATTTTAACACGTCCGTGAAGCTGGCCGGAACATACCGTAATATGAAAATATTCACTACATGAGAATTAAGGGCTCATTAAGGGCTAATTAGGGCTGTGTGTCTTGAATTTTGGGCTTTTGATTTATTTAAGGAAAATGACACCCGGCTAACTTCATATTGAAGCTGGCCGGAAACACGCATAGCTTCTATATTACTGCTCCAATTAACTTCTAAGTGGCAGAAACATTTAGGGTTCATTAAGCCCTTTAAGAATACACTATATTATTAGTTGAAAAGTTTCAGTTTTTTAAAAAAAGTCATGGTTCCGGCCTGCTTCACGTTGAAGCTGGCCGGAAACACGCATAACTTCTATGGCACTGCTCCTATTAACTTCTAAGTGGTTAAAAAATTTAGGGCTCATTCAGGATTACTAAAAAAACGCAATTTCTTATTCAGAGCACTACCATTTTATAAGAAATTTCTTCAATAAAGATTTTTATGAATTTTAAGGTTTCTATTGTAACCGATATTATGATACCCGCCGCTTCTTCAACATAAAATGATGTAATTTTAATTGTTTTATTATAAGCAATGTTCATGTACGTATACAGCAGTGCACTCAATGATGGTAAAGTGTGTTGCATGTGAATTTAATGTAAAATTTTGTATTTAAATAACGTTTTATTGGCAATTATAATTTGCCGTAAACGTGACATATAAATAAATTTTCGAAATTCGAAATGCTTTACAAGAAAATTAATCTGGTTTGAGATATTTCTCACTATTAAACTTCTAAGAGAAATACAAGTCTAGAAACAGGAGGTACAACTTCGGTAGTGGGGGTACAGGACAAATACGTAAGAGTATGGTCTTCTGAAATTAACCCTTTAACGACGAGATGTGCTGTTTTTAAAACATAAATTTCAAACGCCTACAATTTGTAGAAAGAAGCCATAAAATTTTTCAAAAGCCCTTATCTTACTATTTTTGGGGTCGCTCTTTCGAATGGCGTGGTCAAAATTTTCAAAAAATGATATATAACCCTTCTTTTTTTCAAAAATACTAAAAAAAGTCAAGTTTTTTGAATGCAATTTTTTTTTAAATAATTTTTTTCTCCCCCATAACATTTTTTAAATAAAACAAAAAGTATCAGAAACATGTTCCCAATAGTTGTACTTGGAAAATAGCCGTTTATAATTTTTATTTTTTTCGATTTTGGATTTAAAATGGCGCTTGAAGGACAAAAAAATTTCCTAATTTTACTTAAGATCACAAACTTTTTCAAAATTGCTCAAATCTGATTGAAATTTGTTACACGGAGGTTTTTGGGGTTGCTGATTACGAATCTGAAGTCAGATGCAAAAAATTCAAAATGGCGGACTCAATATGGCGGACGAATTTTTTAAAATTTACTCCGATTTGCTTGAAATTTGATACTCGGGAGTTTTTTGGGTCGCTGATTACGAATCTGAATTCAGTTTCAAAAAATTCAAAATGGCGGATCCAATATGGTGGACAAATTTTGTGAAATTCATAGAATTCTGTTGAAACTCGTTACTCGGAGGTTTTTGGGGTCGCTGATTACAAACCTGAAGTCAGATTAAAAAAATTCAAAATGGCGGATCCAAAATGGCGGACTAATTTTTTAAAATTGCTCAGATTTGCATGAAATTTGTTACTCTGGGGTTTTCGAGGTCGCTAATTAAGAATATGAATTCAGATTCAAAAAATTCAAATTGGCGGATCCAAAATGGTGGACAAATTTTGTGAAATTCATAGAATTCTGTTGAAACTCGTTACTCGGAGGTTTTTGGGGTCGCTGATTACAAACCTGAAGTCAGATTAAAAAAATTCAAAATGGCGGATCCAAAATGGCGGACTAATTTTTTAAAATTGCTCAGATTTGCATGAAATTTGATACTCAGGGGTTTTTTGGGTCGCTGATTACGAATCTGAATTCAGATTCAAAAAATTCAAATTGGCGGATCCAAAATGGTGGACTAATTTTTCAAAATTACTCAGATTTGCATGAAATTTGTTACTCTGGGGGTTTCGGGGTCGCTCATTAAGAATATGAAGTCACATTTCAAATATTCAAAATGACGAAATTATTATACTCTATTTATTGTGATTCTACCAGTAGCAAGTAATCTATATTTCACAATATATTTCAGAATCAAAAAGCTAACCACTGGAACTGCAGATATAAATAAATTGTTTAAAACTGATCTACCATAAAATCTTTACCATAAAATCTTAACCATAAAATCGCCGAAAAGGGGACTTGAAAAAATGCTAAATCGAAGTAGATTTAGCCTGAATATATTGGTCAATTTTCTTACACACCAAACTCTGGAAGGATTACTTTGATTTTCGGGTCTATGAAATTTTATTCTCGAAAATTATCGCGGGTCATTCAGATGCTATTGGTTCTGTTTTCAAATGTAGATCTTGAGACCAATAATCACGTTGAAGTATCCAATAAGTTGTAGTACTGTTCACTATATCAAACTTATGTCTCAGGCTCAGCATAATTTCATTAAAATTTTTTTTTCTGTTTATATTATTTTCCATGAAACTCATAATCAGATTTTAATTTTCTTGAGAGTTGTAATTTTTATACAAGTTACTATATAATACAGCATTTTGCAAAAAGTCAAAACGATCTTCAGACTTTTAAATATCTTATTCAAATATCAATATTTTCATCGACTAAAAAGTAAATGATCACAGTTCATTTGTTTGTCAAACCTCAAAATTTTCATCGACTAACAAGTGAATAATCACGGTTCATTTGTTATTGCTAATTAATGGCTATGTTCATAGTTTTGTGAAAAATAATTTGACAGTTCTTTTACACAATGCCGTCGAAGAGAAGATCAGATTCTTTGCCTGCTAAAAGTATTCCGCTAAAGCATTCTCGCATCAAAACGAATGATTCGACATCTGCTAAAACTATTCATTCAAAAAAAATGTTTCAAATAATCATCGCAAAGATTCAAATTTTTCGAAACGCGATTCATTGGTAGTTGAATATGAAGAGACTGAAAATTTTGTTAATGCCAACATCATTCCATCTGCTGATGACTCTGGTGAATCGGATTTAGAAGATACCCTAGATGAAAATGTTCAGTTTGAATCTGATATTTCTGAGTCTGAAGATGGTTCTGATTTTTTGCAAAAGGCCATATCATATGACAACGTGTATGAAAATTACGACAACTGTCAAAAAAAATTAGAAGCTGATTATGTGTTTGATTGGAAACAGGGTGAGTGTAAGCAGAACAAAACTTTTAATAACGAGATTATGCTGAGCCGAAAACATGAGTCTGATATAATAAACAGTACTCCAACCGAGTTGTTTGAATACTTCTTTTCAACGGAACTGAAAAATCATATTATCAACTGTACGATAAAAGTGTCCATGAGATGTCAGTTACTGAATTAGAAGTTTTCATTGGCATAATAATATTTACAATGTATAACCAAAGATTGTCTCAACGGGATTATTGGTCTCAAGATCCACATTTGAAAGCAGAACCAGTGGCATCTGCAATGACACGCGATAATTGAGGAGCCGGATCGTAGAACCGATTCTTCGCTCTCTCCGGAGTCCCTCAAGTGAGCCAGCTTTCAGCTGCGCGGGGGACTTGCGCATTAGTGAAGAATCGGTTCTACGATCCGGCTCCTCAATTTTGAAAACATAAAATCAAAAATAAAATTCCACGAACCCGAAGATCAAAATAATGCTGACAGAGAATGGCGTGTAAGAAAATTGACTGATATATTCCGGAGCAATCTAATTCGATTTGGCATTTTTTCAAGTTCACTATCCATCGACGAGATGATGTTAAGATTTTATGGAAGGTCAGTTTTGAAGCAGTTTATAAAAGGTAAACCAGTAAGGTTTGGAATAAAATTATGGGCTCTCTGCAGTTCCAATGGTTACCTTTTTGATTTTGAAATATATTGTGGCAAAATGGACAATAAAAGTGAAAAATTAGCAAACTGTACTCTTGGTAGTCGTGTTGTTATAAATATGTTACAAGTCGTTTTCCGTAATGTACATCTGCGTAACCGAGAAGATCTGCACATTTATTTTGACAATCTCTTCACTAGTCCGGATCTTCTAGTTCATTTGAAAAAATATGGATTAGTTGCTACTGGTACAGTCAGAGCAAATAGAGTCAATATCAAGAATGCAATCACAGAGAAAGATGAAAGAGGAAAATGGGAAGTGAAACACGAAAAAAAGAGTGGCCTAAATTTCATAACTGTGATGGACTCCAAACCAGTTTCTTTATTATCCACTGCAGCTGGAGTAACGCCACTGGGAAAAGTAAAACGTCGTCAGAAAGGCAAGAAAGAAAAAAAAGAATTAGATTTTCCGAATGCGTTTATGCTGTATAATCAGTTCATGGGTGGCGTTGATTTACACGATCAACGATGCAATGCAATAGAGCCAATTATAAGATCGAAGAAATGGACGTGGATAATTTTTATTCGAATAATCCAATCAGCAATTGCTAATTCCACGATTTTATACAATCTTTTTCATGAAAAAAAAGAAAGTACAAAATTTTTGGCTATGTGCATCAGTAAAGATTATTTGAGCAAAGCAAGAACGGGGAAGTCGTCAGTACATGAGACAGAAAAACAACATTTACCTCGATACTGTTGCACCTCAAAATGCAAAATCCGAACAAGAAAATACTGCAAAACCTGCAAGTTGTTTTACTGCGACAATTGCTTCAAAAAAACGCATAGCACAAATTAAAAGTTTTTAATAAAAAGTTGAAAAAAGTGCATTATTAAATTGAAAAAACAAAAAAAAATTATAAAACAAAGCAAAAAACAAAAAAAAATTAAAAATCACTGAAATAATACAAAAAAAATGATTCTCTATATCGCCTACCTCCTCGTGGTGAGAATCGGGCAACTTTAATTCTTTAAAGGCTTAAGGCGACTTCATATTCTTAATTAGCGACCTCGAAAACCCCAGAGTAACAAATTTCATGCAAATCTGAGCAATTTTAAAAAATTAGTCCGCCATTTTGGATCCGCCATTTTGAATTTTTTTAATCTGACTTCAGGTTTGTAATCAGCGACCCCAAAAACCTCCGAGTAACGAGTTTCAACAGAATTCTATGAATTTCACAAAATTTGTCCACCATATTGGATCCGCCATTTTGAATTTTTTGAAACTGAATTCAGATTCGTAATCAGCGACCCAAAAAACTCCCGAGTATCAAATTTCAAGCAAATCGGAGTAAATTTTAAAAAATTCGTCCGCCATATTGAGTCCGCCATTTTGAATTTTTTGCATCTGACTTCAGATTCGTAATCAGCAACCCCAAAAACCTCCGTGTAACAAATTTCAATCAGATTTGAGCAATTTTGAAAAAGTTTGTGATCTTAAGTAAAATTAGGAAATTTTTTTGTCCTTCAAGCGCCATTTTAAATCCAAAATCGAAAAAAATAAAAATTATAAACGGCTATTTTCCAAGTACAACTATTGGGAACATGTTTCTGATACTTTTTGTTTTATTTAAAAAATGTTATGGGGGAGAAAAAAATTATTTAAAAAAAAATTGCATTCAAAAAACTTGACTTTTTTTAGTATTTTTGAAAAAAAGAAGGGTTATATATCATTTTTTGAAAATTTTGACCACGCCATTCGAAAGAGCGACCCCAAAAATAGTAAGATAAGGGCTTTTGAAAAATTTTATGGCTTCTTTCTACAAATTGTAGGCGTTTGAAATTTATGTTTTAAAAACAGCACATCTCGTCGTTAAAGGGTTAATTTCAGAAGACCATACTCTTACGTATTTGTCCTGTACCCCCACTACCGAAGTTGTACCTCCTGTTTCTAGACTTGTATTTCTCTTAGAAGTTTAATAGTGAGAAATATCTCAAACCAGATTAATTTTCTTGTAAAGCATTTCGAATTTCGAAAATTTATTTATATGTCACGTTTACGGCAAATTATAATTGCCAATAAAACGTTATTTAAATACAAAATTTTACATTAAATTCACATGCAACACACTTTACCATCATTGAGTGCACTGCTGTATACGTACATGAACATTGCTTATAATAAAACAATTAAAATTACATCATTTTATGTTGAAGAAGCGGCGGGTATCATAATATCGGTTACAATAGAAACCTTAAAATTCATAAAAATCTTTATTGAAGAAATTTCTTATAAAATGGTAGTGCTCTGAATAAGAAATTGCGTTTTTTTAGTAATCCTGAATGAGCCCTAAATTTTTTAACCACTTAGAAGTTAATAGGAGCAGTGCCATAGAAGTTATGCGTGTTTCCGGCCAGCTTCAACGTGAAGCAGGCCGGAACCATGACTTTTTTTAAAAAACTGAAACTTTTCAACTAATAATATAGTGTATTCTTAAAGGGCTTAATGAACCCTAAATGTTTCTGCCACTTAGAAGTTAATTGGAGCAGTAATATAGAAGCTATGCGTGTTTCCGGCCAGCTTCAATATGAAGTTAGCCGGGTGTCATTTTCCTTAAATAAATCAAAAGCCCAAAATTCAAGACACACAGCCCTAATTAGCCCTTAATGAGCCCTTAATTCTCATGTAGTGAATATTTTCATATTACGGTATGTTCCGGCCAGCTTCACGGACGTCATTTTAACATATAAAGCGCGTTTGACTGAAATTCCATATAGCCGTAATTTTATTACCGTTTTGTTATTAAATTTAAGATTTCAAGGTTTTTTTTTAAATAAAAAAATAAATTCAGTGAGAATTCAAGATTTTTAAATTTGAAAATCATAGTAAAGTAATAATAATAATATTAATAATAAAAGTAAATTTTCGGGACGAGAGAATGTGGTAAAATGTAAATATTTAATTACTATAATTTAAGTTATAAAATTAACTTTTATATTATGTATTTTAGACCTAGAGAGCTAATATTTGGTACAAAAATAAATCTCTACTTGTAATTTCGAGAAAAAAAATATCCAACTTGTTTTTAAAATTGATTTTAACATTAAAAACATTTTTAATAGTATATTTAATATATTTATAAAATAAAAAAGAACTCTGACCTATTTTCTATATGAAATATTATAGTACACTTGCGTATATTTTTACGATTTGAAAAAAAAACTTCCATTGATTTACGGTATACTCAATTATTAATGTCAAAAATTACTTTCAAAACACACAGACAATACACTATATTGACCTAGTTTATATAAATAAAAAAATAGGGAATTTTTGATTATTATCAGCTATTGATTATTATATATATATAATTTTTATAAAAGTCATCAAGATATTATAAAGAAAAAAAATTTACTTATTTTTTTCTCTAGGGAGAAAAATATATTTGCCCCTAGGGGGTGAAAAAAAACTAAATATACAGTATTTATATTTTTATATAGTATAAGGACAAAAAAAAAGAAAGTATTTCTATATCCTGCTCAAAATGGAAAAAGAAGGAAAAAATAAAGGTATATGTAACGTCTCTATTGTGTTGATTATATTGCTTTGGTAAGCTTTCGCTCCTCCCCCCCCTCTCTCTATATATATATCTTGCTCTCTTTGGCCTTTAGTTCAAAGAACTTTGATGTCGATGCAACATGTGTGCTATTGCCGATGCAGCATTGTTCTATGGAGCGAAAAGTTGCTATCGCAATATCTGCAGTTAAGCCTTCTAACGCGCTCAAACTTTACTGTAATAACAACATTTTCTAAATCCTACAATGTATTTTATATTTTACATTTTATGTTCTATACAAATTTTCATTTCAACTTTTTCATTTAACTAAATTTTATATTAAGCTTATTCCTCCACAAAAAAATAATTTAAAAAAAAGATTAAATTAGGTCAAATAAGAATTAGGTTCAATAAAAAATTAGGCCAAATAATAATTAGGTTTAACAAAAATTTGGCTAAATAATGTTTTGATCAAGCATTACTTTAACCTAATTCCTACTTGGTCAAAACATTATTTTGTCTAATTTTTGTTAAACCTAATTTCTATTTGGCTTAATTTCTATTTTGGCCCAATTTTTATTAAACCTAATTCTTATTTGGCCTAATTTAAACCGAATTCTAATTAATTTAATCTACTTCTCCTTTGGCCTAATTTTAATTTAGCCTAATCGTCATCGGTCTAATGTTATTCAAAACCCAAATGGAAAATTTTTAAAATTAAATTACTTTTATTATTATAACCTATTATTATTGGCTTATACAATTATTGGCAGGAAAATTCTGAATAAAATTAAAAGAAAATGATGACAAAGCGTTTAAGTATTTAATAAGAAAATAAAATCGCAAAATTGAATCTGAAATTACGAAAAAAAAAAAAAAAATGAGGGGGAAAAAAACTAAAGAGAGACACTATGGGTCTTTATAGATGGATGGAATCTGAGTAAAGTCTAAGCTCTCGGCTGGAAAAATCATTTTCGAAATGACTAAAAGGAAATCCAACGACAATCTTTTTCAAAGCAATGGTAAGCTCTTTTCTGACTCTTTAAAGAAAATCGATCGTAAGTGAGCGTGAGATAAAAAGCTCACTTATAAAGTAAGTAATGGACGATCTTGGAGTAAGGGAGAAAAAGAAAGAGAGAGAATGAGAGAGAGGGGGGGGGGGGCAGTGAAAAAAACTGAACGAAAGACAAGACGGATAAACCCTTACAGTTTCTTACAAGAGACAAGAGTTAGATAAACTTATTGTATGTGCGGGTTTTTTTAAATAAAAAAGGGGGATGTTCTTTGAAGATAATTTTTAAATAAAAATTTAACGAAAACTGATGTTTATCTTAATTTAAATTTCGATTAAATAGAATTTATATTATAATCGTAAATAAAAAAAAAATTTAACGTAAAGTTAAATAAAAAACCTAACCTTACAGGTTTAGGTTACCTAAACTTAATTCTAATTAATTTAATCTAATTTCTATTTGGCCTAATCATCATCGGCCTAATGTTATTAAAAACCAAATGGAAATTTTTAAATTAAATTACTTTTATTACTATAACCTACTATTAATATTTACTATTTAGGTTATCTAAACCTATAACCTTTTTAAATCTAAATACCTAACTATAAAAAATAGATTTGAATTCGTTATAAATAATAATTTTTTGTATTATATAAGAAATGAAAAAAGAAGTTTTAAATTTCAAATCCGAAGAAAATTTTTATATGAAACTAGAACCACTTGAAATTTTGTATAATAAATCTTATATGAAGGTAGTCATGTCTCGTTCCATTGTTATCTTATACCGTGTATCATGCGAATAAAAATAATAAATCGAAAAAAGAATAAGGAATCGAAAAAAAAATTTACCTGGAATTGATTTTCAAGAAAATAAATTCTTGGAATTGTATCTGGCTTTCTATATATATATATATTTATCGGAGGACTTGATTTCTCTTCAGTATAATTGAGATACTAGTAAACAAAGGATGAGACGACAAGACCAGAAGAAAAGAGTACAAAACTGGAGAAAATATCGAAGAGAGAGAGAGAGGGGGGGAGGGGAATTCATCGATGAGACGACGAATGAAGCGGAACACATTCTCCAATCATTTGGAAGATAATTTGAGATGATCAGTGAAATGTGTAGTAGAGAAAATAAAACAAAAAAAAAGAACTTTTTTGAATTAAAAAATAAACCAGTTTTTTTTAATCAGTAAATCGACTTTAATATTCACATGAAGGGAGAGAGAGAGGGTTTATATCATTTAATTATTATGAAACGAACTCTTTTCTTTTCGAATAAATTTTTTTTTTTCAATTAAAAAAAAAGAAAAGAAAAAAAAACTGGATCAAGTTTTTCGAGATAATTATAATCTGTCAACGATTGACCCACAATCGTCTTGTTATGATGACCTTTTACTTTTTTTTTTTTTGTAATTACACGAAAAAGAGGAAAGAAAAAAAAAGTAATGTACATCTAAGAGAAAAAGAGAAAGAGAGAAGAGGCTGGTTTTTAAAAATAGAAGAAACAATTGCATCAATATTTTAAAACCAAAGAGTGCGGTCACTATTGGAAATTTAACTTTCAACCTTGACGCAGTTATTTTAGAACTTTGATTGAAAGTTCTTTGTGATTGACATTTGGACAATTGTATTTCCATTTTTCTTTAATTAACTCCCTCTTTCTCCTTTTTTCTCTTATTATCAAAATAGAAGCAAAAATAAATTTTATAAAGTTAAAAATAATTTTTCTTCTATTTTATTTTTATTATTTTTTATTTCTTATTATTTTTTGAAAATTGTTTGGATTTCTTATTCTTTTAATAAAGTTGTTTCGTTTGTTCGTATATAAATACAGATTTATTTGTAATTTTTAAAAAAAATATTACATTCACCCTTTAGAAGTTGAGCAGAAAATTTAAAATTACAAAAATTACTGTTATATAAAAATTTTTAATAATTATTTTAAATTATTTTTATTACTCAATTTAAAACATAAAACATTTGTTGAAATTAAAAAATTTAAATAAAAAATTAAATTAATTTAATTAAATTTCAACAAATTAAATTTGTTAAATTATTATATTTTGAAATTTTTAAATTATTATTATAAATTTTTAAAAAAGTACCAAGTAATTGAATTATAAAAAAATTTCATTATTAGATAATTAAATGTTTCATTAATTAAAATAAAATTATTTGTTTTAATTGTATACTTTTTTTAATAATTAAATTTTGTAACTAATTAATTTTCTATCAAATTATAATGAATTGATAATTAAAAATTAATTTAAAAATCAATGAAACTTTTTTTCTCATTTAAAAAAGAATCCTTTTTTTTTAATAAAGAACAATATTACAAAAACTTTAGTGTTTTATTGTTTTTGAAAGAAGAAAAAAAAATATTAGCGAAGGTGCTTTTAATGGTAAAAGTACATCATTAATTTCTCCGCATGTGATAGTTGAAATCATTAATCTTGACGTCCCGCCAAAACGACGTTCGAAAGAAAAATAACGCCGCACTTTTCGAAATAAAAATATTTATCTACATATATATCAGCACTAAAATATTACCGCGTTAAAATACATATTTAGGGAAAAAAGTATTTTTTAAAAAAAAAAACAGTTCCTTTTTTTCGATACTAGATTTTCAATAAAAAAAATTTTGATTTCATAAAAAAAAACAAATTCATTCAATTTACATTTTAATGTACTATTTTTATAACTATTATATTTTATTATTATAAAAATAGTAAATTTATATTATTTTAAATAAAAAGAAAATAGTAAATAAAAATAATAATCGAAAAAAAAAATTAATTTTCAACTTGAAACTATTTTTTTTTTTATTGGAAAATCAATGAGAAAACTCACCGGGACGCTGCTTTGAAAATGTGATGGAAATACACTTAACCTTCTCCACACAACGACAGAAACACAACTGATAAGTAAATCAAATCGTGCTCCCGATTGGTGTTTCGAGTCTAGACCACAAGGCGTCTGCTCGAGATATTGTAGCAGTGTTGGGTCGTTATAGATTTGACAAAAAGTAGAAGATTAACAATGAGAGAGATAGAGACGGATATAAAATTTCGACCTTGTTACACTTATGGGACAACGTAGTCATGTAAACGCAGCCTAAGAAATTAGGAGCCAATGTTTACATGCTTGCGTTCCAACCCTGGGGGCAGAAATCGAAAGAAATTTATAGGTTATGTTTCCTTGTCAAAATAAAGTTTTTCATTAAAAAATATATAAATGTGTATAAAAAATTAATATATTTAAAAAAAATTAACAATGGACGACTCAGGGAAAATTGTCAAAACAATAATTCACGCTGGAACAAAAGCAGTTCCATTTGTTCCCGGAACAAAAGTAAGATAAAAATAAATTCGCTAATAAATAAATATATAATAAAATAAAAAATACGCCTTTTTTAATTATTTTATATAAATAAATTTCTTTTTTGTAAAAATTAACTTTTGGTTTTGTAAAATAGCAATTATAAAATAAAAATGATTAAATTCTATTATCACAGGAAAATATTAAAAATATATAGATTTCAAAAAGGATATTTTTCTTTTAATTTAAAAAATTTTAATTGTATTTACCATATTTGCAGGCTAAATTAAATAATTTATTAATTTTATAGTAGGATTCAGTATAAAATAATTTGTTATTAATAATAATTATTTATTAATTTTAATTCGTTAATTAAATTACTTTAATATAGTAAGGCCAATAATTAAATAACTTAATTAATTAATGACCTTATTATTATAAATAATTTAATTAACCAAATAACAATAATAAATAATAATTATTTAATAAATTATCCTATGTGAGATACCATACAGGATTAATAAATAAAATAATAAATTGTTAAATATAGAATTAAATGTAAAGGATCCTTTTTTTAAATTAATTATAATTATAAATTATTTTTTTCAGGTTGTTTTTCATTTTAAAACAACAAAATGCAATAATGAGAAAACAGTTATTGATGATAGCAAATCAATGGGTAATGCAATGGAATTAGTTTTAGGAAAGAAATTTAAACTCGAAGTGTGGGAAGTGATTGTACAAAAAATGGCTCTCAATGAAGTTGCTTCCTTTCGTGTTCACAGTAGTGTAAATATTTCAAATTTAATTCTATTTTTTAACAACAAAAATGATTATTTCTATTAATTAATTTTAAAAAAAATTATTTCTTTTTATATACATGAAATAATCAATCAATACTTTAATTTTTATTTAATTTGCTCTAGCTAGTCACATCATATCCATTTGTATCGAAAACATTACGAGAAGTTGGCAAACCCGGAAAACGTAATCATCATTGTTGTGGTGTGACATTACAAAATGAAGGAATTGGTTATGATGATTTAAATGAGCTCATAAAAAATCCCCAGGATCTCGAATTTATAATTGGTAATTTATTATTTAATTTATAATTCAAACAATTTATTTTTAATTAATAATTAATTTAATTCATATTTTAGTTTAGAAATTAATTTCATTTCAGTAAATTGAATTTTTTTTTTTAAAGAAATAATTTTTATTTAAAGATTAAAAAAAAAGAATTATGTTTTAGAATTAACATCCGTCATACCGCCCAGTGATTATGAAAAAGAATCGTGGCAATTAACAGAAACGGAAAAACTAAAATCGATTCCCGATTTAAAGGAGAAAGGAAATTGTTTTTTTAAAGAAAAAAATTATGAGACTGCTGCTGATACTTATGCAAAAGCTATTTCATATTTGGAACAATTAATGCTCGCGTGAGTCTTAATTTTTAATTTCCTTTTGCATGTAGGGGAATTTTTTTTTTTTTTTAAATAAATTGTATTAATAAAAAAAACAAAATTTCAGGGAAAAGCCGAATGACAAGGAATGGATAGAATTGAACGATATGAAACTTCCGTTACTATTAAATTTTGCCCAATGCAAATTATTTTTAAAAGAATACTACTCTGTAATTGAACATTGCACAACCGTTTTAAAATACGATCCAAGTAAATGTATTTAAAATTAATTTTTTTTCCAACTATTCTATTTAAAAAAATTTTTAATTTAAAGAATATTTTTTTGTTTTTTTGTTTAGAAAATGTAAAAGCATTTTACAGAAGAGGAAAGGCACACATTGCAATATGGAACGAGAAAGAAGCAATGGAAGATTTAAATCGAGCAGTAGAATTAGATCCATTGTTACGAAATACAGTCGAAAAAGAATTACAATTATTTTCCGATGCCATTAAAGAAAAAGAAAAAGTTGAGATGAAAAAACTTTCTCAAATGTTTTGTAAATAATAATAATATATGTTAAGTTTATATTTTTTTTCGTTTTCAATAAATTTGACATAATTGTATTTGAAATATTAAAATAAATTCTATTTCATAATTGCTAAATTTTTTATTATATAAATAAAAATTCGAAAAAATATTTTGCCAATTTTTTTTCGTGAATCAAAAAATCTAAATCGTTTATGTCTATATATGTGGTTACCTAATTGCCTTACTATTACAAATATTTCAATTAATTAACAATAATTGTTCATTTTAATTTTTCAAATGAAATAATATAGTTAAAAGCAATTATATGAGTTTTAATTAAAAAAATATTTGCAAGGTCAACAGATTTTTAACAAAAAAAAAAAATTACAATAAGTTGTTGATAATACAAAAAGAAATACATGAAAATAAACAGTATAGGATGAAAACAGAAATTCGTGGAAATAATATAATATATAATATAATATAATATAATATAATATAATATAATATAATATAATATAATATAATATAATATAATATAATATAATATAATATAATATAATATAAAAATTATATATTATTGTATATTATTTTGTATGCATATTATTATTAGTATTATTATTATTCCATATATACTATATTATAATAGATAATACATAATAGATAAGTTTAAATTAATTGAACAATTTTTTTTCATGCGACACGACATATTTATGCAGAATTATCGTGTCGTGGCAAGTCATGATACGATACGATTCTCAAATTGTTAATGTGTCTAGTCGCGCCACGATACTTTTGGAAATTCGTAAACGTGTCCAGTCCTGCCACGATACGATTACAAATTTCTAAACGTATCGTGCTTCGCCACGATACAATTATGAATTTCTTAACTGTGTCGGGTCGTGCCACGATACGTTTGAAAATTTTTAAAAGTGTTGGGTCTCGCCACGATACTTTTAATTTTTTTCAAACGTGTCGAGTCGCGACACTACACGGACACTTTCTTAAAATTCAACAACATTTCGTGTCCGAGACAGTCCCTGGTTTTTTTTCTTAAATTGCCCATATAAATCAAAACTAATAATTATTGTAATTACATCAACTTAACGGGATCTGTATTTTTATGAAAATATATTTTTTCCCCTTCTTTAGTTCGTTACGGCCTCGCTTCATGATTCTCACCTAGAAAGTAACTCTCAGTTGTCTATACATACTTCAATAGAATGCAGTATATTGCATTCGGATGCAATGGTTTATAAAACATATTTTTAGCAAAAAAAAAAAAAACGCAGAAAATTTCGCGTATTTTTAATAATTTTTTTTTATAAAAAAACAATTAAATTAAAATAAAAATTTTTACTACACAGCAGAGAGTGAGTGAACAATAAATAGTTTTTCTTCTTCATTTATCTTGTAAGAATCAAGTTACCGCGAATTACAATTAAAAGTATAATGAGTCACTTGATGATGTGCTCTAGTTAATAATTTAATACAATACAAAAAAAATTCTCTTCTATATCGTGAAACATAATTTTATAAAACATAACTTCAAAAACAAATTATTTTAAATTAAAAATATTTAACAATTCAAGATCAAATACAATATAATTTTTTTTTAAAATTAAATATTCTATTTTAAATGGTGAATGAATGTTAAATTCTATTTTATTTATAAATTCATATTTTTTTCATTCTTATCAAGTTGAGCTAGTAAATTTTTTGTCATTATCTACTGTTATATTTAAAAGAAAAATTAAGTGATAATATTATTACAGGTAAGCTGTGTAGCTTTCTTTAAAGGATAATTTGTTGTTAACAATTATTATTCATTATTTTTAATTAATTAATGGCCTCATTATTACAAATTATTAAATTTACATTACTAATTAATATTAATAAACAATAATTGTTAATAACAAATAATCATTTATAGAATCCTACACCAGTAAGTAATCCTTAACGGAATTTCTAGTGGGACATCGTTTAATTAAAATTTTTTTAAATATTTTAATAGGAACTTAAAAAAAAGTGACATCAACTTCAGTTTGTATATGAAATGCCTATCAAATTTCTTATTAATCTAGAACAGATTACACAGCAAACTGTACAGTGAATTAATTGTAAAAGGAATATATTCATCATCAAAAATGTAGAGAAGAAAAATTTTTAACAAAAAATCTTCAATTAAATTATTATTATTAACGATGAACTGGAAGAAAATTATATTTCTAACAAGTGTTTCATTAATTCTCCTTTATTATTTAATATTATTTTTTCAATTAATAAAGGAAAATTTTTATTTTCGTACTAAATTAAAACATGTGAATATAAATAATTTATTTATCAACGATTCATCGACAAAAACAATTCTTTTTTGGAATTCAATGTTTGGTGATAAAAATTTTTATTTTAATCCCAAAAATAATCGTCTTGATAATTGTTCTTCAAATGAAAAAAAATGTCTATTCACTAACAATAGAGATATAATGAATGAAGAATTATTTGATGCTATATTATTTCATGGAATACATGATTTAAATATTAATGATTTACCAATAAAAAGATCATTATATCAACATTATATATTTGTTAGTCTTGAAAGTCCAGCAAATCGACAAGTACTTGATTTATTTCCATCAAAATATTTTAATTTAACAATGAGTTATAATTTAAAAAGTGACATAATTTGGCCATATTCGTATATTATAAATAAAGTGAATCAATTAATCGTTGCACCGAATTTAATAGTCAACTGGAATACATCGTATGAAGGTATTTTATGATTCAATATACTTATATTGTATATTTTGAAAGTAATAAATTTCTTTAATATTGGCTCATGAATTTAAGAAGACTTAAATTGTCCATTAAATTTTTATGCATTAAATATTTTTAAAACAAAATTTCAAATATAATAATTTATTTCTACTTAAAAAGTTTTTAGTATATTGGCCACTAAAATCTGTTGTTTATATTTTAGAAGACAATAAAGAAGATGAGAATATGAAGAAAACAATAAATAATAAAATAAATATGGCAATATGGTTTCGAAGTAATTGTAATACAAAAAGTGGACGAGAAAATTATGTGGAAGATTTAGAAAATTATATAAACATTGATAAAATTGGCAATTGTCTATTTGGCGATAAAAAATGTTCAAGAGAAAAAAATTGCTTTGCTGATATTGTTGAACCAAATTATTATTTCTATCTTTCCTTTGAGAATTCTTTATGTCAAGATTACGTTACTGAGAAATTTTTCAATGCTCTTCAGTAAGTATTTTATTTTTTGAAAATTTTGTAAGTACTATAAAATTAATCAAAACTTTTTTTTTTTTTTTAGATATAATGTGGTACCAGTGGTTTATGGTGCAGCAAATTATAGTAATTTTGCACCACCCCATTCCTATATAAATGCATTAGATTTTGATTCACCAAAAGAATTGGCAAGCTATTTAATAAATTTATCAAAAAATCGTTCAGAGTACGTTAAATACTTTCGTTGGAAAAAATATTATGCAGTTGAAACATCAAATGATAAAGCAATTTGTGATTTGTGTGATTTACTTCATAAAACGAATAATGAGAAAATTTATAAAAATATTTTTGCTTGGTATAGCGACAATCAATGTCCGATACAAAAGAAATTTAATTTACAAAAAGAATCAGGTGGTTTACTTTATGTGACAAAAAAAATATTAAATTAATATTTTATTTACTGATTAATATGAATTTTTACTATTAAATATTATTATTTTAATATTTATTTGTATTTTTATTTATCTCCGACGTATATCTATGACTTTAATTTCTAAATTATTTTATTTTTTTAGTCTCAAAAATTATTTAAAAATAAATCTTAAAAATTAATTTAGTTTTCCTTTATGAAGAAGAAAACAATATACACACAATATAATAATTAAACAATACATAAACAATGAATATGGAAATAATGTAATTTAATATATTTTACCTGTGAAAAACTAACAATGTTTTTTTGGCACCTTCTTCCTTTGTTGTTTTTTTATATTCTGCTCAGTTACAAATGTACACTCATAAAATCATTTAATTACTTTTTTTTCATTTACTGAACGCGAGAAATTTACTTTATAATATGTAACGAAATATTGAGAAAATACTATCGAACACTAATTATTATTTACTAAAAGAAAAAAATGACGATAAATGTAAAACTATATTTTGTCATAGCGACAATAAATACGTTGAGTAAAATTCTCTTGAATTAAAGCGGGATACAAGAACACGAACGATGGAAAACTAGGTTGATTCAACAAAGTACGTGCAAGAAAGGTTCGTTCATGGGAAGTAGTTCCAGGGATAGGTAGAGTGGAACGTTTGAAATATGACATACTATTGTCTATAGTAAATTATTTCAAGCTGTGTTCACAATGGACTTTTTATATATTTTTTTTACCTATTATTACTATTATTATTATTAATTGCTAATAATATTATTATATTATTATTTTGTTAGTATTATTATTATATTATAATTATTATTATAACATAACGAATAAAAGTAGAAATTAATTAATTAAATAGAAATAAAATAGAAATTAATTGTGTTTAAGTAATTTTTAATTATGAAACTAGAATAATGAATAATTTTAAGAAAAAATATCGATTAATATATATATATTGTATTACCTATCCAGGGATGGGTAGAGCGAAACGTTTGAAATGTGACACTATTGCTAGGGATGAATTATTTTAGGCTGTGTTCACAATGGACTTTTTAATATTATTTGTTTTACTTTTTCTATTATTATCATTATTATCATAACATAACAAATAAAAAATAATTAATTAAATAGAAATAAAATAGAAATCAATTGTTTTTAAGTACTTTTAATTATAATAAGGAAAAAATAATAAACAATTTAAGAAAAAATATCGATTATAATGGATAAATTTTCTAATTTTTTTTTATTTTATTTTAATTATTATAAATTATTGTCGATTTTTCGTTTTTAACTGCACAGGGGAGATTTTTTTTAAATATTTAATCGTCATTCCAGTCGTCGCATCTCTAAAATTAAGAAAACAATATTTTTATTTTTTAACAATATTAAATTCAAAAACAAAATTACCATCTTCACTAATTATTCAAATTATTTAAATATTAAATAAATTATTTTTATTTATATATTTATTATTATTCTTATTTTTATTATTGTAAATTCGTGAAAATAAATTTTTAAAAATAAATAAATTATTGTTATAAAAATATTTATATAATATAAAAAAATATTTATTTATTTATTTTTTTGTTTATAAATATAAATTAACAAACCTCACGTCCTTTATCAGATAGACAAGTGAGTAAATTTTGTGAAAATTTACATTTGTCTTGATTTCGATTATTTTGCAAATATTGAAAACACTCGTAAATTGATTCTTCAACAAAATCACTTAATTCCGGATCCATTATATTTTCCGTCATTATTTCCGTAACGGAGCTCATTTCCGGAAATCCACGTTGATCTACCTTTTAAGGGAATTTGAAAAAAAAATTTTTAATTACACTTTTAAAAATAATAATTTCTTTTTTTAAACACTTTTTTCAAATAGTTTGCTTTAATTTTTTATTTAAATTAAAAATAAAAAAAATTAATTATCGATAAATTTTTTTAATTACATACCAAATTCAATTCGTTGAAAAAACACTGAATAACGCACTGCAAATGAAAAATAATAGCGCAAAATTATTAATTAAAAATTTCTTTTTTTCTTTTCATGAAATTATTATAATAAATTATTATTACTATAATATTTTATTCTTTTTATTTTATTTAATTTACTTATTTATATTTTTTTTATTAAAAAAAAAAATTTATGTAAATAGAAAAAAAATCTTACAACTGATTTTTGATTCTCGTGTTCTTGATTAAAATAACTAGTGTTATTTTGTGAATTTCTATTACGATTTAATATTTTATTTTTATCACCATAAAAACGTTGATCCATGTTATTTTCTCGAAAATTTAATTTTTGATCATGTCTTTTTTGTCTCATTCCAAATCTTTCTCTAAAATTAATTAAATTTTTTTTTATTTAATTCATTTATTATTTTTAATTTTCAAAATTTCGCACCTAAATATTTTTCAAATTTCGCGCCAAATATTTTGTTGAATTTAGCGCGAAATTTAAATTTATCAACATTTTTTTTCTACAATAAATATAACTAAGTACATTTTTTTTTTATATAGTTACCGATAATTCGATCCATTTTTATTGGAATGACTATTTTTTCGATTAATATTACCAGATAAAATTTTTTTTTCAAATAAATCTTCATTTGAATCCGATTCATTGGAATCTGAATCCGAATTTGAATAATCTCCACTTCTTCCATTGTGTGAATTTCGTCGTCGACAAATTTGCATCACTTTTCGAAATTGTTCGTTCGTTTGACGATTGCCCGTACGACATTTTAGAGCCTAAAATTAATTTTGATTTTTTTTAAATTCGTTTTTAAATTTTTAATTTATTTTAAAATTTATTTTCTAATTTATTTTGTATTTCGTTTTTAATTTTTTTTTATAATTAATTAAAAGAATATTTTTTAACCATTTTTTTTACTAAAATAAATTTATTTTAATGATTAATTATTATTATTTTAATTGATTTTATTTTACTAAAATTTTGAAATTTTTTTTTTAAATTTAAAAAAAAATTTCTTATTACTAAAATAAATTAATTTTAATTATTAATATTATTATTATTTTAATTAATTTTATTTTTCAATATAAAACGATTTTTGTTTAATAAAAATAAAAAATTTACCAAATTTTTATGAATTAATAAAATGAAGCTGAGGAAAAATAATAAAAAACAAATTTTCATTATTAATAATATACACAGATTTTTTTGACTTATTTGAAATGAAAAGAATTTTTTTTTAATTTTTCGTTATTTATAAGCTGAAAAAAATTTTTTTTTCTTCTTTTTTTTTTAATTGCAAATAATTAAATTATATCTCAATTATTTTTTGATGTTTGCGAGTGACAATATAATGAGCCACACAGACGATGAATTGAAAATACCGGAAACTTTTTCTTTTTTTCCAGAATTTCCGCTTGTCTAGTTCAATGACAATTATTGTTAAATTGAAAATAAATTTGAAATTATCGTTAATTTTCTATTTTATATAAAAAAAATTGTTTCTCTTTTTTGAAATTTAAAAAAAATTACATTTATTAATAAAATAATAATAATAATAATTTTTAAACTAATAAATATTTATAAATAAAAAATTTAAAAAAAAATAAAAACACAAAAAAAATTAAAAAAATAAAATAAAAAAATAAAATAAATAATTGATTTATTAAATAATTTTGTCTATTATTATTTATTATGTAACCAATGATTTTTAATGATGAAGAATGTTAAAACAAAATCATAATTTATTAAACCAAAGTTACAAAGGGAAGACTCGAATAAATTGTTTGTTGGACAAAAATAAAAATAAATAAATAATCAAGAGACAAAAGAATAAAATTAATTAAATAGAATAAATAAATTTTTCTTTAATCGTTGAATTAATCTGGAAAAATAAACAAGGCCACCAGGCAAACTATTATATTCCTGACGGATTGTATGATGCGAATGCTCCACGAAATTAACGAAGCATTCGTTATATATAGTTAAATGATTAAAACAATAAGATTTATGTTTTTATGATGATCATTGTTAAATCATTATAAAAATTTTATGTTTTTATTAATTTCAAACTATTACAGTTTATTATTAACATCTTTCGATAAAATCAACAAAGCCGCTCTTTTTAGAAGGTAGGTGGCAACACTCTTATTTTCCTTTCCTTAAATTTTTCCAGTAATTTTTATCTCGCAAAGTTAATTCTCCGAAAATTTTTCCCACAATTTCTTGAGTGTAGCTCAGCATCCGCTGGACCAATCAAAAAGTGCGCCATACATTTTTTGTTCGCTACTTTTTGCTAAAGAATTTGGCGGTATTCCCGATCAATTATCTCTCGAATTTAATTTTTCGAAAATTTTTCCAATATCTTTTTGAGTGTAGCTCAGCATCCGCTGGACCAATCAAAAAGTGCGCTATACATTTTTTGTTCAGAACTTTCTTCTAATCACTATGGCGGTATTCCCGAACGATTATCTCGCGAATTTAATTTTCCGAAAATTTTTCCGAATTTATTTTCTAGTTTAGCTCAGCATCCCCTGGACCAACCAAAAAGTGCGCCATACATGTTTTGTTCGCTACTTTTTGCTAAAGAATTTGGCGGTATTCCCGATCAATTATCTCTCGAATTTAATTTATCGAAAATTTTTCCAATATCTTTTTGAGTGTAGCTCAGCATCCGCTGGACCAATCAAAAAGTGCGCTATACATTTTTTGTTCAGAACTTTCTTCTAATCACTATGGCGGTATTCCCGAACGATTATCTCGCGAATTTAATTTTCCGAAAATTTTTCCAAAATCTTTTTGAGTGTAGCTCAGCATCCGCTGGACCAATCAAAAAGTGCGCTATACATTTTTTGTTCAGAACTTTCTTCTAATCACTATGGCGGTATTCCCGAACGATTATCTCGCGAATTTAATTTTCCGAAAATTTTTCCGAATTTATTTTCTAGTTTAGCTCAGCATCCCCTGGACCAACCAAAAAGTGCGCCATACATGTTTTGTTCGCTACTTTTTGCTAAAGAATTTGGCGGTATTCCCGATCAATTATCTCTCGAATTTAATTTTTCGAAAATTTTTCCAAAATCTTTTTGAGTGTAGCTCAGCATCCGCTGGACCAATCAAAAAGTGCGCCATACATTTTTTGTTCGAAACTTTTTCCCTATTTTATTAGCGGTATTCCCGAACGATTATCTCGCGAATTTAATTTTTCGAAAATTTTTCCAAAATCTTTTTGAGTGTAGCTCAGCATCCGCTGGACCAATCAAAAAGTGCGCTATACATTTTTTGTTCAGAACTTTCTTCTAATCACTATGGCGGTATTCTTGAACGATTATCTCGCGAATTTTATTTTTCGAAAATTTTTCCAAAATCTTTTTGAGTGTAGCTCAGCATCCGCTGGACCAATCAAAAAGTGCGCTATACATTTTTTGTTCAGAACTTTCTTCTAATCACTATGGCGGTATTCCCGAACGATTATCTCGCGAATTTAAGTTTCCGAAAATTTTTCCGAATTTATTTTCTAGTTTAGCTCAGCATCCCCTGGACCAACCAAAAAGTGCGCCATACATGTTTTGTTCGCTACTTTTTGCTAAAGAATTTGGCGGTATTCCCGATCAATTATCTCTCGAATTTAATTTTTCGAAAATTTTTCCAAAATCTTTTTGAGTGTAGCTCAGCATCCGCTGGACCAATCAAAAAGTGCGCCATACATTTTTTGTTCGAAACTTTTTCCCTATTTTATTGGCGGTATTCCCGAACGATTATCTCGCGAATTTAATTTTTCGAAAATTTTTCCAAAATCTTTTTGAGTGTAGCTCAGCATCCGCTGGACCAATCAAAAAGTGCGCCATACATTTTTTGTTCGAAACTTTTTCCCTATTTTATTAGCGGTATTCCCGAACGATTATCTCGCGAATTTAATTTTTCGAAAATTTTTCCAAAATCTTTTTGAGTGTAGCTCAGCATCCGCTGGACCAATCAAAAAGTGCGCTATACATTTTTTGTTCAGAACTTTCTTCTAATCACTATGGCGGTATTCCCGAACGATTATCTCGCGAATTTAATTTTCCGAAAATTTTTCCGAATTTATTTTCTAGTTTAGCTCAGCATCCCCTGGACCAACCAAAAAGTGCGCTATACATGTTTTGTTCGCTACTTTTTGCTAAAGAATTTGGCGGTATTCCCGATCAATTATCTCTCGAATTTAATTTTTCGAAAATTTTTCCAAAATCTTTTTGAGTGTAGCTCAGCATCCGCTGGACCAATCAAAAAGTGCGCCATACATTTTTTGTTCGAAACTTTTTCCCTATTTTATTAGCGGTATTCCCGAACGATTATCTCGCGAATTTAATTTTTCGAAAATTTTTCCAAAATCTTTTTGAGTGTAGCTCAGCATCCGCTGGACCAATCAAAAAGTGCGCTATACATTTTTTGTTCAGAACTTTCTTCTAATCACTATGGCGGTATTCTTGAACGATTATCTCGCGAATTTTATTTTTCGAAAATTTTTCCAAAATCTTTTTGAGTGTAGCTCAGCATCCGCTGGACCAATCAAAAAGTGCGCTATACATTTTTTGTTCAGAACTTTCTTCTAATCACTATGGCGGTATTCCCGAACGATTATCTCGCGAATTTAATTTTCCGAAAATTTTTCCGAATTTATTTTCTAGTTTAGCTCAGCATCCCCTGGACCAACCAAAAAGTGCGCCATACATGTTTTGTTCGCTACTTTTTGCTAAAGAATTTGGCGGTATTCCCGATCAATTATCTCTCGAATTTAATTTTTCGAAAATTTTTCCAAAATCTTTTTGAGTGTAGCTCAGCATCCGCTGGACCAATCAAAAAGTGCGCTATACATTTTTTGTTCAGAACTTTCTTCTAATCACTATGGCGGTATTCCCGAACGATTATCTCGCGAATTTAATTTTCCGAAAATTTTTCCGAATTTATTTTCTAGTTTAGCTCAGCATCCCCTGGACCAACCAAAAAGTGCGCCATACATGTTTTGTTCGCTACTTTTTGCTAAAGAATTTGGCGGTATTCCCGATCAATTATCTCTCGAATTTAATTTTTCGAAAATTTTTCCAAAATCTTTTTGAGTGTAGCTCAGCATCCGCTGGACCAATCAAAAAGTGCGCCATACATTTTTTGTTCGAAACTTTTTCCCTATTTTATTGGCGGTATTCCTGAACGATTATCTCGCGAATTTAATTTTTCGAAAATTTTTCCAAAATCTTTTTGAGTGTAGCTCAGCATCCGCTGGACCAATCAAAAAGTGCGCCATACATTTTTTGTTCGAAACTTTTTCCCTATTTTATTGGCGGTATTCCCGAACGATTATCTCGCGAATTTAATTTTCCGAAAATTTTTCCGAATATATTTTCTAGTTTAGCTCAGCATCCGCTGGACCAATCAAAAAGTGCGCCATACATTTTTTGTTCGAAACTTTTTCCCTATTTTATTGGCGGTATTCCCGAACGATTATCTCGCGAATTTAATTTTCCGAAAATTTTCCAAAATCTTTTTGAGTGTAGCTCAGCATCCGCTGGACCAATCAAAAAGTGCGCCATACATTTTTTGTTCGAAACTTTTTCCCTATTTTATTAGCGGTATTCCCGAACGATTATCTCGCGAATTTAATTTTTCGAAAATTTTTCCAAAATCTTTTTGAGTGTAGCTCAGCATCCGCTGGACCAATCAAAAAGTGCGCTATACATTTTTTGTTCAGAACTTTCTTCTAATCACTATGGCGGTATTCTTGAACGATTATCTCGCGAATTTTATTTTTCGAAAATTTTTCCAAAATCTTTTTGAGTGTAGCTCAGCATCCGCTGGACCAATCAAAAAGTGCGCTATACATTTTTTGTTCAGAACTTTCTTCTAATCACTATGGCGGTATTCCCGAACGATTATCTCGCGAATTTAATTTTCCGAAAATTTTTCCGAATTTATTTTCTAGTTTAGCTCAGCATCCCCTGGACCAACCAAAAAGTGCGCCATACATGTTTTGTTCGCTACTTTTTGCTAAAGAATTTGGCGGTATTCCCGATCAATTATCTCTCGAATTTAATTTTTCGAAAATTTTTCCAAAATCTTTTTGAGTGTAGCTCAGCATCCGCTGGACCAATCAAAAAGTGCGCCATACATTTTTTGTTCGAAACTTTTTCCCTATTTTATTAGCGGTATTCCCGAACGATTATCTCGCGAATTTAATTTTTCGAAAATTTTTCCAAAATCTTTTTGAGTGTAGCTCAGCATCCGCTGGACCAATCAAAAAGTGCGCCATACATTTTTTGTTCGAAACTTTTTCCCTATTTTATTGGCGGTATTCCTGAACGATTATCTCGCGAATTTAATTTTTCGAAAATTTTTCCAAAATCTTTTTGAGTGTAGCTCAGCATCCGCTGGACCAATCAAAAAGTGCGCCATACATTTTTTGTTCGAAACTTTTTCCCTATTTTATTGGCGGTATTCCCGAACGATTATCTCGCGAATTTAATTTTCCGAAAATTTTTCCGAATATATTTTCTAGTTTAGCTCAGCATCCGCTGGACCAATCAAAAAGTGCGCCATACATTTTTTGTTCGAAACTTTTTCCCTATTTTATTGGCGGTATTCCCGAACGATTATCTCGCGAATTTAATTTTTCGAAAATTTTTCCAAAATCTTTTTGAGTGTAGCTCAGCATCCGCTGGACCAATCAAAAAGTGCGCCATACATTTTTTGTTCGAAACTTTTTCCCTATTTTATTAGCGGTATTCCCGAACGATTATCTCGCGAATTTAATTTTTCGAAAATTTTTCCAAAATCTTTTTGAGTGTAGCTCAGCATCCGCTGGACCAATCAAAAAGTGCGCCATACATTTTTTGTTCGAAACTTTTTCCTTATTTTATTGGCGGTATTCCTGAACGATTATCTCGCGAATTTAATTTTTCGAAAATTTTTCCAAAATCTTTTTGAGTGTAGCTCAGCATCCGCTGGACCAATCAAAAAGTGCGCCATACATTTTTTGTTCGAAACTTTTTCCCTATTTTATTGGCGGTATTCCTGAACGATTATCTCGCGAATTTAATTTTTCGAAAATTTTTCCAAAATCTTTTTGAGTGTAGCTCAGCATCCGCTGGACCAATCAAAAAGTGCGCCATACATTTTTTGTTCGAAACTTTTTCCCTATTTTATTGGCGGTATTCCCGAACGATTATCTCGCGAATTTAATTTTCCGAAAATTTTTCCGAATATATTTTCTAGT
Source organism: Leptopilina boulardi (assembly GCF_019393585.1). Taxonomy (NCBI): domain Eukaryota; kingdom Metazoa; phylum Arthropoda; class Insecta; order Hymenoptera; family Figitidae; genus Leptopilina; species Leptopilina boulardi. The sequence continues at coordinate 445,235 of NW_026137717.1, forward strand.
TTAGCTCAGCATCCGCTGGACCAATCAAAAAGTGCGCCATACATTTTTTGTTCGAAACTTTTTCCCTATTTTATTGGCGGTATTCCCGAACGATTATCTCGCGAATTTAATTTTCCGAAAATTTTCCAAAATCTTTTTGAGTGTAGCTCAGCATCCGCTGGACCAATCAAAAAGTGCGCCATACATTTTTTGTTCGAAACTTTTTCCCTATTTTATTAGCGGTATTCCCGAACGATTATCTCGCGAATTTAATTTTTCGAAAATTTTTCCAAAATCTTTTTGAGTGTAGCTCAGCATCCGCTGGACCAATCAAAAAGTGCGCTATACATTTTTTGTTCAGAACTTTCTTCTAATCACTATGGCGGTATTCTTGAACGATTATCTCGCGAATTTTATTTTTCGAAAATTTTTCCAAAATCTTTTTGAGTGTAGCTCAGCATCCGCTGGACCAATCAAAAAGTGCGCTATACATTTTTTGTTCAGAACTTTCTTCTAATCACTATGGCGGTATTCTTGAACGATTATCTCGCGAATTTTATTTTTCGAAAATTTTTCCAAAATCTTTTTGAGTGTAGCTCAGCATCCGCTGGACCAATCAAAAAGTGCGCTATACATTTTTTGTTCAGAACTTTCTTCTAATCACTATGGCGGTATTCCCGAACGATTATCTCGCGAATTTAATTTTCCGAAAATTTTTCCGAATTTATTTTCTAGTTTAGCTCAGCATCCCCTGGACCAACCAAAAAGTGCGCCATACATGTTTTGTTCGCTACTTTTTGCTAAAGAATTTGGCGGTATTCCCGATCAATTATCTCTCGAATTTAATTTTTCGAAAATTTTTCCAAAATCTTTTTGAGTGTAGCTCAGCATCCGCTGGACCAATCAAAAAGTGCGGCATACATTTTTTGTTCAGAACTTTCTTCTAATCACTATGGCGGTATTCCCGAACGATTATCTAGCGAATTTAATTTTCCGAAAATTTTTCCGAATTTATTTTCTAGTTTAGCTCAGCATCCCCTGGACCAACCAAAAAGTGCGCCATACATTTTTTGTTCGCTACTTTTTGCTAAAGAATTTGGCGGTATTCCCGATCAATTATCTCTCGAATTTAATTTTTCGAAAATTTTTCCAAAATCTTTTTGAGTGTAGCTCAGCATCCGCTGGACCAATCAAAAAGTGCGCCATACATTTTTTGTTCGAAACTTTTTCCTTATTTTATTGGCGGTATTCCTGAACGATTATCTCGCGAATTTAATTTTTCGAAAATTTTTCCAAAATCTTTTTGAGTGTAGCTCAGCATCCGCTGGACCAATCAAAAAGTGCGCCATACATTTTTTGTTCGAAACTTTTTCCCTATTTTATTGGCGGTATTCCCGAACGATTATCTCGCGAATTTAATTTTCCGAAAATTTTTCCGAATATATTTTCTAGTTTAGCTCAGCATCCGCTGGACCAATCAAAAAGTGCGCCATACATTTTTTGTTCGAAACTTTTTCCCTATTTTATTGGCGGTATTCCCGAACGATTATCTCGCGAATTTAATTTTTCGAAAATTTTTCCAAAATCTTTTTGAGTGTAGCTCAGCATCCGCTGGACCAATCAAAAAGTGCGCCATACATTTTTTGTTCGAAACTTTTTCCCTATTTTATTAGCGGTATTCCCGAACGATTATCTCGCGAATTTAATTTTTCGAAAATTTTTCCAAAATCTTTTTGAGTGTAGCTCAGCATCCGCTGAACCAATCAAAAAGTGCGCTATACATTTTTTGTTCAGAACTTTCTTCTAATCACTATGGCGGTATTCTTGAACGATTATCTCGCGAATTTTATTTTTCGAAAATTTTTCCAAAATCTTTTTGAGTGTAGCTCAGCATCCGCTGGACCAATCAAAAAGTGCGCTATACATTTTTTGTTCAGAACTTTCTTCTAATCACTATGGCGGTATTCTTGAACGATTATCTCGCGAATTTTATTTTTCGAAAATTTTTCCAAAATCTTTTTGAGTGTAGCTCAGCATCCGCTGGACCAATCAAAAAGTGCGCTATACATTTTTTGTTCAGAACTTTCTTCTAATCACTATGGCGGTATTCCCGAACGATTATCTCGCGAATTTAATTTTCCGAAAATTTTTCCGAATTTATTTTCTAGTTTAGCTCAGCATCCCCTGGACCAACCAAAAAGTGCGCCATACATTTTTTGTTCGCTACTTTTTGCTAAAGAATTTGGCGGTATTCCCGATCAATTATCTCTCGAATTTAATTTTTCGAAAATTTTTCCAAAATCTTTTTGAGTGTAGCTCAGCATCCGCTGGACCAATCAAAAAGTGCGCCATACATTTTTTGTTCGAAACTTTTTCCCTATTTTATTGGCGGTATTCCCGAACGATTATCTCGCGAATTTAATTTTTCGAAAATTTTTCCAAAATCTTTTTGAGTGTAGCTCAGCATCCGCTGGACCAATCAAAAAGTGCGCCATACATTTTTTGTTCAGAACTTTCTTCTAATCACTATGGCGGTATTCCCGAACGATTATCTAGCGAATTTAATTTTCCGAAAATTTTTCCGAATTTATTTTCTAGTGTAGCTCAGCATCCGCTGGACCAACCAAAAAGTGCGCCATACATTTTTTGTTCGCTACTTTTTGCTAAAGAATTTGGCGGTATTCCCGATCAATTATCTCTCGAATTTAATTTTTCGAAAATTTTTCCAAAATCTTTTTGAGTGTAGCTCAGCATCCGCTGGACCAATCAAAAAGTGCGCCATACATTTTTTGTTCAGAACTTTCTTCTAATCACTATGGCGGTATTCTTGAACGATTATCTCGCAAATTTAATTTTTCGAAAATTTTTCCAAAATCTTTTTGAGTGTAGCTCAGCATCCGCTGGACCAATCAAAAAGTGCGCCATACATTTTTTGTTCGAAACTTTTTCCCTATTTTATTAGCGGTATTCCCGAACGATTATCTCGCGAATTTAATTTTTCGAAAATTTTTCCAAAATCTTTTTCAGTGTAGCTCAGCATCCGCTGGACCAATCAAAAAGTGCGCCATACATTTTTTGTTCAGAACTTTCTTCTAATCACTATGGCGGTATTCCCGAACGATTATCTAGCGAATTTAATTTTCCGAAAATTTTTCCGAATTTATTTTCTAGTGTAGCTCAGCATCCGCTGGACCAATCAAAAAGTGCGCCATACATTTTTTGTTCGAAACTTTTTCCCTATTTTATTGGCGGTATTCCTGAACGATTATCTCGCGAATTTAATTTTTCGAAAATTTTTCCAAAATCTTTTTGAGTGTAGCTCAGCATCCGCTGGACCAATCAAAAAGTGCGGCATACATTTTTTGTTCAGAACTTTCTTCTAATCACTATGGCGGTATTCCCGAACGATTATCTAGCGAATTTAATTTTCCGAAAATTTTTCCGAATTTATTTTCTAGTTTAGCTCAGCATCCCCTGGACCAACCAAAAAGTGCGCCATACATTTTTTGTTCGAAACTTTTTCCCTATTTTATTAGCGGTATTCCCGAACGATTATCTCGCGAATTTAATTTTTCGAAAATTTTTCCCAAATCTTTTTGAGTGTAGCTCAGCATCCGCTGGACCAATCAAAAAGTGCGCCATACATTTTTTGTTCGAAACTTTTTCCCTATTTTATTAGCGGTATTCCCGAACGATTATCTCGCGAATTTAATTTTTCGAAAATTTTTCCAAAATCTTTTTGAGTGTAGCTCAGCATCCGCTGGACCAATCAAAAAGTGCGCTATACATTTTTTGTTCAGAACTTTCTTCTAATCACTATGGCGGTATTCTTGAACGATTATCTCGCGAATTTTATTTTTCGAAAATTTTTCCAAAATCTTTTTGAGTGTAGCTCAGCATCCGCTGGACCAATCAAAAAGTGCGCTATACATTTTTTGTTCAGAACTTTCTTCTTATCACTATGGCGGTATTCTTGAACGATTATCTCGCGAATTTTATTTTTCGAAAATTTTTCCAAAATCTTTTTGAGTGTAGCTCAGCATCCGCTGGACCAATCAAAAAGTGCGCTATACATTTTTTGTTCAGAACTTTCTTCTAATCACTATGGCGGTATTCCCGAACGATTATCTCGCGAATTTAATTTTCCGAAAATTTTTCCGAATTTATTTTCTAGTTTAGCTCAGCATCCCCTGGACCAACCAAAAAGTGCGCCATACATTTTTTGTTCGCTACTTTTTGCTAAAGAATTTGGCGGTATTCCCGATCAATTATCTCTCGAATTTAATTTTTCGAAAATTTTTCCAAAATCTTTTTGAGTGTAGCTCAGCATCCGCTGGACCAATCAAAAAGTGCGCCATACATTTTTTGTTCGAAACTTTTTCCCTATTTTATTGGCGGTATTCCCGAACGATTATCTCGCGAATTTAATTTTTCGAAAATTTTTCCAAAATCTTTTTGAGTGTAGCTCAGCATCCGCTGGACCAATCAAAAAGTGCGCCATACATTTTTTGTTCAGAACTTTCTTCTAATCACTATGGCGGTATTCCCGAACGATTATCTAGCGAATTTAATTTTCCGAAAATTTTTCCGAATTTATTTTCTAGTGTAGCTCAGCATCCGCTGGACCAACCAAAAAGTGCGCCATACATTTTTTGTTCGCTACTTTTTGCTAAAGAATTTGGCGGTATTCCCGATCAATTATCTCTCGAATTTAATTTTTCGAAAATTTTTCCAAAATCTTTTTGAGTGTAGCTCAGCATCCGCTGGACCAATCAAAAAGTGCGCCATACATTTTTTGTTCAGAACTTTCTTCTAATCACTATGGCGGTATTCTTGAACGATTATCTCGCAAATTTAATTTTTCGAAAATTTTTCCAAAATCTTTTTGAGTGTAGCTCAGCATCCGCTGGACCAATCAAAAAGTGCGCCATACATTTTTTGTTCGAAACTTTTTCCCTATTTTATTAGCGGTATTCCCGAACGATTATCTCGCGAATTTAATTTTTCGAAAATTTTTCCAAAATCTTTTTCAGTGTAGCTCAGCATCCGCTGGACCAATCAAAAAGTGCGCCATACATTTTTTGTTCAGAACTTTCTTCTAATCACTATGGCGGTATTCCCGAACGATTATCTAGCGAATTTAATTTTCCGAAAATTTTTCCGAATTTATTTTCTAGTGTAGCTCAGCATCCGCTGGACCAATCAAAAAGTGCACCATACATTTTTTGTTCGCTACTTTTTGCTAAAGAATTTGGCGTTATTCCCGATCAATTATCTCTCGAATTTAATTTTTCGAAAATTTTTCCAAAATCTTTTTGAGTGTAGCTCAGCATCCGCTGGACCAATCAAAAAGTGCGCCATACATTTTTTGTTCGAAACTTTTTCCCTATTTTATTAGCGGTATTCCCGAACGATTATCTCGCGAATTTAATTTTTCGAAAATTTTTCGAAAATTTTTTTGAGTGTAGCTCAGCATCCGCTGGACCAATCAAAAAGTGCGCCATACATTTTTTGTTCAGAACTTTCTTCTAATCACTATGGCGGTATTCTTGAACGATTATCTAGCGAATTTAATTTTCCGAAAATTTTTCCGAATTTATTTTCTAGTTTAGCTCAGCATCCCCTGGACCAACCAAAAAGTGCGCCATACATTTTTTGTTCGCTACTTTTTGCTAAAGAATTTGGCGGTATTCCCGATCAATTATCTCTCGAATTTAATTTTTCGAAAATTTTTCCAAAATCTTTTTGAGTGTAGCTCAGCATCCGCTGGACCAATCAAAAAGTGCGCCATACATTTTTTGTTCGAAACTTTTTCCCTATTTTATTAGCGGTATTCCCGAACGATTATCTCGCGAATTTAATTTTTCGAAAATTTTTCCAAAATCTTTTTGAGTGTAGCTCAGCATCCGCTGGACCAATCAAAAAGTGCGCTATACATTTTTTGTTCAGAACTTTCTTCTAATCACTATGGCGGTATTCTTGAACGATTATCTCGCGAATTTTATTTTTCGAAAATTTTTCCAAAATCTTTTTGAGTGTAGCTCAGCATCCGCTGGACCAATCAAAAAGTGCGCTATACATTTTTTGTTCAGAACTTTCTTCTAATCACTATGGCGGTATTCCCGAACGATTATCTCGCGAATTTAATTTTCCGAAAATTTTTCCGAATTTATTTTCTAGTTTAGCTCAGCATCCCCTGGACCAACCAAAAAGTGCGCCATACATTTTTTGTTCGCTACTTTTTGCTAAAGAATTTGGCGGTATTCCCGATCAATTATCTCTCGAATTTAATTTTTCGAAAATTTTTCCAAAATCTTTTTGAGTGTAGCTCAGCATCCGCTGGACCAATCAAAAAGTGCGCCATACATTTTTTGTTCGAAACTTTTTCCCTATTTTATTGGCGGTATTCCCGAACGATTATCTCGCGAATTTAATTTTTCGAAAATTTTTCCAAAATCTTTTTGAGTGTAGCTCAGCATCCGCTGGACCAATCAAAAAGTGCGCCATACATTTTTTGTTCAGAACTTTCTTCTAATCACTATGGCGGTATTCCCGAACGATTATCTAGCGAATTTAATTTTCCGAAAATTTTTCCGAATTTATTTTCTAGTTTAGCTCAGCATCCCCTGGACCAACCAAAAAGTGCGCCATACATTTTTTGTTCGCTACTTTTTGCTAAAGAATTTGGCGGTATTCCCGATCAATTATCTCTCGAATTTAATTTTTCGAAAATTTTTCCAAAATCTTTTTGAGTGTAGCTCAGCATCCGCTGGACCAATCAAAAAGTGCGCCATACATTTTTTGTTCGAAACTTTTTCCCTATTTTATTGGCGGTATTCCTGAACGATTATCTCGCGAATTTAATTTTTCGAAAATTTTTCCAAAATCTTTTTGAGTGTAGCTCAGCATCCGCTGGACCAATCAAAAAGTGCGCCATACATTTTTTTTTCAGAACTTTCTTCTAATCACTATGGCGGTATTCCCGAACGATTATCTAGCGAATTTAATTTTCCGAAAATTTTTCCGAATTTATTTTCTAGTGTAGCTCAGCATCCGCTGGACCAATCAAAAAGTGCGCCATACATTTTTTGTTCGCTACTTTTTGCTAAAGAATTTGGCGGTATTCCCGATCAATTATCTCTCGAATTTAATTTTTCGAAAATTTTTCCAAAATCTTTTTGAGTGTAGCTCAGCATCCGCTGGACCAATCAAAAAGTGCGCCATACATTTTTTGTTCGAAACTTTTTCCCTATTTTATTAGCGGTATTCCCGAACGATTATCTCGCGAATTTAATTTTTCGAAAATTTTTCCAAAATCTTTTTGAGTGTAGCTCAGCATCCGCTGGACCAATCAAAAAGTGCGCTATACATTTTTTGTTCAGAACTTTCTTCTAATCACTATGGCGGTATTCCCGAACGATTATCTAGCGAATTTAATTTTCCGAAAATTTTTCCGAATTTATTTTCTCGTTTAGCTCAGCATCCCCTGGACCAACCAAAAAGTGCGCCATACATTTTTTGTTCGCTACTTTTTGCTAAAGAATTTGGCGGTATTCCCGATCAATTATCTCTCGAATTTAATTTTTCGAAAATTTTTCCAAAATCTTTTTGAGTGTAGCTCAGCATCCGCTGGACCAATCAAAAAGTGCGCCATACATTTTTTGTTCAGAACTTTCTTCTAATCACTATGGCGGTATTCTTGAACGATTATCTCGCGAATTTTATTTTTCGAAAATTTTTCCAAAATCTTTTTGAGTGTAGCTCAGCATCCGCTGGACCAATCAAAAAGTGCGCTATACATTTTTTGTTCAGAACTTTCTTCTAATCACTATGGCGGTATTCCCGAACGATTATCTCGCGAATTTAATTTTCCGAAAATTTTTCCGAATTTATTTTCTAGTTTAGCTCAGCATCCCCTGGACCAACCAAAAAGTGCGCCATACATTTTTTGTTCGCTACTTTTTGCTAAAGAATTTGGCGGTATTCCCGATCAATTATCTCTCGAATTTAATTTTTCGAAAATTTTTCCAAAATCTTTTTGAGTGTAGCTCAGCATCCGCTGGACCAATCAAAAAGTGCGCCATACATTTTTTGTTCAGAACTTTCTTCTAATCACTATGGCGGTATTCTTGAACGATTATCTCGCGAATTTTATTTTTCGAAAATTTTTCCAAAATCTTTTTGAGTGTAGCTCAGCATCCGCTGGACCAATCAAAAAGTGCGCCATACATTTTTTGTTCAGAACTTTCTTCTAATCACTATGGCGGTATTCCCGAACGATTATCTAGCGAATTTAATTTTCCGAAAATTTTTCCGAATTTATTTTCTAGTGTAGCTCAGCATCCGCTGGACCAATCAAAAAGTGCGCCATACATTTTTTGTTCGAAACTTTTTCCCTATTTTATTAGCGGTATTCCCGAACGATTATCTCGCGAATTTAATTTTTCGAAAATTTTTCCAAAATCTTTTTCAGTGTAGCTCAGCATCCGCTGGACCAATCAAAAAGTGCGCCATACATTTTTTGTTCAGAACTTTCTTCTAATCACTATGGCGGTATTCCCGAACGATTATCTAGCGAATTTAATTTTCCGAAAATTTTTCCGAATTTATTTTCTAGTGTAGCTCAGCATCCGCTGGACCAACCAAAAAGTGCGCCATACATTTTTTGTTCGCTACTTTTTGCTAAAGAATTTGGCGGTATTCCCGATCAATTATCTCTCGAATTTAATTTTTCGAAAATTTTTCCAAAATCTTTTTGAGTGTAGCTCAGCATCCGCTGGACCAATCAAAAAGTGCGCCATACATTTTTTGTTCAGAACTTTCTTCTAATCACTATGGCGGTATTCTTGAACGATTATCTCGCGAATTTTATTTTTCGAAAATTTTTCCAAAATCTTTTTGAGTGTAGCTCAGCATCCGCTGGACCAATCAAAAAGTGCGCTATACATTTTTTGTTCAGAACTTTCTTCTAATCACTATGGCGGTATTCCCGAACGATTATCTCGCGAATTTAATTTTCCGAAAATTTTTCCGAATTTATTTTCTAGTTTAGCTCAGCATCCCCTGGACCAACCAAAAAGTGCGCCATACATTTTTTGTTCGCTACTTTTTGCTAAAGAATTTGGCGGTATTCCCGATCAATTATCTCTCGAATTTAATTTTTCGAAAATTTTTCCAAAATCTTTTTGAGTGTAGCTCAGCATCCGCTGGACCAATCAAAAAGTGCGCCATACATTTTTTGTTCGAAACTTTTTCCCTATTTTATTGGCGGTATTCCCGAACGATTATCTCGCGAATTTAATTTTTCGAAAATTTTTCCAAAATCTTTTTGAGTGTAGCTCAGCATCCGCTGGACCAATCAAAAAGTGCGCCATACATTTTTTGTTCGAAACTTTTTCCCTATTTTATTAGCGGTATTCCCGAACGATTATCTCGCGAATTTAATTTTTCGAAAATTTTTCCAAAATCTTTTTGAGTGTAGCTCAGCATCCGCTGGACCAATCAAAAAGTGCGCTATACATTTTTTGTTCAGAACTTTCTTCTAATCACTATGGCGGTATTCTTGAACGATTATCTCGCGAATTTTATTTTTCGAAAATTTTTCCAAAATCTTTTTGAGTGTAGCTCAGCATCCGCTGGACCAATCAAAAAGTGCGCTATACATTTTTTGTTCAGAACTTTCTTCTAATCACTATGGCGGTATTCTTGAACGATTATCTCGCGAATTTTATTTTTCGAAAATTTTTCCAAAATCTTTTTGAGTGTAGCTCAGCATCCGCTGGACCAATCAAAAAGTGCGCCATACATTTTTTGTTCGAAACTTTTTCCCTATTTTATTAGCGGTATTCCCGAACGATTATCTCGCGAATTTAATTTTTCGAAAATTTTTCCAAAATCTTTTTCAGTGTAGCTCAGCATCCGCTGGACCAATCAAAAAGTGCGCCATACATTTTTTGTTCAGAACTTTCTTCTAATCACTATGGCGGTATTCCCGAACGATTATCTAGCGAATTTAATTTTCCGAAAATTTTTCCGAATTTATTTTCTAGTGTAGCTCAGCATCCGCTGGACCAACCAAAAAGTGCGCCATACATTTTTTGTTCGCTACTTTTTGCTAAAGAATTTGGCGGTATTCCCGATCAATTATCTCTCGAATTTAATTTTTCGAAAATTTTTCCAAAATCTTTTTGAGTGTAGCTCAGCATCCGCTGGACCAATCAAAAAGTGCGCCATACATTTTTTGTTCAGAACTTTCTTCTAATCACTATGGCGGTATTCCCGAACGATTATCTAGCGAATTTAATTTTCCGAAAATTTTTCCGAATTTATTTTCTAGTGTAGCTCAGCATCCGCTGGACCAATCAAAAAGTGCGCCATACATTTTTTGTTCGAAACTTTTTCCCTATTTTATTAGCGGTATTCCCGAACGATTATCTCGCGAATTTAATTTTTCGAAAATTTTTCCAAAATCTTTTTCAGTGTAGCTCAGCATCCGCTGGACCAATCAAAAAGTGCGCCATACATTTTTTGTTCAGAACTTTCTTCTAATCACTATGGCGGTATTCCCGAACGATTATCTAGCGAATTTAATTTTCCGAAAATTTTTCCGAATTTATTTTCTAGTGTAGCTCAGCATCCGCTGGACCAATCAAAAAGTGCGCCATACATTTTTTGTTCGAAACTTTTTCCCTATTTTATTAGCGGTATTCCCGAACGATTATCTCGCGAATTTAATTTTTCGAAAATTTTTCCAAAATCTTTTTCAGTGTAGCTCAGCATCCGCTGGACCAATCAAAAAGTGCGCCATACATTTTTTGTTCAGAACTTTCTTCTAATCACTATGGCGGTATTCTTGAACGATTATCTCGCGAATTTTATTTTTCGAAAATTTTTCCAAAATCTTTTTGAGTGTAGCTCAGCATCCGCTGGACCAATCAAAAAGTGCGCTATACATTTTTTGTTCAGAACTTTCTTCTAATCACTATGGCGGTATTCCCGAACGATTATCTCGCGAATTTAATTTTCCGAAAATTTTTCCGAATTTATTTTCTAGTTTAGCTCAGCATCCCCTGGACCAACCAAAAAGTGCGCCATACATTTTTTGTTCGCTACTTTTTGCTAAAGAATTTGGCGGTATTCCCGATCAATTATCTCTCGAATTTAATTTTTCGAAAATTTTTCCAAAATCTTTTTGAGTGTAGCTCAGCATCCGCTGGACCAATCAAAAAGTGCGCCATACATTTTTTGTTCAGAACTTTCTTCTAATCACTATGGCGGTATTCTTGAACGATTATCTAGCGAATTTAATTTTCCGAAAATTTTTCCGAATTTATTTTCTAGTTTAGCTCAGCATCCCATGTACCAACCAAAAAGTGCGCCATACATTTTTTGTTCGCTACTTTTTGCTAAAGAATTTGGCGGTATTCCCGATCAATTATCTCTCGAATTTAATTTTTCGAAAATTTTTCCAAAATCTTTTTGAGTGTAGCTCAGCATCCGCTGGACCAATCAAAAAGTGCGCCATACATTTTTTGTTCGAAACTTTTTCCCTATTTTATTGGCGGTATTCCCGAACGATTATCTCGCGAATTTAATTTTTCGAAAATTTTTCCAAAATCTTTTTGAGTGTAGCTCAGCATCCGCTGGACCAATCAAAAAGTGCGCCATACATTTTTTGTTCGAAACTTTTTCCCTATTTTATTGGCGGTATTCCCGAACGATTATCTCTCGAATTTAATTTTTCGAAAATTTTTCCAAAATCTTTTTGAGTGTAGCTCAGCATCCGCTGGACCAATCAAAAAGTGCGCTATACATTTTTTGTTCAGAAATTTCTTCTAATCACTATGGCGGTATTCTTGAACGATTATCTCGCGAATTTAATTTTTCGAAAATTTCTCCAAAATCTTTTTGAGTGTAGCTCAGCATCCGCTGGACCAATCAAAAAGTGCGCCATACATTTTTTGTTCGAAACTTTTTCCCTATTTTATTGGCGGTATTCCCGAACGATTATCTCGCGAATTTAATTTTTCGAAAATTTTTCCAAAATCTTTTTGAGTGTAGCTCAGCATCCGCTGGACCAATCAAAAAGTGCGCCATACATTTTTTGTTCAGAACTTTCTTCTAATCACTATGGCGGTATTCTTGAACGATTATCTAGCGAATTTAATTTTCCGAAAATTTTTCCAAAATCTTTTTGAGTGTAGCTCAGCATCCGCTGGACCAATCAAAAAGTGCGCCATACATTTTTTGTTCGAAACTTTTTCCCTATTTTATTAGCGGTATTCCCGAACGATTATCTCGCGAATTTAATTTTTCGAAAATTTTTCCAAAATCTTTTTCAGTGTAGCTCAGCATCCGCTGGACCAATCAAAAAGTGCGCCATACATTTTTTGTTCAGAACTTTCTTCTAATCACTATGGCGGTATTCCCGAACGATTATCTAGCGAATTTAATTTTCCGAAAATTTTTCCGAATTTATTTTCTAGTGTAGCTCAGCATCCGCTGGACCAATCAAAAAGTGCGCCATACATTTTTTGTTCGCTACTTTTTGCTAAAGAATTTGGCGTTATTCCCGATCAATTATCTCTCGAATTTAATTTTTCGAAAATTTTTCCAAAATCTTTTTGAGTGTAGCTCAGCATCCGCTGGACCAATCAAAAAGTGCGCCATACATTTTTTGTTCGAAACTTTTTCCCTATTTTATTAGCGGTATTCCCGAACGATTATCTCGCGAATTTAATTTTTCGAAAATTTTTCGAAAATTTTTTTGAGTGTAGCTCAGCATCCGCTGGACCAATCAAAAAGTGCGCCATACATTTTTTGTTCAGAACTTTCTTCTAATCACTATGGCGGTATTCTTGAACGATTATCTAGCGAATTTAATTTTCCGAAAATTTTTCCGAATTTATTTTCTAGTTTAGCTCAGCATCCCCTGGACCAACCAAAAAGTGCGCCATACATTTTTTGTTCGCTACTTTTTGCTAAAGAATTTGGCGGTATTCCCGATCAATTATCTCTCGAATTTAATTTTTCGAAAATTTTTCCAAAATCTTTTTGAGTGTAGCTCAGCATCCGCTGGACCAATCAAAAAGTGCGCCATACATTTTTTGTTCGAAACTTTTTCCCTATTTTATTAGCGGTATTCCCGAACGATTATCTCGCGAATTTAATTTTTCGAAAATTTTTCCAAAATCTTTTTGAGTGTAGCTCAGCATCCGCTGGACCAATCAAAAAGTGCGCTATACATTTTTTGTTCAGAACTTTCTTCTAATCACTATGGCGGTATTCTTGAACGATTATCTCGCGAATTTTATTTTTCGAAAATTTTTCCAAAATCTTTTTGAGTGTAGCTCAGCATCCGCTGGACCAATCAAAAAGTGCGCTATACATTTTTTGTTCAGAACTTTCTTCTAATCACTATGGCGGTATTCCCGAACGATTATCTCGCGAATTTAATTTTCCGAAAATTTTTCCGAATTTATTTTCTAGTTTAGCTCAGCATCCCCTGGACCAACCAAAAAGTGCGCCATACATTTTTTGTTCGCTACTTTTTGCTAAAGAATTTGGCGGTATTCCCGATCAATTATCTCTCGAATTTAATTTTTCGAAAATTTTTCCAAAATCTTTTTGAGTGTAGCTCAGCATCCGCTGGACCAATCAAAAAGTGCGCCATACATTTTTTGTTCGAAACTTTTTCCCTATTTTATTGGCGGTATTCCCGAACGATTATCTCGCGAATTTAATTTTTCGAAAATTTTTCCAAAATCTTTTTGAGTGTAGCTCAGCATCCGCTGGACCAATCAAAAAGTGCGCCATACATTTTTTGTTCAGAACTTTCTTCTAATCACTATGGCGGTATTCCCGAACGATTATCTAGCGAATTTAATTTTCCGAAAATTTTTCCGAATTTATTTTCTAGTTTAGCTCAGCATCCCCTGGACCAACCAAAAAGTGCGCCATACATTTTATGTTCGCTACTTTTTGCTAAAGAATTTGGCGGTATTCCCGATCAATTATCTCTCGAATTTAATTTTTCGAAAATTTTTCCAAAATCTTTTTGAGTGTAGCTCAGCATCCGCTGGACCAATCAAAAAGTGCGCCATACATTTTTTGTTCGAAACTTTTTCCCTATTTTATTGGCGGTATTCCTGAACGATTATCTCGCGAATTTAATTTTTCGAAAATTTTTCCAAAATCTTTTTGAGTGTAGCTCAGCATCCGCTGGACCAATCAAAAAGTGCGCCATACATTTTTTTTTCAGAACTTTCTTCTAATCACTATGGCGGTATTCCCGAACGATTATCTAGCGAATTTAATTTTCCGAAAATTTTTCCGAATTTATTTTCTAGTGTAGCTCAGCATCCGCTGGACCAATCAAAAAGTGCGCCATACATTTTTTGTTCGCTACTTTTTGCTAAAGAATTTGGCGGTATTCCCGATCAATTATCTCTCGAATTTAATTTTTCGAAAATTTTTCCAAAATCTTTTTGAGTGTAGCTCAGCATCCGCTGGACCAATCAAAAAGTGCGCCATACATTTTTTGTTCGAAACTTTTTCCCTATTTTATTAGCGGTATTCCCGAACGATTATCTCGCGAATTTAATTTTTCGAAAATTTTTCCAAAATCTTTTTGAGTGTAGCTCAGCATCCGCTGGACCAATCAAAAAGTGCGCTATACATTTTTTGTTCAGAACTTTCTTCTAATCACTATGGCGGTATTCTTGAACGATTATCTCGCGAATTTTATTTTTCGAAAATTTTTCCAAAATCTTTTTGAGTGTAGCTCAGCATCCGCTGGACCAATCAAAAAGTGCGCTATACATTTTTTGTTCAGAACTTTCTTCTAATCACTATGGCGGTATTCCCGAACGATTATCTCGCGAATTTAAGTTTCCGAAAATTTTTCCGAATTTATTTTCTAGTTTAGCTCAGCATCCCCTGGACCAACCAAAAAGTGCGCCATACATGTTTTGTTCGCTACTTTTTGCTAAAGAATTTGGCGGTATTCCCGATCAATTATCTCTCGAATTTAATTTTTCGAAAATTTTTCCAAAATCTTTTTGAGTGTAGCTCAGCATCCGCTGGACCAATCAAAAAGTGCGCTATACATTTTTTGTTCAGAACTTTCTTCTAATCACTATGGCGGTATTCCCGAACGATTATCTAGCGAATTTAATTTTCCGAAAATTTTTCCGAATTTATTTTCTCGTTTAGCTCAGCATCCCCTGGACCAACCAAAAAGTGCGCCATACATTTTTTGTTCGCTACTTTTTGCTAAAGAATTTGGCGGTATTCCCGATCAATTATCTCTCGAATTTAATTTTTCGAAAATTTTTCCAAAATCTTTTTGAGTGTAGCTCAGCATCCGCTGGACCAATCAAAAAGTGCGCCATACATTTTTTGTTCAGAACTTTCTTCTAATCACTATGGCGGTATTCTTGAACGATTATCTCGCGAATTTTATTTTTCGAAAATTTTTCCAAAATCTTTTTGAGTGTAGCTCAGCATCCGCTGGACCAATCAAAAAGTGCGCTATACATTTTTTGTTCAGAACTTTCTTCTAATCACTATGGCGGTATTCCCGAACGATTATCTCGCGAATTTAATTTTCCGAAAATTTTTCCGAATTTATTTTCTAGTTTAGCTCAGCATCCCCTGGACCAACCAAAAAGTGCGCCATACATTTTTTGTTCGCTACTTTTTGCTAAAGAATTTGGCGGTATTCCCGATCAATTATCTCTCGAATTTAATTTTTCGAAAATTTTTCCAAAATCTTTTTGAGTGTAGCTCAGCATCCGCTGGACCAATCAAAAAGTGCGCCATACATTTTTTGTTCGAAACTTTTTCCCTATTTTATTGGCGGTATTCCCGAACGATTATCTCGCGAATTTAATTTTTCGAAAATTTTTCCAAAATCTTTTTGAGTGTAGCTCAGCATCCGCTGGACCAATCAAAAAGTGCGCCATACATTTTTTGTTCGAAACTTTTTCCCTATTTTATTAGCGGTATTCCCGAACGATTATCTCGCGAATTTAATTTTTCGAAAATTTTTCCAAAATCTTTTTGAGTGTAGCTCAGCATCCGCTGGACCAATCAAAAAGTGCGCCATACATTTTTTGTTCAGAACTTTCTTCTAATCACTATGGCGGTATTCCCGAACGATTATCTAGCGAATTTAATTTTCCGAAAATTTTTCCGAATTTATTTTCTAGTGTAGCTCAGCATCCGCTGGACCAACCAAAAAGTGCGCCATACATTTTTTGTTCGCTACTTTTTGCTAAAGAATTTGGCGGTATTCCCGATCAATTATCTCTCGAATTTAATTTTTCGAAAATTTTTCCAAAATCTTTTTGAGTGTAGCTCAGCATCCGCTGGACCAATCAAAAAGTGCGCCATACATTTTTTGTTCAGAACTTTCTTCTAATCACTATGGCGGTATTCCCGAACGATTATCTAGCGAATTTAATTTTCCGAAAATTTTTCCGAATTTATTTTCTAGTGTAGCTCAGCATCCGCTGGACCAATCAAAAAGTGCGCCATACATTTTTTGTTCGAAACTTTTTCCCTATTTTATTAGCGGTATTCCCGAACGATTATCTCGCGAATTTAATTTTTCGAAAATTTTTCCAAAATCTTTTTCAGTGTAGCTCAGCATCCGCTGGACCAATCAAAAAGTGCGCCATACATTTTTTGTTCAGAACTTTCTTCTAATCACTATGGCGGTATTCCCGAACGATTATCTAGCGAATTTAATTTTCCGAAAATTTTTCCGAATTTATTTTCTAGTGTAGCTCAGCATCCGCTGGACCAACCAAAAAGTGCGCCATACATTTTTTGTTCGCTACTTTTTGCTAAAGAATTTGGCGGTATTCCCGATCAATTATCTCTCGAATTTAATTTTTCGAAAATTTTTCCAAAATCTTTTTGAGTGTAGCTCAGCATCCGCTGGACCAATCAAAAAGTGCGCTATACATTTTTTGTTCAGAAATTTCTTCTAATCACTATGGCGGTATTCTTGAACGATTATCTCGCGAATTTAATTTTTCGAAAATTTCTCCAAAATCTTTTTGAGTGTAGCTCAGCATCCGCTGGACCAATCAAAAAGTGCGCCATACATTTTTTGTTCGAAACTTTTTCCCTATTTTATTGGCGGTATTCCGGAGCAGTTATTTTGCAAATTTAATTTTTCGAAAAATTTTTTTTTTATTTATTTCGATGACTTTGAAAAAGTTGAAAAATCAGGTATTAAATGGAATTAAAATTTTTCAATTTCGTATACGATTATGAGATAACTTTAATTTTTTTCTATTCCACACTTCTTGCCGGGATGTCAAAGAATTCAAAAATTCACAAAATTTATTTAGACTTTTAAAATAATACATTTATTTGACCAATATTTCAGTTTAGCAAATATAAGATTTGCTTTTGATAAAAAAATTACTGGAATTATTTAAGGAAAGGAAAAAAAAGTCCTGCCACCTACCTTTTAAAAAGCGCGGCTGTATTGATTTTATCGACAAATGTTAATAATAAACTGTAATAGATTGAAATTAATAAGAACATTAAATTTTTATAATTATTAAACAATAATCATCATAAAAACATAAATCTTATTGTTTCAATCATTTAACGATATATTTTATCATTTTTTATATATTTGAGACAAAATTTCAATCTCAACCTCGTGTTCCACGATTGCTTCGCCAATTTCGTGGAGCATTCGCATCATACAATCCGCCAGGGTGTTCAACTGAAACAGGAAATTAAGAAAAATATCAAGATTTAAGAAAACCTTGAGAAAATCATTGACTTCGTTTCCTGGCGAAATACTCAAAATTATTATGATTTTTGGAAGGCTTCTTTATATTTGAGTGTTGCATTATCTTTGTAAATTTAAATATTAATTACGAATTCATTAATGAATTGGCTCAAAAATACATAAATAAAAAGGGATTACAGACATTAATACTTAATATTAAATTATTATTAAATAATATTTTTCCATTTCTCGAATTTATAATGTGATTTCGTCTAGTAAATTTTTAATGTTGAAATATCTTTTTCGGGAATAATAAAGCAAAGTGATTTAATATATTGAAAAATAAATAAACCTTTGTGATTTGTAAAATTGTAAATTTTACAACGTCACAATTATTATTATTTTAAAAATAAAAAAAATTTTAATATCTAATAAAAAAACAATAAAATATATAATAAATATTTGTTTGTGTTACGTATATTGAGGTCAAATATTACCGTTCAATTTTTTTTCCCACCTTTTTATGCCACGCTCGACGTCTTCTTAATTATTGTTACTAATTTTCACAGATCTTAAAAGTTTAAGGACAAGAGTAAAACTGCTTAAAGAAAATTGAATAAGGAGAGGGGAGAGAGAGTTTGCTCATAGATGCATATCCGATAAATGGAGCCTGTAGTTTGAATATTTCCTTCCAATTGTAAACACAAAATGTATTTTACTTATTTTGTGAGTAGTGCAAATAATAATAATCATAATTTTGTAATTTAAAAAAATTTTTGACATGCAGTGTGTGATTTATATTATAAAACGTGAATTTTTTTTTCAAAATTCTTAACAAATTTTTTATTTTATTTTATTTTGTATTTTATTTAAGTAATTTTGATTAAATTTTTTTTTCAAAATTCTTAACAGATTTTTAATTTTATTTTGTATTTTTTATTTAATTAATTTTGATTAAATTTTTTTTACAAAATTTTTAATTATTTATTTATTTAAATTTTTTACTATCAAATTTTCTGTAGCAAAATTTATTAAATTTTATTGTTTTATTATATTTTATTATATATTTTAATATATTTTATTACATTATATTTATATTAATATTATTTTTTTTTCATTTAACTATTTGAATATACGAAAAAAAAATTTTGTGACTCAAAGGTAACCGTTCTACTTTATGTGACTTTACCGACCGATTGTGTGACGTCACCTGAAAATATTTCTCTATTTTGTTAATTATATTTTTTTCAAATAATTATATTTATTAAATTAATTTATTATCATTTTTATTTTAATTTAAATAAATAATTATATATTTATTAGTAAAAATATTTACAATTATTTATTTTAATTACTAAATTAATTTTTTATTTTAGTTTTTTTATTTTTTTAATCAACTTTTTTTTCTTTTTTTTAATTAATAAAAAATATAATTTTTTCCCAAAATATAATATATTTATTCAAATTTTGTTGTTTATAAAAAATTTTTTTTTTTAAATTGTTAACTAGCAAAAAGATTGTTCCTAAATAAACAAATGAATTGACACTTTCACGTGACACTGAACCTATTTCTATATATATATAAGAAAGAAAATTAGACTCGGTGCCATTATGTATTAGGGATCTGATTTGATTCAGACGAGTGATCACAAGATTTCTGAGCATTAACTTCCTGCTATCATTGACAAAGGAGAAAAATGAAACTGAAAAAAAATTCATTGAAGATGCAAATAGTTCCATTTGATTATAGTAAATTAAAAAAAAAAAAAAAACTTTCTATATACAAATTTCATTAAAAAAAAAATTATCGCACTTTTATACGCGCGCGCGTGTCCAAACACATTTAATGAGAATATTCACTGAAGCGCGAATATTCACAAGTGTGAAAGTTCGAAAAATGTTTTTTTCCCAAAAAAAAAAATTTAGTTCTCATTTTCTTTGTCGTCAATTTTATTACGACATCGAATTAAATCCGGAAGTTTAAATAAAAAAAAAAATTATATCATAGGAATATCTGTGTTTGAAATTTTGTAAATTAATTTTTTTTTATGCAATTTCAGTATTTTTTATTTTTATTAATTTTGATTTAAAATTATTTTAATTATTTTTTTTTTGTTAATTTTATTTCATTGAATCAAATTAATTTCCATACTATTTTAATTTATTTATAATAAATTAATCGAATTTATAATAAATTACCTACTATATACAGTTCTACATTACCGACGTAACACAGATGAGAAACTCATTTGAAAAAAATATCCTTGCCTTGTGAAATGGGCTTAAAGTTCCCAGGCTTTTCAAATAATTGAAAAATTAATCATTTATTAACAAAAAAATTAATAAATTCAAAAAAAAAATTTAATAAAAATATCAATAAAGAAAATAATAATAAAAAAAAAAAATTTGCTAAAAGAAAATAAAGTTTAAAATAATTTTTTTTTTTGCAGCTTATTTCCTGGACTTTTTGGATGTTACCAGTGAAATCACAAATTTATACAAAATCACTAAATAACACACCAATGAGATCATCAATGAAAAATAATTTTTCCGGACCAATGAAAATTAATTATGACAATAATCGTGAATTTTTAATTACAAAACGTTCGCGTAATCGTTTATTAAAAAATAAACCACAAAAACAACGTCATATCCTTTATTATCCACCGCCAAAAACTTATCACTATCCTTATGCCGATAGATTTCGTAATTTTTACAAAAATCCCGGTTTTTATAATTATAATTATTTCAATAATTATCGGGAAAATAATAATAATAATAATAATAATAATGAAAATCCAAAAAAAATTATTAAAGAATCGCAATTTGTCAATGAAAATGAAATTCAAGAGACGAGAGTAAATTTTCAAAAACCAATAAAAAATGAAAATTTTTTTCAAAATAATGAAAATTCATTAATTAAAAATAAAAATTCTTTTAAAAATACTAGGAATTCTTTGTTCAATAATGAGGATTCTTTAAAAAAAAATTCCCATTTTAAAAATTTCCCATCGAAAAATAGAAATGTATTTGTAAAAAATGGAAATTTTTTGCTAAAAAATAAAAAAATTATTTATCCACCAGTACCAAAAAATTTTATGGAACCACCAGGACATGCAACAAGTGATTATCGTACTTATAAAAAACCTGAGAAAATTTTGATAAATAACGAACTTTATAAAAATCATAATTTTTACAAAAATCACAAAATGAATGACGATAATATTGTTAAAAATTCTGATAGAACACCATATATTCGTGATCATGCACCGGAAAATGTAAATCAGGTGAAAAAAAATTTTTTTATAGTATTTTAAAAATAAGTTTTCTATCTATAATTTTTGTTATTCAAGAAATATCGGTAAAACAGATGAGCGCGAAATTTAAATATTTTACATTTTAAATTTCCCGCCTAAACTGTTAAACTGTTTTACCGTTCCTGTAAAGGCGCTCTCACACCTTTTGGGCTGCCTGCAGGTTACCATGGCCACGCATGACAGTGAGTGCGACAGAAAATTTAAAAATTTGAATATTCAAATTTTCTGTCTCACTCACACTCGTGCGTTGCCATGGTAACCTGCAGGCCGGAAGGCAGCCAAAAAGGTGTGAGTGCGCCATAAGAAACAAAATTATAGATAGAAAACTCGGGTAAATTTTATTTTCTAATGGAGGGGAAATTTAAAAAAAAATTTAACACAGGAATTAGAAGAAGAAAATATTGCAATTGAAGAGGAAAATAATAATGAAGAGGAGGATGATAAATTTACTAAAACAAAAAACAATGTTTCTGGACTATCTCCGGACGGTGATAGAGTTGAATTTCAAATTCAAGGCCACGAGGGACCGAGAACTTATCTTTTTGGCTACGATACCGGCGAAGGGTAATTAGAACAAATAAAAAATTAAACACGTTTTAATAATTAATTGATTAGTTTTAATAATTTATTTTATAATTTCAAAATAGTAGTAAAAAATTGAAAAAAATGTAAATTAAAAAAAATAATTTTATTACTTTTTTTATTTATAAATAATTTATAATTCTTTAAATTTATAAATTTGTTGTTGGAAAAAAATACCAATTTCGCTTTTAACGATTTATTTTTAGAAGTAATCGACAATATCGACTGGAGGAAAAATTAAAAGACGGAACAGTGAAAGGACAATATGGCTATTATGACGCTAGGGGGAAATTAAGAAAGATTAAATATGTCGCTAAGCCATGGGAGGGCTATCAGGAACAACATCATTCAAGTCCTGAATCAATGGAAAGTGATGAGGGGAAAAATGAATAGAAGCGAATTTTGAATTTCGCGCGCATTTCGCAAATCTACTTTATCGACACAACATAGATGGGAAACTCGAATAGAAAAAAAATGTGTTTTTTTTTAAAAAAGAAAAAAAATATTTATTCCGTTTACATGTTACTTAATTTTTGTCCAGTTTTTGATAATCATTGTAAAAATTTTTTTTATATCAATAAAACATAACCAATAATTACTAAAAATTGAACAACAAAATAAAAAATTTAGAAAACATAATAAAAAATTCAAAAAACAAAATTAAAAATTACAAAGACATAATAAAAACTAATAAAACATAAAACAACAAAATAAAAAATTTAGAAAACATAATAAAAAACTAAAAAAACAAAACAAAAAAATGAAAAAAAAATAAAAAAACGTAATAAAAAATTTAAAAAACATAATAAAACTAAAAAAAATGAAAAAAATATAATAAAAAATTTAAAAAACATAATTAAAATTAATAAAAACAAAAAATAATTAAAGAAAGAAAAATTAAAAATTAAAAAAACAATAAAAAATTTTAAAAACATAATAAAAACTAATAAAACAACAAAATAAAAAATTTAGAAAATATAATAAAAAAATTAAAAAACAAAATAAAAACAAATTAAAATTTAAAAAAAAACATAATAAAGCTAATAAAAAATGACAAAAATTTAAAAAAACATAATAAAAAAACGAACTTAAATTTAAAAAAAAATAATAAAGAAATAAAAATAAATTTAAACAAAAAACTAAAAAAAATACCAAATACAAAATAAATGAAACATTGTATCCAGAGATTAAACAGTCATTTATTCAACAAGAACAATTGTTATGTACAAAATAAGATGCCAAGAAGACTATCAACATTTCTTTTTTTAAAGGAAGTACGTTTGACCCCTGAAAAATATAATATATATTTATATTTGAGTTTATATAAAATGAAAAAAAAACATATTTTGAGTATATAATAAAGTGATTTTTTTTACTTGTGCGCGAAACTTAAGCAATTTTTGTAATTTTTATTATTAGTATGAGGTAATTTGTAAAATAATTTTGGTATACAATGTGAACAATCGGCGATATAATATCAAACATCACGATTAGTTTTTTTACGCTTTGTTCTGGCGTGTATTCACCAAAAAAAACATATTATTAACCTCCTTAGGAGGCTAAAAGTGGCAATTTTTTCTTCTTCTTTTTAAATTTGATTTATTTTATTTTTTTTTTTTTTTAGTGAAAAAGGGAGTTTTTTCACTTTGTTTTTTGTGCCTCGGCTGAGCCATAGTGCGATGAACTCTTACTAATTTCAGACATTCCAATTATTTTGTGCATCATCAAGAAAACTGAAATTTAAATTACAATTTTCAATAAAATTTTTTTTTTAATTTTTAATATTTACAAGAACAATTTTTTAACGACTGAGTTTCCTATCTATAACCAGTCGGTAAAACAGAGTCAGTTTTAGGCGGGAAATTAAAAAATTGTCCTTCTATTTTTGTATTAAATTAATTTTTTTTATATAATAATTATTTTTTTTGTATTTGGAAATATTTTTTTATACTCACATAGACCTATGATTCCGGCGCCTATGGAAAAGTAGATTGTCGAACCAGACAAAAATAGTCTCACTAGGTAATACATCATTGGAACTAAAATGACGATTGCCCAAAATATAAGATTTATCACTGGATAAATTCTTCTATTGTATTTAATACTGTCGAGTTTTGGAACTCCGCTTGTTTTAAAAAAATCACCAGTTTCATTGAAACTCTCTGATAAACGATCCTGTATTAAAAAATTAATTTTTTTAAGTATTTCATTTTTTATTAATTAATTTTTTTCATTACTACCAAATGGTAGTATTTTATAATTTATTTTAAATTATTAAAAATAATAAAAAAAAAATAAAAAAAAATTTTTTTCGAATTTTTCTACTTTACCTTACGCTGATAAAGTTGTTGAAGCCATTCCGCTGCGGCTTCATCACCTTCGGGAACTTCCGACAAGGGAATTCGTCTAACATACATATAGGGTTGAACTTTTTTGCCAAGAAGAAGACTTCTCATTGTTGGTTTATTCGGTTCGTTCGATTTAAATGCCAATTGAACATCATAAATTGCATCAACTTTATTTTTCATACTCGGTAGACTTGCAATAAAACCCCTTGTACGTGGTGTTAAATGATGTTTTAATAATGGTAAACCCTTTTCCTTGGCAAATTTTTGACTTGCTATACATTTTTCTGGAGTGAAACGCGTTCCCTCGGCAAACAGCAGTAACTATAATAATAATTATTATTATTTAAATATATGAAAAAAATAATATAAATAAATAATAAAATATACATAATAAAAATTTTAAAAAACAAAATAAAAAAAATTAAAAAAATATAATAAAAACCAATATAAAATAAAAGAACAAACTAAAAAATTAAAATAAAAAATTAAAGAAACATAAAAAAATTTTTTTAAATCATTAAATATAAGAAAAAAATATGAATAAAAAAAAAGAATAAAAAATAATAATAAAATAAATAATAATGAATAAATAATAAAAATAAATAATAATAGATAAATAATAATAAATAAATAATACTGAATAAAGAAATATAACCGCAATGGTGAAAATAAAAAAATTTAAAAATTTAAAAAAATTTAACACAAAAAAATTTTTATGACTCAATGGTAATCGCTCTACTTTCTGTGACTTTACCGTCTGAGTTTGTGACGTTAAACTATATAGAAATTTGTCTTTCTATTTTTTTTACTAATACATCAAACAACCATATTCTCTTCCTCCAATCATTTTTTAATAATACCCCTCCCCTTTTCTGTGTGGGGGGAATGTTCCAATTATTAAAAAAAAAATTTTCTATTTAAATATTTATAAAAGAAAAAAAAATTTTTAATTTTAAATAAAAATAAATATAATATTAAAAAAAAAATCCACTGACCCACATTGCGTCGGGAAAATCAGCCAATTCCTTCATTTGTACGCCAATCATTTCTTTATCCTTATCCCAATTTCTCTCAAGAAATATACTCTCGGCAAATTTCCATGCCCAACCCAATGTTGGAACATATTGAATTGATTTTTTCGCATAGGCTTTACAATTCTGCAAAGGAAAATTTTTTTTTTATATTTATTAATTAAAATAATATAAAAAAATATTAAATGAAAAAAATAATAATTTTTTTTACATCCTACGAAAATAAATAATAATAATATACTATTCTTTTTAATTAAAATTTTTTTTTTAATTATTTGCATTATTATAATTATTTTTTTTTAATTTAAAAATTTTTTATTAATTTTTTAATTTTTTTTGTATTATTGTTATTAAAATACTTACTCCAAGTATGTTGATTGGCTCAGTGAATACCCAACCGACCAGCCAATCAATTTCATATGTGTGATTCATAATACAATATCCATGTTCTTTGCCTAAATATTTTTCATATTCTTCCTTGTCAGCGTAAATAATTGGTATCGTATCAGACCACCATGCTGTCATAAAAACTAGCTCTGAAAAATAATTTTTTTTTTTTTAAACAAATAAATAAAGATTTACAATTAAAAATGTTAATATTTTCAACAAAAAAAAAACTTCAACCTCATAAATAATAAATTTAAAAATAAATATTTTTTTACTCAAACTGTACAATATGCGATAAACAAAAAAAAAACGAAATAAAAAAAATTATTATTATTTTTATCAACGTGAAAGTTAACGTAAATATTAAAATTCCTCAATGAATTTAATCAGCGTTATAAAAATAATGTGTGTGACAAAAAAAAACGATGACTATTCATACATATAATTAAACTTTTTTTTTTTGATAACAAATTATTATCGCTTATTAATTATTAAGAATAAGCATTTATTTGTTTATTTAGAAATTTATTTAGAAAATATAATAAAAATATATAATTATATTAATAAAAATATATATTATAATATAATAAATTCTAAATAAATAAATATATTTGAATTAAATTAAATAATATAAAATGATAAAAAAAATTAATTAATTAATTAATTAAAAATTTATACTTACGACTGTAAAATGAATAACACAAGTAATAATTTATTTTACGATACATATATTTTGATATTGGTCGTAATCCAATGTATAAAATGAATTGAAATAAATTAATTATCAGGCCGGAAGTAAAAAAAATAATGGCAAAAAATAAATGTATTACTCGAGATTCTTTAAATTTCATAAGTATACCCATTTTTTTAACGGGATCTTGTGCACTTTTTTTTGTTTTTGAAATTCAGTCTCTCTGAAAAGCAAAAAAAAAAACAAAGTTTATAAATATATACATTATAAATTAATTATAAATTAATAAATAATTTATTATTATTAATAATAAAATAATTTTAATAATTATTTATAAATATACAAATTATATTTTAATAATAATTATATTAATAATAATAATAAAAATATTATACATAGCAATGTTTAAAATTCATTTTTTTTCTAAAAGATTTTTTTTTTTTTCTTTGCGCATTTACGATTTCATAGTTTATGATAATTTTTCAACAAATATAAATATTGATTATTCGACAAAAAAAAGAGGAAAAAAATAAATCATAAAAATATTATGATATTTGTACAATGTTATTATGAATAAATTTGTTAAGATATACAAAATTAATGAAAGAAACTAAAAAAAGAACGACAAAAATCATTGATCTATGATGACATAACATTGGTGACTTTGCACTTGACGATATGTTGTAACTCAAATGAATTTAAGTGACGTTCAAAGTCCATGAGTGCGTATTTATATTTGAATATTAAAAAAAAACATTTTTCAAATTTTTTTTGCAAATCGTTGACATATTTTTATACCTGGAAAAAAATATTTTTATAAAAAAAATTAAAAAATTTTTTTAAGAGAGGGTTAATAAGCTCAAAAAAGCAAAATAAGGGTTAATTTTGTAAAAAAATGGGGTTAAAATTTTTTTTTGGTAAAACGGTTTTTTGGAGTAAAAAGTAGATGAAAAACCCTACCAAAAACCCTATTTACAAAATAAAATCCGTAAACTTGTGTTAAAGTTATTTGGGTCGGAATATATCATCTTTAAAATGTTTCTTAATTCGATGTCATATTCCGACCTAAATATCTTTAAGAGAAGTTTATGGATTTTAATTTGTAAATAGGGTTTTTTGAAAGGTTTTTCGTGTACTTTTGAGTGGAAAAAAAAATTTTTCCAAAAAAAATTTGTAACCCCATTTTTTTTTGGAAATTAATCCTTATTTTGGCATTTTTAACACCTTTTCCTGCATTGAAATTATTATTTTATTTTCAATTGACATTTTTACCAATGAACTATGTAAATATAAATAATTATAAAAATATTTTTCGAGAAAATATGAAAATAAAACAATTTTTTTTTGTTTCTTCAAGTTTTTCCGCAAATATACTGTTTTATTTTTATATTTACGTAGTTTATAGGTAAAATTTTCAGTTTTTTAATAAATAAAAGAAAAAAAAATAAAAGTCAGGAAAATGGGTTAAAAAATAAAAAATAAGGGTTAATTTTTGAAAAAAGGGGTTAAATATATATTTTTTTTAATAAATTTTTTTTTCACTAAAAAGTACACGAAAAACCCTGTAAAAAACCCTAGTAACAAATTAAAATCCATAAACTTATGTTAAAGATATATTGGTCAGAATATGATAGTGAATTAAAAATTAAGAAGCACTGGCATTTTCTAACCTATATTTCTTTAAGAGAAGTTTGTGGATTTTAATTTGTAAATAGGATTTTTTGAAGGGTTTTTCATGTACTTTCGGATAGAAAAAAAATTTTTTTCATAAAAAAATATTTAACCCCATTTTTTATACAATTAACCCTTATTTTGCATTTCTGACCCCAATGTGCTTTTTTATAATGTTGTTTTTGGGGAAATATAATATAATATAACATAATATAATATAATATAATACAATATAATATAATATAATAAAATGTAATATAATATAATGTAATATAAATTTAAATATAGTTTATTACTCTCCCTACATCAACCAGTATTTAAAAATTTAAATTAAATTTTTTTTAAACTTTTAAAACTTTTTTTCTAGAAAAATTATTTTTTAATATATTTATTTAAATAGATAAAAAAAATTTTTCTCCCGATAAAAATAAACAAAAGAAACGTTATAATAGTATATGATGATAAAAAAAATGTAACCTTCTCATTAACTAATGTTGACATTCAAAGTCATTTGTTAAATAAATTCCTATTATGTATCATACAATATAATATTAAATCGCGTAGTTACATATTTATCAATCCTTATATAAGGGAATAATGAAAGAAAAAAAAACAGGTCACAAAAAAACTTAATGAAAAAAAAACGGAATTAGAATTTCATTAAAATTTATAATAATCTAATTTAAATTTCAACAATGTTACATTTTTCACAATTATTTCATTCTATTGTCGCATTTACATTTATTTACCACAAACACTTTAGCGTTCACGCACTTAACCTAAAAATATTTTTCAACTAGTCCTAATTTCAAAAAAAATTAAAATTTCAAAAATTTATTTTAGAAAAATAATTTTTTTTTAGAAAAATGTTTTCTTTTTAAATAGAAAAAATTTGTTGAAAAAAACCTGTTTCTGTAAAGTATGCGAGAGGAATTTAAGGCCCTACTATTTAAAGATTAGAAAGTGAGAATTTTCCAACATCTTAGAGAGAAAAAGAAATTTTATTTAAAAAATTTTTTTGTTTCAAACTTACTTATTTTAGCATATCGCTTTTGTGTTGAATGTATATATGTTGTTTGTTGTGTGCGTTGTTATGAAAGCATTTTTAAATAAATTAGAAAAAACGACATTTCTTATTCGTAATTATAGGCAATGTTTATTAATTTTTTTTTGAAATTTTATTTCAAATTTTGAAATAGTCTAAAACAAATAATAAAAAGGACAAGAGAATGGATCATATATATATACGCGATTTGTGAGGGAATCGTCTCTACTGGCTAACTCTGAAACACTCAATTTTAGTCTTGAATTAAATAAAAATTAAAAAGAGAATGACGATTCAATGATGAGGTCACAGTTTACCGTTATAGCTGCAAATGATAATTAATGTTAGGGTTTTGGAACCCTGTTAATAGGGTAGTGTTCTGTAGGCGCTATTGAGAATAATGTAGATGTGGCGGGAAAATTTGAATTTAATGAAAAAAAATATTTGTGTCGAAATTTTGGAAAATTGAAATTTTTTTTCCAAAAAAGCTGGACAAAAAATTGAAATTGAAATTCTGTCCAACAATAATTTTTTGAAAAATATTTTTATTGTGAACACAGCTTAATTGTATCGAAAATTATTGTTGGACAAAATTTTAAACCTATCCATCTCTGGTTTAAATTTTGTCCAATAATAAGTTTCGAAAATTTTCCATTAGACTGTGTTCACAATACCAAAATTTTTCGAAAATTTACTATTGGACAAAATTTTCAATACAATGTTGGATAAGATTGAAATTTTTTGTCCAATAATAATTTTCGAAAAAATGTTAATATTGTGAATATAGCCTAATTACATTGAAAATTATTATTGGCCAAAAATTTTTTAATCTACCCATTTTGTGTATTTTAAAATTTTGACACAGTCTAATTAAATCGAAAATTATTGTTGGACAAAATTTTTAAACCTACCGATCTCTGATTTAAAAAATTATTATTTTTTTAATTTTGTCCAATAATAATTTTCGATTAAATTAAGCTGTGTTCACAATACAAATATTTTGTCAAAAATTATTATTGGACAAAATTTTAATCCATTGATGCATTAAAATTTTCTCCAATAATAATTTTCGATTAAATTATGCTACGTTTACAATACCAATTTTTTTTTTTGAAAATTATTATTCTAAAATACCGTGTGTCGATAATTAAAATGTTGCCTTACAAAATATCATCAAAATTCTATATCTAAACTATCGGTAGAAAAAATCTAATGAAGCTTCAAAATTTCCCTGCCTGATGGCGCTGGAGTCGCAACGCCCAGGTGTTGTGTTTGTGTAAAGGTGGAATGCAATTATCAAAGTTAGGGGGCTGGGATACACGCGGGCTTTAAGGTCGAACGAAAGCTGCTGCTGCTGCTGCTGCTCTTCCAACTCAACTTCAGTATCTCGTGAATAGTCGTTGAGTGAAGAGGGCTTTAAATTTTTTTTTTACATTTGCACTCGATTCGTTATAATCATGTGTCGAGCTCACCTCGACCAATCACCACACATTTATTTAAATAAATATCTATTTCCTCCTCATCATCGTGATTCCCAAACGTAATCAAAAATTCATCTTCTTTTTATAATTCCCAATAACCGCGAATTTTTTTCTAAAGTTTTTTTGTTACAAAATTTTATTTCCATTTGAATGGACCTTTTTTTTTTACTTTGACGCACGTGTCTAGTTTCTACAATTGAAAAAAAAAGAAACTCGTTACAGCAAAAAAAAAAGTGAATTGAATACACAAGTGAATGTAAATTGTTTCGAAGAAATCAAAGTTGCCGCCGTACCGCGCCACTACCGACTAAAATATGTTAAATAGAATTTGTGCGTGAGTCGAAAACAACAGTGTTGAATAATAATCCCGCCAAAAAAAAGAGTGCATTTATGTGATTTTGATTTTTTCTTGAGGTTAGGATTTTTCGAAAAATCAAAATGTGGTGGTTAATAGTGTTAATGTCAGTGAGAACAATTTGGGGTGCACACGGTGCATGTGAACCAATTAGAATAGAAATGTGCCGGGGACTTGGTTATAATGTAACAGCAATGCCAAATTTAATTGGTCATGAAGTTCAGGGTGATGCTGAATTTACATTGCAGACATTTAGTCCCTTAATTCAATACGGATGCAGGTAATGTGATTTTTTATAACTTCTTTTTTTGCATATGTATTTTTTATTGTTTTAAGGAATTTTATGCAATTTTTAAAAATTTATTCTACCATATTTGATCCGACATTTTTAATTTTGAAAAACTAACATCAAATTCCTAATCAACAACCTTGAAAACCCTCAAGTAACAAGTTTTAAGAGAATTTGAACAATTTTCAAAAAAAAACTTGACGCCATTTTGTTTCTGCCATTTTGAATTTTGCAAAACAACATCGAATTCGTAATCAGCGATCCCAAAAACCCCCGAATAACAAAATTCAAGCGAATTTGGACAATTTTCGAAAAAAAATTGACGCCATTTTGATTCCGCCATTTTGAATTTTGAAAATCAGACCTTGGATTCGTAATCTGCGATTTCAAAAACTCCCGAGTAACTGATTTTAATCAATTTCATGTAATTTGTAAAAATTTAATTCGCCATATTGCATCCGCCATTTTGAATTTTGAAAAACTAACTTCGAATTCGTAATCAGCGAGCCCAAAAACCCCCCGAATAGAGATTTTCAAGCAAATTTGAAAGATTTAAAAAAAAATTTCCGCCATATTGGATCCGCCATTTTGAATTATGTAAAACCGATGGCATATTCGTAAAAAGCGACCCCTAAAACACACAAATTTTTAACAATTTCATGCAATTTTTAAAAATTTAGTCTGCCATTCTGAGGTTGCCATTTTGAATTTTGAAAAACAAACATCGAATTTGTAATCAACGACTCCAAAAACCCTCGGAGTAATATTACGAATAAGTGAAATCATTGTTTTTGTTTTTACAATTTCTAAAACTTTCTTAGAACACATCGGCGCACATGTCTGCTTTATAAATGACATTTTAAGAACGCCTCGTGTTCCATAAATTGTTTTTAGAATACCAGACATAGTATTATAAATATAAAATGTTTTTTTAACAGACATAAGAAAATTTTTAAAAATAAAAATGATATGTTTTTCATACAACGAACTCTCTCAATTGAAAATCGTAATTTTTTTATGCAAATAATCAGTATTTTGCAATTTTCCCTCTCATATTACATTTTCACGTAAAAATAGTAAGGAGAAGAAATGAAGTTTATAAAATTCTGAGTAATTTACAAATATAGAACCATTTAGCTTAAAAATTGTCCGTGATGTGCTATTTGGAAAAAACACTTTTTTCCTTGATTTTCGAAAAAAGGGTCAAATTTGAAAGACGGTATCTTGGAAACTATTAGAGCTATGACCTTCTATTTTTTTGCAAATTCTCCAGAATTTCGTCAGCTATAACTTTTCAATTGGCCATTTTTTCGAAAATTGATTAGGAAAAGCGTAAAACTCGCTAAACTAAAACGTACCGGTTTTTTGTTTAAAAAAACCGGGTTTTTTCCGATAAGCATATCTCGGACAATTTTTAACCTAACGAGTTCGGGTTCTTTCTTCAAATTATTCAAAATTTTACACACTTTCCTTCTTCTTCTTACTTTTTGCGTAAAAATACAATGGAAGGTATTAAATTACAAATTTCCAAAACATTTTTTTTTATCAAAGTTACTTTTTCTTCTACTGATATAAATAACATTTTTTGTTTTTCTTCTACTGATATAAATAATATTGTTTCTTTTTCTTCTACTGATGTAAATAATATTTTTTGTTTTATTTTCAGCGCTCAATTACATCTGTTTTTGTGTTCTGTTTACGTTCCAATGTGCACGGAAAAAGTACCATCACCAATTGGACCATGCCGTGGACTTTGTGAACAAGTTCGTGCCCGTTGCTATCCAGTACTTCAAGGTTTTGGTTTTCCTTGGCCAGCGGCTTTAAATTGTTCCAAATTTCCACCGCAAAATAATCATCAACACATGTGTATGGAGGGACCCGGTGAACCTGGACCTGCGATTCCCATTCAGGTAACTAATTTTTTTTATGTCTCAGCTGCTCGTTAATTCTTCTTTAGCGATAAAATCAATTCCTAACAAGAAGATCTTGTTTTTAAAGAAGACTGTGGAAAAAATTTTTTCTTAAATGAAAAAAAAAAGAATATTGATAGTAGAAAATGAAAAATAGTGGCCCTGCTTTTTTTTGCGATAAATTTAGAACTGAACCGTAGTTAAGAATACATTTCCATGACCCTCATACATCAGGAGTTACTTAATGAAGCGGCTCTCTTTCTCTCTTCTTCCGTAGACGATTGGAGCCGGCAATGGACCTTGGGGTTGTTCGTGGTACGCCAAATCGGGTCTCTACATCTTTTTGAATCGCTCGGGGAGATGTGCGGCCGCTTGCGATGCCGATATTCTTTGGTCACAAAGGGATAAGAAAATCGCCGAGGCATGGACCGCAGCATTTGCAACCGTTTGCCTTTTCTCAGTTGCCGTGGCAATATTCACTGCATTAAAACCACGAAAACAATACGGAACTACAAATACAGCCGGTAAGTTTCAAATTTGTATAATACAAAATCTTAATTACAGAATTACATAAATACAGAATTTTAGTTTTTTGGTAAAAATTTTGAATTAGGAAAAAATTTTTTTTTGATTTGCAGAGAAAGCCATAACTTGTTTGGCCGTATGCCATGCGGTTGTCGCTGTTGGTTACGTGATTCGATTAGCTGCTGGACGAGTAGCTGTCGCGTGCACACAGGCAATTCCTTTGCACTCTCATCAAGATCAAGTGATCATTGCACAACATCAACAGCAATATCTCACTCAAGACGGTCTGGACAATCCGTACTGTGCAATTGTGTTTTTGATGCTCTACTATTTTGGCGGTGCTGCGAGTGTTTGGTGAGTAAATTTTTTTTGATATTTAGTACTAGGAAATGAAATGGATGATGCTGATCACTATACTACTGAAGATTTTGAAAATAGAAGCCAAAAAAATTATAAGGGTACTGATCATTATACTGAAGATTTTAGAAACTGGAACCCAAAAATTTTGGGGGTACTGATCATTATACTACTGAAGATTTAATTAGAACCCTTTGGAAAAGGGGATACTGCTCACTATACTACTGAAGATTTTGAAATTAAAACCTAAAAATTATAAGGGTACTGATCATTATACTACTGAAGATTTTGATCATAAAATTAATTCTAAG
The DNA here is from genome assembly GCF_019393585.1 of Leptopilina boulardi. Taxonomy (NCBI): domain Eukaryota; kingdom Metazoa; phylum Arthropoda; class Insecta; order Hymenoptera; family Figitidae; genus Leptopilina; species Leptopilina boulardi. The sequence goes on from NW_026137717.1 coordinate 479,272, forward strand.
CCAAAAATTTTTGTTAGTACAACAAACTGATTTTGCTCCAAAGTTTAGTCTGCATATACAGAAACTGATTCTAATCCAAAAAAAATGCTGTTGGTAAAGAAACAAATTTTGATTCCAAAAACAGAAAATTAATTTCAAAAAATCTGTTTCGTAAACCAACAGCAGAATTTGAATAAGAATCAGTTTCTTTAGCATAATTAATCTTCACATCAAAATCAGTCTAGAAACAAAATCACTTTCTAATTTTTTTAGTCCCATTAATTTTTAACAAAAATTTTAGAATTAGAACCAAAAAATTTCAATCAAAATCACTTTCCCTTAAGCTTGTTACCATCGAGTTAATAAGTATGTCGGTATAATTTAATTATTTTCCGCTCATATCCGTAACGGATTTATTTACTCACGCCTTTAAAATTAAGAAACAAGGTTAATTTTCAGATGTTTGTTTTTGTTTTCGCTGTTTTTTTTATGAAACCAGAGGTAATAAAGTAGCGTTGTTGAGGATTATGCTGCATGCTTCTTTTGCATTTATATATATATGTGGAGTACAAATACAAGGTATATTATAACGAAGAAAAAAGGGCGTACCGTGTGTATTATTTTTTGCTCGCCTCCTGTATTCTGCATCCTAGTATATATATATATATCGGAGCAACACAGAATGTTGGGTCATAATTTACATCCAAAGAGCCGATAAACATCGCGCCCTGCGGACACGAAGCCATGGTCCATGGACCCCTATAGGCACTCCCAAGCATTGTCCTCTTCCTTAACTCTTTCCCTCTCTCCCCATTTTCTGATTCCTCGCTTCTCCCTACCTCTTTTACCTTTCGAGAACCAGATACTCTCCTTGTTTACTTCCATCCAATATTTTTTCCTCTCTCTCGTTTGCTATTTTTTTTCGAGGCTCTTACTTTTTTTTGTCTCTCTTCTTTGCCTTCTTTAACCTCTTATACAGTCACCTGGGTATTTTTAAGTATCCAAGATTCGAAATCTGTACAATATGAGAGGGAAAGAGAAATTTAAACTCTGCCCTTTTGGGAATGTAAAAAAAGTCATCTTGTTAGCATGAGGCAAAAAAAAATCCGTATGTGTTTAAACAGAAACGTCTTTGTTTTAGCATATCGAATTTCTAGTTGGATTTTCAGTTCAAAATTGGAGGAATCGAAAAAGAGCATTATTTAAATAACAGTAGAAGAAAAAGTAATTACTATGAAAAAATTAGTATTTTTAGACGCTGTAACTTGTAATCACCAATTTGAAAATAAACTCTAAATTAGAATCCTAAAGTTTTATCACGTTCTGTAAAATTATTATCTGCTATCGCATTTGTACATTGCGTAAAACACTACTGCGCATCCTTCTTCTTCTTTTTAAATGACTTTAGGCCTAGCCGAGTCATCCATACACTTAGAATACTATCGCACATGTGTTATTGCTGGCTATTGCGCAGCCTCAGAATGCGTAGAACACTTCTGCGCATATGTACATTGCGCAGAACACCACGGCGCAATTGTACCCTGCGCACAGTATTTCTGCTCATCCAGGACATGCGCACACTACTTCCAAGCAATAAAAAACATTATTTTTCATTAAATTTCCCATAAATACAACAATTTATAACTTAAAATTCGAAAAAAATTTAATTCTAATTGAAAATTTCTTTTATTTTCCAAAACAAATTGTTTTTTTTTCCAAATTATCAAAATATAAATCAACTACAATTACGTTCTGTAAATTTTTTTAAAATATTTTAGCGTAAAATTTAGTGATTAGAAAAAAAAGGCGTATAAAATTTGTGACAAGCTTTCTTCCCTTCTCGTATATCTCACGCCCTATATGTCGGAATGCGATTGACTCCATGCATATATATCTGGCAACAAGGTTCCTAGAGTATCTCTCTCACACAGGTTGCTTGCTCTCTAACGGGTGTTCCTTACCTTAATTTACCAACCCTAAAAAAATTATAATTATCAAAAATCATTTCCAATCTAAAAAGATGTAACAAGGTTGCCGTTTTTTGATTGCGAAATGAAGGCGCAGTAACAAGTGAGACAATTTGCGTTACGTATGTGTGTAATGGAAAAGCAAAGTTAAATTTTATAGAGTAAATTGAAGTAGATATATATATATATATAAACGTAAATCAGTGCTTGTATAATTTTATGTTTGCTGGAAGCGTACAATTACCCAAGAAAAAAAAGAGAGAAAGAGAGAGAATCGTTCATCCACCTTTCTTGTATGTTGAGGGACCACCCGTTAGAAGCGCTAAGATGAGCCTCTCAACATAAACGGAATGGGTTGAAGGAAAGGGGAACAAGAGGTGAATCAGGATGGGGAGTCAAAGGCTCGTTAGCGGCACGAGGGGAGTCAAAACACTGTTGCCAGATTGTTATCCCTACTCTTTTTGCATTTCAATGTAAATTCCCTCACAAAATGCAACATCGCGATTGCATGCTTATATATATAGAGGTAGGCAGAGGGATATCTTTCGATTAATCCCGCCACGGGACACAACCAAACGAGAATCAAGTTGTTTTTCTTTTTAAAATAGAAAAAGAAATCACTTTTTGCTGTATGGGATTTTATATACGTAAATAACTGATTATCATCCAAATTGTTTTCAATTGCAGAATTTGATTTTAGAGCAAAAAGTGATTTTGGAAAAGGATTTTCATCCAAAGATTAATTTTTGTACGGAAACTGATTCTGGTACAGAAGCTATTGGTATAGAGATAGTAATTTTTAGGGATTGATTTTAGTTGAAAAATTGTTGGTACAGAAACTGATTTTGAATCGAAGGGTAATTTTCGAACAGAAACGGATTAATGTCACCGAATTGTTGTTGGTACGAAAATAGATTTTGATCCAAATGTTAATTTTCATTTAGCGAAACAAATTTTGGTTCAAAAATTATTGATACAGAAAGTTATTTTAATTGAAGATTTCTAATCAAAAAATTGTTGCACCCAAACTGATTTTCCTCTAAAATTTAGTTATCCTACACGAAATTAAAATTCTGTTTGGCAAAAGATTGGGTTAAAAAAACTGATTTTGCCTCTAAAATTTAATTCAGCTTTTAAAAAGTGTCGCAGAAAGTGTTTCTAACTCAAAAAAAAAATTGTTGTTCCTTTATAACCGGATTCCAAAAACTTGTTCACATACAGAAAGAGATACAATCCAAAATCTTGTTTCTCGTATACAGAAACAGATTCTAATCAAAAAATATCTTTCTCATAAAGAAACAAATTCTGATGAATAATTTGCAAAAATTTCCAAATAGATTATTGCTCTACCTTCATTATACATTATAGATTATAGACATACAGGCATCAGGAGTGATTTGTTTGTTTTTCAAACTCGTTTTAGAGGAAGGCCGCCGCCTCCTCCTCGCCCGCACACATTTTCGGTCCATAGACACCGCAAGTATTAATAGCATTTTGCCTGATATCTGTCGAGGGTAAAATATAATAATTGATGGGTAGAGAGAGAGAAAAGAGTTTAGAAAAATAATTCTCCCTTTCTTTCTCTCTTTAGCAAATAATTCTTTATTCTTGCCCTATGAAATTATCTCAAAATACCATATTCAATTTAGAACACATAAATGTCAAATATTAAATGATTTCGTAATTGATTGTGATTTAAAAGAGTGTCACTTCTTTGTGTGTAAATAAAACAGAACTTGGGCATAATAATTTAACTTAATTCACCCATCGTTTGACTCTTTAAACGCTGATCCATTTCTTTAGTGGTACTATTAAGATGACATGGCTCATAATTTATTCCTTAGACATTTTGAATTACTTCTATGTTTGCTAAATATATATAGAAAAGAGAGAGAGAGAGAGAGAAGGAGAGTTTTATTGAAATCTATTCCAGTGAACGAGTTACACAAACAATGCCTATTGTTTGAAATTCCTAGTATTTCAGATTTCCAATAACTAACATCCAAAGTTATATTGCCTACAAAGTCTGCAAGTTTCCTTTACCTTCTTTCTCTCTTCTACTTTATCTCATCTTCTTCTTCTTGAGAGAATTTCTCTTCTCTCGTCTTGAGAACAAGGTATATATATATATTGAAGAAAAAGATGAACAACAAGTCGAAAAGGCGGCCAGCATGCTGATCCATCATCTCTCTTCGCGAAGCCGACTGTGCGCGCATAGTCTCGGGGGGCCCTTCATGATGCATAAGAGAGCCAATTTTCAGGGACTTATCTCTCTCTCTTTCTTTTTCTCTCTTTCCTTTCGACTCATGCCTCCGGACTTTGTGTATAGGCTCTTGGTTATACATATAGGGATCATGCAAATGTCGGACGGAAATGATTAAAACTCGAAAACCAGTCTCGAGGTTTAAAAAGATATATAAAACTGATGGATGCGGTATATATATATCGGATTTGTGCGAGAGCGAGTCTTTGGAGTTTAATTGATTTGAATCTTTAACCAGATGAAAAGTTGTAGCACAACTGTTATAAGATTCTATATTAATTCAACACGCAGAGATATGGGTTCTATATATATATATATATGTAGAAAGATAATTTGACCAATTTATCATTTTATTTCCAATATCCTAGACTTGTAATTAATAGTAAAGGATAGAAAAAAGGAATGAAAGTAAAATGAACAAGAAATAGGAACCTGTTTTTTGAAATATATTCTATTTTTTCGGATTTATAATTGGAGGTTTTCTTTTCGTATTATGATGAGTTGAAATATTAAATGTACTGCGCGGCTGTAGAATGTTTAAAAAGGCATTGCGCAGCTGTATTTTTAGTAAAAGACGTGTGTATGATGAGTAGAAGACTGTCGCATAGGTTTCGAATGTCTAAAATAACATTGCGCAGCCTTGTACAATGCGTAGAAGGTTACTGCGCAGTCTCAGAATGCGTAGAACAGCACCGCGCATCTGTACACTGCGCAAAACACTATTGCGCATACTTACACTGCGTAGACTACTATAACGCATGTGTAAAAAGGTATTGCGCAACCTCAGAATGCGTAGAAAACTTCTGCGCTTCAGTACACTGCGTAAAATACTATCGCGCATGTGTAGAAGGCTATTGCGCAGCCTCAGAATGCGTAGAACACTTCTGCCCATCTGTACATTGTGTAAAACACTTCTACGGATATGTACACTGCGTAGAACACTACAGCGCATTTGTACACTGCGCACAATACTTCTGCTCATCCAGGACATGCGCACAATACTTCAAAGCAATCAAAAACGTCATTTTTCATTAAATTTACCCTAAATACAACAATTTATAACCTAAAAATTGAAAAAAATCCAATTCTAATTAAAATTTTTTTTTATTTCCCAAAAAATTATCAAAATATAAATCAAATATAATGGAAATTATTGGATGTAAGATTTCAACGTTGAGTTTTGAATATAACAAATTTCTTTTTGAACCATTGGAAACATGTAGAATAATAAAAGTAATAAAAAAAATGATGATAATGATGCGTGTGCCAAGGTGACTCTGCTTGTCAGAAATGGAGGTGGTCCAATGGTTAAGGAAAAGATGGAAAGGGGGGTTAGGTGGGGGAGGGGGATATATAACGACTCGCTAACTAACAAAACAAACACGAAGTGGCTAGGTACCCCTCTCTCATCTCATCTCGCCTGATTATATACCCCGGAGCGACGACGTGGTATATACGACGAACCGCGCTGGGGTTGCATTTATTTTAATTTTTTTTTTTTTGATTTTTTATTTTTAAACCATCTTCTTCTCTCGTTTTCCTTTCTACCTGGTTGGAAGATAAGGCCGACTAAAATGATGTTTTGAAAAAAAAATAATTCGTTTTTTAAGACTAACTCATGGATTGTATATTGCTTCAAGTGTAGAGCTGGTATTTTGTTATTGTTAGAAATTTAAAAAAATTTTAAAATAGATTCAAACTAGTTTCAAAATAGGTTCAAAATAGTTTCAAACTAGTTTCAAAATAGGTTCAAAATAGTTTCAAACTAGTTTCAAAATAGGTTCAAAATAGTTTCAAACCAGTTTCAAAATAGTTTCAAACCAGTTTCGAAATAAGTTCAAAATACGTTCAAAATAATTTCATACTATTTTCAAAATAGGTTCAACATAGTTTAAACTACTTTCAAAATAGGTTCAATATAGTTTAAACTAGTTTCAAAATAGGTTCAAACTATTTTCAAACTAGTTTCAAAATAGTTTTAAACTAGTTTGAAAATAGGTTCAAACTAGTTTCAAAATATGTTGAAAATAGTTTTAAACTAGTTTCATTATTATTTGATAATAAAAATAATAAAAAGTTTTATACTTTTTTTTCCAACAATAAAATGAATATATTTAAAAATTCCAATTTCTTTTTAACCTCCAAAAGACGTTCGAGAGGGACATATTTTGCATAATTGGAAATGAAAATACTGCGAAATCATATATATACATATATATATATATATATATATATATATATATATATATATATACATAGATACATATGTACGCAAATACGATGATCCCTATTTTGCAAATTGGCCATGAATACCAAAAAGTCTTTGCGCAAATAAAAAAGAAAAGAAGAAAAAGAAAAGAAAGAAAAAAAAAGAAAAACTGTCACCCCAAAAAGGAAGTATGCCAGACAGATGCATTTTTGCAGATCTTTTAAATTCGCGCACATGGTCCTAATTAGAAGATTTTTCGAGTAAAAATTTCCGGAATAAATATATTTTCAGTTTAAATGTAAAACAGAAAAAAAATAAAATAAAATAAAAAGCAGAATTACACAAAAAAACGGATTCAAAAATTTGAATAGAAATAGAAAATTCTAAATATAAAAAAAATTTTGATTCAAAAATGCAAATAGAAATAAAAAATTCTATATTTTAAAAAATAAATTTGGGTTTAAAAATCCAAATAGAAATGAAAAAATTCTAAATACAAAAAAAATAAAAAAAAATAATGAAAAAGGAATCAAAAATTCTCACATGTGACAATAAGCGGAAGTTTCTAAAAAGTTAAAAAAAAAAACTATGAAGAAAAATGAAAATAATACAAGAGACACCTGCCAGGCAAAAAAAGCGACAAACAATATATATATATATATATATATATATATATATGTATAACATCTGGCTCTATACGTTTCATCTGCTTTGCGTTCCGAGTGATTGACAATAGTGATTAAAAACCAAGACACGGACTGTTAACGAAAACATCGAGTTTGCAAATTTACAATCTGTCAAAACAAAAAAATATAGAATTAAAAAGACATTTTTTTTGAGCCTTCAGCAGAGAAAACAAGATTTTTTTTTTTTTTTATCGAAAGGAGAGATAAATTATGAAAGCTAATTAAAGACAGAGTTGTTCGGAATCCAAAGCGCTAAAGTGTTTTAGAGAAAGAACAGAAATAGAGGATGAGAAATTTTTTTGATGTGATGCAGCAAAAGATGACAAATGATTTTCTCGATGAATTTCAACGTGAAAAGAGAGAATATTAAATTAAAAAAAAAAAAAAATTTCCAAGAAGTATGTAATTAAATAAATTTTCGATTATATTTTGACTTTCTTTGACCAAATTTTACCTACTTTGACCAAAATTGACCTATATTGGACCTATGTTGACCAATTTTTACCTTTTTTGACAAAAATTGACCTATATTGAACCTACTTTGACCAATTTTGACCTATATTGTACCTACGGTGGCCAATTTTTACCTATCTTGACCAATTTTGACCTATATTGAACCTATGTTGAGCAATTTCTACCTACTGTGACCAAATTTGACCTAGTCTGACGAAATTTGACCTATTTTTACCTACTATGACCTACTTTAACCAAAATTACCTATGTTGGACTATTTTTACTTATATCGACCTAAGTTGACATATTTTAACCTAATTTGACCTATTTTGGAGAAATTTGACCTACTTGAACCAAATTTGACCTATGTTGGCCTATTTTCACCCTATATTGTAACTACATTAAAACTAATATAAACCTATACCTAATTTATTTCTACCCCATTTGACCTATTTTTGACTTACTGTTGACCTTTTTAGACCTAAATACTTTTGTATACCTACTTTTACCCTATTTAGACCTACTTTTACCTTTTTTTCAAAAAAAAAAAAACTGAAATTTTCGATCTACTATAGGAAATTTTGAGACAATAACATTATGTCCGTTACACAATAGTCTGTATAACCCCTCCTCCCCCACTCGCCCTGTAAGGGAATGAGTTTTTTTCTGATTCTTCCCGGATTGTTGTATATGTACGCGAGGGGGAAGAATTGCAAAAAACTCTCTCTCTCTCTCGTCAAGTCGACGAATCACTCTCCTCCCCCCCTCTCTCTGTCTCTCTCGTAATTCACGATGAATGAAGTGACTCACAACAACAACACAGGGATAAAAATGTTGGCTCGTGTGTGCAGAGGAGTTTCATAGGCGAGAATCTCTGCCGCGTTGAGTAAAGTGAGTGAGTGGATTGAGTGAGTTAGAAAGAGAGAGAACTATATCCCTTCACGTTCAAGGCCAATCTCGTTCGCATTTCTCGTTGTTGAGCGCAGAGAGAGAGAGAGAGAGAGGAACGCTGATAAAAAGACAACCCTAACGAGGCGTTAACACCTCAAGGAATTCTCAACATATATATATTTATATAATGAGAGAAAGAGAGAGAGAAGCCTTTTCATCGAGGAGAAGATTTCTATCGCTCATCGAGTCTCACAAAGAAATACTTGTTTAACTCGCAATTCGATTTATCATGAAGAAGAAATTATATTACTAACGAAACGAGAGAGAGAAAGAGAGAGTTGAATACAATCCTCTCATTGCTGTGGTTTCATATTTCAAACTATAAAGAATGTTTTTGATTCGTCAATTAATGCGCTTGTCCAAGAGTTTTTTAAAAATGGCTGCCACAATTCCAAACAGCTGATTATGCCTCATATTTAAGGAGAAATTGACGAAAACTACTTTTTTTCTTTATAAATATATTAATTTAATAAGTTAATATTATTATAATTATAATTAATTATTATTTAATATAATTAATAAATAATAATAATAATAATAATATAACTAGTTTTTTATAATAATTAGTTATAGTATACTTTATAGTTATAGTTAGTACTATAATAGTACTATAATTAGTTATAGTACATAAAAAATTAATTTTATTATTATTATTATTATAGATAATTTTTCCTTTTTTCAAAAAAAATACTGTTCACAACTGAATAAAATGGTTTCAATAAATTGTAACGGGAATTTAAAATAAAAATATTAACCACATAATCAGCAAAAAAAAAAAATATTTTCAATTTGTATTTATTATATATATACAAATTTTAAGTGCGAGGTGCTAAGCGCGTTTTATTATATATTATTTATATTTTTCTTTGCTGTTTATTTTTTTTGCATTCAATTTTTTTTTTTTTTTTTTTTTCTTTTGTGAACTTGGGAAATCGTGAAGTGGGTGCGAGACGAGACCCAGAAGCGATGATGAGACAGGACTACCGGATTCCAGAATCGACTTTGAAACACAAATAACATGAAATGAGCAAACAACTACCAACTCTCTCGCGTCGTCTCTCAGTCAGCAAACTGTTCTCTTCTTTTGCCTCTGGTCGAATACATTTTTACCGTGTTTCAGAAAAATAAATATCTGTACAATTGAAAAAGTTGGACTGAGTTGTTGAAAGATTTTTTTTTTTTTTTAATATACAAATTTGGTTTGTCAAAAGAAAATTAATAAATAATAATCATTATTATTAAATTAATAAGTAATAATAATTATTATTAAATTAACAAATAATAATTGTCATTAAATTAATAAGTAATAATAATTATTAAATTAGTACCTAAATAATAATAATTATTATTTTCCTAGTAATATTTATTGATTATTTATTTATTAAATAAATAAATTTATTTATTAAGGCCAGTACCACAAAGTAGTTTTAAAGGCTACTTCTACAATACACTTTGAGAAATTACGATTTTCAGAAATTTAAGGTTGGTTTCCATTGTCCCCACTTGCCATTATTTTCGTCAACTACCGCACACTGCTCTAGTAAACATTTAGTGACTTTATTGTTAAAATTAAAAGTTACTATAAAGTTACTAAATTTTTACTAGAGCAGGGTGCGGTAGTTGACGAGAATTATGACAAATGGCGAGTGGTGACAATGGAAACCAACCTTAATACTTCCTTTAAGGCCGATTCTGCAATGTAGTTTTTAAAGTCAATTGTACAATCTATTTTTAAAATCTGCCTTTACGAAAATTTATTTATTATTTTTATTTATTTATTATTTTTTTTCTTTATTATTATTATTATTATTATTTATATTTTATTTTTTTAAGGCCGATTCTACAATGCACTTTTTAAAAACAATCGCAAAATGTATTTTTAACGTCTGCCTCTACAAACATTTATTTAATAACATTATTTACTAATTATTATTTTCTTTATTATTAATTATTTTCTTAAAGTCCGATTCTGCAATGTAGTTGTACAATGTATTTTTAAAATCTGCGCGCGCATCCAGTTTATGGTGGGGATAACCAATTTTCGATTGGTCATTATCCCCACTCTTTTTAAATAAAACGCAGTGTTCTCTAAAAAAAACGATGAAAAAAATTAATATCTATTTTTTTCAATACAAAGTTACAAATTTAAAAGAAGAAAGAAAAAAATTAACTGAAATTTCAAGGAGACAATTTAATTTCCCTTTAACAGGCTTGTTACCAGAACCGACTTGTAATTAATAATTGCAAAAAATAATTCAACTCCTGGAAGAATATATAAAAGTATATATAAATAATGTAGCAATGCTTTGCATGCGTGATAGCGCCCAACCAATTTTTTTTCATCATTATTATTATTATTATTATTATATCTTGAGGCTCGATCACTCAACGAGAAAATTACCCCAAGAATGATTGGTCGATGAGATTATTGGCAAAAGAGGACCAATAATTAGAGACAAATTATCGTGAGTGTTTGTTTTACTCACTGGCTTGGATAAAAATGCAGGTGTGTGTGTTTTTTTTTTTTTTGGTTAACTATGGACGCTCACTTTTTCTCCCCTTCTTTTTTTCTACTCCATGGGAAACATTAAACTCTTCGTACAATAATAATAATAAGTGTATTTTTCGAAGAAAAACTATTATTTTTTACGGCAATAAATTCCGCACTGGTTTTTTTAAAAGCAAAATTCCAAAGAAGTATAATAAATAAAAAATAATACACACTTTCTTTTTAATTAATAAAATATTTTCAATTGTAGACGGACCATTATAGTCTTCGGACTATAAGAAAATATTTTCCATTGTAGAGAGACCTTTATAGTTTTGTCGGAATATAAGAAAATATTTTCCATTGTAGAGAGACCTTTATAGTTTTGTCGGAATATAAGAAAATATTTTCAATTGTAAATGGACCATTATAGTTTTCGATTAATAACAAAATATCGTCTATTGTATATCGGACCATTACAGTCTTCGGACTATAAGAAAATATTTTCAATTGTAGACGGACCATTACAGTTTTTGGTTTATAACAAAATATTGTCAATTGTAGACGAACCATTATAATTTTCGGACAATTTAAAACTGATTCTACAATATGTAATTATGTTCCATTGCAATGTATTAGTAAATTGTTAAGCGTATAGTGTTTATTTTCTATACCATTGTGGAATTGGCCTAATCCGAGATGTGCAGTAGTTTTATTTAACATTCACGCATGCGCAGTGGTGTTGTACGCATGTTACACATGCGCAGTAACGTAATATGGTATTTACGCATGCGCAACAGTGTTGTACATGCGCAGTGGGGTAATATGACATTTACGCATGCGCAGTACTGTTATGCGATGTTAATACATGCGCAGTAGAGTTATACACGTCCTATGCATGCGCAAAAATGTAATAAGACACCTATAAACGAAAAAATAATGCAAAAATCAAATTTGCTAACAGAATATAAAAATAGGTCGTACGCTACATTGTTTGAGATAGAACATTTTTTTTAACGGGTATAAATATTGCTTTTTGGGTCGTATATATATATATATATATTGTTTTTCTCCTTCCTTTTTTCTCTTTTCTCTTCTTGGGATTGCAATTTGGTTAACGAGAGAGGTAAAGGAATGGGAATACGTACATATATAATTATACAATCATGAGTTTGGGTCCAGAGAGTGAATTCCCCAGTATCCAAGAGTGCTTCTCTTCTTCTTCGTCTTCTTTTCTTCTTCTCACTCCTCATACCTCTCTCTACTTCTCCCTCCTCTGTTTTTCAAGGCGACCCTGAACTTTCTCAGGTACTTAAAACAGGCCCAAACTCACGACTGTGTTTGTGAGTCTTTCAAAGAGAGAGAGAGAGAGAGAGAGAGAGACGAAGCAATCTTTCGAAAAAGAAAGAGTTAGAGAACGACGAAGACTGGAACTTATAGAACGTACTTCTTTGCGTTTGCATGTCCTCTTCGACGCGACCGGTTTGCTGGTTTTAGGTTTCATCGAAATTGTACGCGACGATTCTCGCACGCCGGGAGCCTTTTAAAATAATTATTTGTTAAAAGAAAGCCACATTTTTCTTTGTCACGATTCAAACAAGGAGAGAAGAGTGAGGGGGGAGGAGGGGTTAACCCCCCACTTTTTATTTTGGTCCTCTAATTATTATTATTATTATTATTATTATTATTATTTTTACTATTATTTTTATTATTATTTTATTGCTATTATTGTTATTGTAATAATAATAATAATAACAACAACAACATATTATTGTAAACAGACAATTATTGTTTTCGGACAATTGAAAACCAATTCTACAATAAATTAATTTAGAATACAATTGCAAATTATGTCAATTGAATTGTTATAAGTAGCGTTTTGTAGTATAAACAATTGTAGAATTGGCCTAAGACTTACAAATATTTGTAATGGTCTTTCAACAATACAAAAAAAAATTAGTTTTTAGTGGAAAATAATTTTTATTCTTTTCATTTTTTTTATCTATTTATTAAATTTGCGCATTTTCGATGTATTGTAGACGGACAATAATTGTTTTCAAACAATTTAAAACCGTTTCTACAATGGATTAATATTATATACAATTGCAAATTGCGTCAAATTTAAATTTGTTATGAGTAGCGTTTGCATTGTAGACGATTGTAGAAATGGCCTAAGACTTACGTAATCGTGTAAGGGTCTTTCTACAATGCAAAAAAAAAAATTTTTTTTTTTCTATTTCTAAGTGAAGTTAAATCTAAAGATTGTTAAATTGGCCTAAAACTTACGCAATCATCCGCGAAAGGGTCTTTTTACAATGCAAAAAAAAATCGTCACGAAAAAAGGGGCAATAAGGGTAAATATAGAATTTTTTACGAGTAGCGTTTTTGCATTATAGACAATTGTGGAATAAAGCCTAAGATTTAAGGTCTTTCTACAATGCAAAAAAAATTTTTAAAAAAAAATTTTTTTTTCTTCTATTTTTAGGTGGGTGGTAATTTGTGCATGGTGGTGTATTGTTGCAAGAAAATGGACAAAATCACCGGACAATTGTAAAGAAAATGGATTTGGCCTACAACATGGATTTTCAACTGTGGGTTCAGTTGCTGCTTGGGGACTTCCGGCTGCACATACAATTGCTGTTTTAGTAACAAGAGACGTTGACGCTGATGAACTCAGTGGTAAGTGTTGCCATAAATAAATAAATAATTATTATTATTTTTATTATTATTACTATTATTATTATTATTATTATTCCCTATGAAAAATTGACTACTGGCGCAGTACTGGTACCAGAATCGCGCCAGTACTCCTCCAGTAGTCAATTTTTAATAGGGTTATTCTAAACCAATTAATATTTTAATAATTTTTTTTTTTTCAAATTGACTTGAATATTACGAAAGAAGTGTGATTAAAAGAAAAGAAGATGAAAAAAAAATGAAAATAATATTTCCGTGGAACAAGCTCGAGAGAAATGTGAAGGAGCCTCTCCTCGAAGGTTTCTCAGTTAGGTCTCGTTATGCTGCTTGGTTTATGAGACTGATGTCCATTGGCGTAGTTATGTTTGAGTGTTGTCTTTGGTAAAAAAAAAGTGCAAAATGTCTTTAATTTTAGATGCGAAAAAAAACAAATAATAATTGTTTTAAAAAAAAAATTTATTAAAAAAAAGAAAAAATTTTTTGAATTTTAGAATTCTAAAAAAAGAAAAAATTTTAAAATTCCAAAAAGAAAGAGAAGAATTTAAAAATCATAAACTTTTGAAAATAATGTAAATTTTCTCGAAAAATTTATTTATATTCCCATTTGTTATACAATTCTATCTTAAAAACAATTATTATTATTCTCTCTCTCTCTCAGTGTTCATGTGCGGCTCTAATCTTAGAAATGTTTGGAATAATATAGATTGTTTATCTTTTACTATCTAAATTTACGCTTGAATTGATAGATATATACATATATAGATATACATCTCTCTCTCTCTATCTTGATAGTGTTCATTTGATGTTTCAATCTATTCACTTCACTATATCTTTTGAAAAGTTGGGATTTTTTTTTCTGTTTTCATTATTGTACGCGCTCCGATTTATATCTCTTTAAATAAACAAAAATACACTTGAAAAAAGATCAACTATTATTGACGTGTGTTTACGTTATTCAAAAAAAAAAAAAAAAAAAAAAATGAAGAGCAAGAAAACTACAATTTACTGTAAAATTAAATATATTTAAAAAAAATTGAATTTTTATTTAAAATATTTTTTAAAAAAATATAGAAGAAAAAAAGTATACATAATCGATAGGGAAAAAAACAATTTTGTTTTCTTAGAAGAGAACATTTTTACATGAGTAACGTTTAATTTTAAGAAAAAAACAGTTGATTTTTAAAAAATTTCCTCAATTTTCGATTAGCGGTTTAAATTTTCTTTAAATCTGATGCCAAATTCGTAATCAGCGACCCCAAAAACCCCCGAGCAGTGATTTTCAATCGAATTTGAGCGATTTTGAAAAAAAATTTCCACCATATTGGATCCGCCATTTTGAATTTTGAAAATCTGTTACCAAATTCGTAATCAGCGACCCCTAAAACCCCCGGGTAACTAGTTTCAAGCAAATCCAATGAATTTTCAAAAATCCGCTCACCATATTGGATCCGCCATTTTGAATTTTGGAAATGCAATACCAAATTCGTAATCGGCGACCCAAACAACCCCCGGAGTAGGGATTTTCAATCGAATTTGAGCGATTTTGAAAAAGACTTTTCTCCATATTGGATCCGCCATTTTGAATTTTTAAAAACATAAGGCTAAAAATAATGTGGACTTAAGGCCCAAAAAGTAAATTTCTGAATTTAGTAGAAAATTACAATTTTGTTCCCTAAGACATAAATATATATATACATAGTAATTTGAGGCCTCATTGCAAAAATATAGGGCCCAATTTTTTTGGGGGCCTTAGGGACTCAAAATCTTTTTCAATTTAGATCAAATTTTTATTTATTAATAAAATAAGGCCCAATTTTGAAAGAGACTTAGTTTAGTAAATTTTTGTAATACATAAAATATAAAGCCTAATAAGGTGGGATTTTGGGGCCCAAATTTTTTTTTTTGGGACTTATAGTACAAAATTTCTTTTGGAACAAAAACAGTTTATTTTTTACAAAAAAAAAAAATAATTTGTACCGTAAATCCCAAAAATAAATTTTATAATTATAAATATTTCTTTATATATTGGGACTTAGGACCCAAAATTTTTGGGACTTAAAAGTTTTTTTTTGAACTTACTGTTTAAAATTTTTTTTTTTTAAAGATAACCGTTTATATACAAACGTTTTTTTTCCAAAAAAAATTTTGTACTGTAAGTCCCAAAATTTTTGGGTCCTATGTCCCAATATTTATTTTTTTTTAATATATTAGAATCAAATCAAACGGAATTTTGTAGGTGGGGAAGAAATATTTTTCAAGATTTAATAATAATAAATAAAAAAAAAAAAAAAAAATTACTGTCGGTGAATAAGTAGGAGAGGGGGTATATAGTTGGATGTCGGAAAAGATGAAAGTAACCGATTCTACATATATATATATATATAAAGACCTAAGGAATCCTTTGGAGACTTTTCAAGTCCGAATTTCTTCGAGTTAACCACACGACGGTTGATTATGCTAATACGAAACGAGAGCTCTGTTTATAATGCTGCCGGATAACTTTTATATATATATATATATATATGTATGTGTGTGTGTTAGTATCGCGCGCGGAACGCAAGAAACGCAAAACTATATATATATATATAAGATTAGCATCTTGGAATTGAAACGCACGCCTTTTCCATAGTACAAAAGAACGTTTTTACCATTTGCGACTTTTAAAGCAACTTTCTGCAAATGGCCGACAATTTTCATTATCTTTTTTTACCCTAGAAGCATATCTGTTTCAAAGTAGAATTTTTTTGTTAAAATTATTCTCTCAACATGTGAATATTATTATTATTATTATTAAATTTGTACTTTAGCGAATACAATGTAGGGGAAAAAAAACTATTCTTGGAATTATGCGAACATAACAATTTAGAAGTCGATGATGGTTACATTTTGGATTGGGGAATTTTGAAATAGGCATTAAAAAAAATTCCAGTTATTAATACAGGGAAAGAAGCGAACATAATCTTAAAAATTCCAATTAAAAGTGAGGTAGCGAACATAACCTTAAAAAATTTTTTATTAGAAGTCAAATAGCGAATATAACCTCAAAATTCTATTTACAAGTCAAGTAGCGAACATAACCTCAAAAATTCAAATTACAAATTAAGAAGCGAGCATAACCTTATATTTAAGATGATAGTTATTACGATAATAATAATAATAATAATAATAATAAAAATAATGGTAACAATTAAAATTATTATAATATAATAATAATAATTATAATAATAATTATTATTATTATCATACATAACCTGAAAAGTGAGGACGATAACATAACCTCTAACCTTATATCTAACTATTATTTATAATAATTATAACAGAGGTCAAGATAAACGTTAAACTAAACATAACCTCAAAAAATGTATGTCAAAAATACATGTAATTTCATTAAAAAAAAAATGGTTATACGTTTTCTAAACTTGCAGGTTCAACAAACGAGAAATTATAAACATGAGTTTCCGCGTTATTTTTGTTTTTTTTCTTATTTATTTTTTTTTTTTTTTTGAAACGAACATAACCATCAAGATTGTAAATTTTAAAGAATGCAAAAAGTTGTTTTCCTCTTGTATATCTGTATATATGCATGTGTTTAATTTTTTTTTGGTATATGAACAAAAACATAACCTCTATTTTTTCTTACTCTCCCCTTCTCTCTCTCTCTCTCACTCTTGTTGTACATTGACATTAACTTACAATATAAAAGCCGGACAGATTGGTATTTGAAATACTTGATAATAAAAAGTTGTCAGTCAACAATGATGCGTTTCAGGCACGCGACGACTTGTTCTCTTCCTCCTTTACGCTCTTCGATCCGTTACCCCCTCACCCCCCTCTCTCTCACTCCTTCCTCTACTCTATTACTCAAATTTCATTGGTTAACATTTTTTTTTCTCTCTTTCTCACATTTCTCTCTCTCTCTATCTCATGATAATTATCTTACGAATTTCGATTTTCTGTTGAGGTTATGTTATGTGAAGAATTTCAAAACTTTGATACAAACATGTCGAGTATTCCAACAATCGCGTGCCATTCATTCAGTGTCTTGATATTTTCGCACGCGTTGTCAGTTTGTTAAATGATCTTGACACAATTATATAAATGCGAGGGTGAAGAGAAATTGTGGCTTAATGGTTCTTTTTTCGTTTTTTTTTAGTAATAATATAATAATAATAATAATAATAAATAATAATAAAAATTATATTAATAATAATAACATAATTTTTTTACAATTATTCAAAAAAAATTCTAACATAACCTCAAAATTTACGATTATATAAGTCAAGTGGCCTCACTGGGTTAAGAGACTAAAATCGGCAAACATATAACCTCAACAATATGTATCAAATGACGATTATATCTTCCGAAATACAAAGTTGATAGGTTCCAGGGTGAACATAACTTTAAAAACAAAAAGAAAAAAATAACGAAAACCGAAAAAAAGTCAAACATAACCTCAAAAGTAAGTCAAGATTTCGATCAAGTAGTAATTTCAAAAGGTAAAATTAAAAGTCAAAAACATAGTTCTAAAAACGAACATAACCTTTAAAACTTTAATATAGATTTATTTTCTCGTTAGGTAAATTAAAAAAATAAAAAAAATTGTTATTTTCAATCTCAACAATTACAACTTTTGAATCTCGGGGCAGTTATAATCACAAGATACAGAGAGAAATAAAAGGGGGTTAAGGGGGACGGGGTGGGGGGTGGGAGTTCATTTCGTTGGCCTCGACTTTACCGGTATCTTTGTAGTCATCTTGTTTCGTGAAACACGAGTGCTCAATGAGATCAGACCTGGTTCGAATATATATATATATAAAAGAAAGGCCCCTCCCTCCCCCCTTATAGTATAGTGGAACTTTGCGAACGCATACTAACTTGTACCCGCAGCCTCTCTCTCTCTCTTTCTTCTTTGGTATATATCTACACGTTCTCATCTAAATTGCTTCTCATTTTCTCTTCTTCTTTACAACTATGCTCCCACTCCTCCTTCACCCCCTTGAAGAATCTTTCTTGACCCTTCCTTTGCTTTCCCCCTTCTGTAACCCCCCTTCCACCTTTTTCTCCCTTCCATTCCGCGAGCCTCAACCTCGGTCTTTGGATGCTGCATCCCTATGGCCCCCATCGTCTTTTTCTTCTTCTTCTTTTTTCCTCTACTTATAAGAACTGAAGCCCTCGAGTAGGTCGATCACCTTCGAAAGGTGTTGAAAGGTTATTTTGTACAATATCCCCCTTTCGGTTTTTACCACAGAAAAATTCTTTTGGCGAAAATAATATAAATTTTTTTATTGGAGGTTTTTTTTTAAACACATTGCTTGTTTCATTGTTATTTACTTTAATTTTACGTAGTAAAAATATTGGAAAGTTGAAATTTTATTTTAAAAAAACAATTGTTTATTCTCGAAATATGATTGAAAAAGTTGTGATTTTGAAAATTAGTGTTTGTATATTGTTATTGCGCAGTTATAAAGTTGAAATGTACTTAATGCGCAGCTATAGATACCATAGAGATCTACTGCGCAGCCATAGATACTATACAGATCTACTGCGCAGCCATATATGCTATGGAGATCTACTGCGCAGCTACAGATGCGCAGCTATAGATACTATACGGATCTACTGCGCAGTCGTAGTTTGTAATATCATAACTGTCATACAGAACTACTAGGCAGTCATAATCGTACTGATCTACTGCGCAGGTAATTAATTCCGCGCAGATCTATTGCGCATCCATAGAAGTTCTACATTGATCTATTGCGCATTCATAATGTTTCTATACTTTTACTGCACAGCAAAAAGATAACAAACCAATTTTTAATATTGAAATAAAAACCAAAAAATAAATGTACTTCTACAATTCATTTTTTATTATGTCTCTAAAATTTTTTTAACAAGAAAAAATTAATAATTTAATTTATATATTATTCTTTTTGAACAAAAAGGAAAAATTTAATAAACTGCGGCATTGTATTCAAAAAATACATTGGGCACAAAATTTACTTCGCTATCGTTAAATCCACCTTCCCTTACTTCCTCTCCCCCTACATCCATGAATGATCAGGCCTTTGTTCCGGGAGAGTATTTAATGTCCCCATCGTATTGCAAGTGTCTTTTCCCGTGTGTATATGTTTTTAATGGGCATTCGGCGCGGGAATCGTCTTTTATTATCAAAAAAAAAACAAAAATAAATAAAGGACACATTTTTTTTTACACGGGTGCTACTTGCGGCTGCCCTTATAATTCTCATGCAAAAAGGGTCTTCGTATATGTATACGAAAGGCACGTTGTCGTGAACGAGCCGCTAAACGCATTCTACGTCTTATGTATATTCCCTCGTGGGTTCTTCTCATTTCTTTTTTTTTTTTACTACACTTTGAAACCACCACAAGGGTCGGGAGCAGGGAAAAGAACCTTGAAAGATTTGCATAGGCCTCGGATTTACGCGCTCTAGCCGCGCGAACCTCGTCTTTCTATTGCGGTTATGTGCTTTGATTTTTTGTTGTTTTTGTTTTTCTCTTTATTCGTTTGAAAAATATAAAAGCCAAAGTATTACCTATTTCGGTAAAAGGTGTACGAGTCGTATAGATTTTACGATGCAGAAGAGTTGTTTTTATTTTTATATTTTCGTATACCATTTATATGTACATATTGTGCGCAACCATAAATATCAAATGTGTCTAGGTTGAGGCCATAAAGTTTAAATATGTCTAGTGCGCAGCCATAAAGTTCAAATATGTCTAATGCGCAGCCATAGAGTTCAAATATGTCTAATGCGCAGCTTTAATGTTCAGAAATTTCTACTGCGCAGCTAATTAGTCTTTATTGTTTTATATATTCTTCAAGTTGGGATCTACTGCGCAGATTTTGGTTTTATTTATTCCTTGCTATAAAGCGGTAAATGATATTAGGATCTACTGCGCAGGTATTGTTTTTGTTTATTTCTTGCTTTATAGCCATAGATGCTATTAGGATCTACTGCGCAGGTTTTGGTTTCGTTTATTTCTTACTACGCAGCGATAAATTTTTTTTGGATCTATTGCGCAACTTTTGTTTTACTATATTTTGATACAATGTGACTACAACAATTATGTTTGAATGTACTCTACACCGTTAGATAATATTTCAATATTTTTGATATTTTGATTTCGATAATTTCGATATTTGGATCTACTGCGCAATCGAAGACGACATTTTGATCCATCATTTTGATCGCAATAGTCAGAGAAAAAAATTTTTGTCACAAAAATACAGAAAATTTAAAATATTTGTCAAAAAAATTTTTTTTTCAAATACACGTAAATTACGAAAAAGATCTATACGATATTTTCGGTTGCGCGGTAGATCTATATTGCGATTATGATTACGCGATTAAATATATATAGCTTCCACGGCTGCGCAGTAGATCTCTAAAGAATTTATAGCTGAAAAATAGATCTTCTTAGTCTCCATGGCTGCGCAGTAGATCTGTGTGGTTTCTATCGATGCGCATTAGATATGTATGACATCTATGGCTGCGCAGTAGATCTCCATAGTATATACGTCTGCGCAGTGTATCTGTATGACATCTACGGCTGCGCAGTAGATCTGTATAACACTTAAGTCTGCGCAGTAGGTTATTACATCATAAATAACACCCAATTAATGTATTTTAGTGCAAAATTTTCAATTTCCCCTAACTCCAAACCAACTAATTAAAATAAAATTTCGCTAAGAACAAAGTTACTCACATTTTCATTGCCCATCTATCTAATATAAAAAAATAATTGTTCTCCAATATTTATTGTTACAGGTAGCTGTTTTGTTGGACAACAAAGTACACGATCACTACTGGTCCTTGTGCTTGCTCCTCAATTTGTCTATCTAACATTGGGTTCAACATTTTTCCTCGTTGGAACTGCCGCCCTTCTATTTCCCCGTCCCTCAGTGAGTCCAAGTCAAGTACTAAAACAACTTCAGCCTAACACACTAATTAGAAATCAACGCGATGGCGCTAAATCACCCGCAGAACTCTATAAACGTCAAAAGAAACTTATCATTCGAATTGGTGCCTTTATTTGTTTCTATGGTCTTGTTATGATTTGCCTGACTTGTACAATTTTCTACGAATGGTGGGGAAGAGATTCATGGCTTAGAGCACCGGAACCATCAAAAGCGCCTAAAGTCACGTCAAAACCACTACTACAAGTGTTTATTTTACGTATTATCGTTTTTCTTGGAGCGGGAATGATTTCAGCCGCATGGATATGGTGGCCAAATGCAATAAGTGTTTGGCGACGTTTTCCACCGTGTAAACAACCACCACATAAATGTCATCCACATCCACATTCACATCCACATCAAGTGCAAGTGCCCGTTGTCAGATGTTACAGTACTGGTTCCACTACTCCCACTCCTCATCAGTTGCATCATTTGGGACGTCTATCCCCACCGCAGCATCCATTGCTTCATCAGCATCCAATTGTCATCAATAGTCAACAATTGCCACACAGAAATCATAAGAAACATCGGAAACATCGAAAACATCATAGTGGAAGTGAGACACGTGTTTGAGATAAAAAAAAAAAATTGTTTAATTTCAGATCTCATAGAGAGAGAAGACTCAAAAAAATTTTTGGAAAATTTTTGACTAAAGAGGCCCCTGAGGGGTTCTTGAGCCATCACTGGACTTCTCTGATTGGCCAATCACGTACGTGCCTCTGTGATTGATGCACTTTTTTTAAATGCGTTTACTATGAATAAATTTTAGTTTGAGCTTAAGGGAAAAAATATATAATTTTCGACACTAGGGTCGAAAATTGGTATTTTATCGCCATTTTTCATTCACAGTGCCAATGTAAATATTATTTTCTATTATCGTAATTTGTACTATATTTATATTATATTGAAACGAGACTTTTCTTATAAATTCAAATTCAATTATTTGAAAAAAAATAAAATTCAAAAATTTTTTTTTGAAAATTCAAAATTTTTTTGAATTAAATTAAAATAATTATTTTTTTGGAAAAAGTAAACAAATTTGGTAAAAATTGAATGCTCTATAAAATAGAGGAAAAATTTTTTTTTTTCAAAAATTTAAGAAAAATTATTTTTTTGTTAAAATAATAATTGAATTTTTCAAGACTGTATATATATATTAACTATAATAATTATAATAATATTACTGAATATTATAGTATTAAGTGTATATCTGTATATATTTATTATTTTTGAAAAAAAAAATTTAATTTTTTTTTTTAACTTTTTTGAGATAATCGAAAATTTTTTTTTTAAAAAAGAAAATTTTCATTCTGTATCAAAGTCTGCACAGCAGGCAAGTATTTATGAAGGTATAAAGAGACCCAATCTTATAAATATATATATATATATAAATTGTAATTGAATCCTGATTGTAATTCGATACACACTATATGGAGAGAAATTTTGCATTTAATGCGGTGTGGTCTCTTTCATCTTTTATTATAGGACTATTATAAACGACAAAAATTATTTTTTAAAAAAAAGAATTTTTTTAAATTGTATTTATAAAAAAATTTATACATTTTACAATTTAATAAAGAAGAAAAAATTGTCACGCATAGCGTTTGGCAGATTTTCTGAATAGTCAGAGAAAAATAATAATTACTTTTTTTTATTTTTACCTTTTTTCTTTAGGTTTTCAGAAAAAAAATTTTTTTAAATTAAATTCGTGTAAAAATTTTTTTTTAGTATTTTCGGTCGTTGACAACAAATTTGAGGTTAGTTTTCATAAATTCAAAATGGCAACACCAATATGGCGAAATTTTTTATTCTAAATTCATTAATTTATGGTAAAAAAAATTTTTTTTTGAATTTTTTTCAGTCGTTGATTGTTGTAAAACAGATAAAATGATGATATAAAAATTTACCGACATAGAAATCTACATTACCGACTGACGGTGAAACTGTTTTTAAAATGAAAATATAAAACATTACTGACATAGAAATCTACTTTACCGACTGATGGTAAAAATGATTAAGAATTTGAGGTTAGTTTTCAATAATTCTTTGAAATCGGAATTTTCTCATAAAAAATTGATAAATTTTTGCATATTAAAAAAAAATATTGAAATAAATAATATTTGTTTAAAAAAATTTTCAAATTGTCCTTAATTTTTTTTTGTCTTTTTTTCTCTCTCTTCTTTTCTAACTTATTGAAGTGTTGTATGAAGGAGATCCTTTTGTTAGACATCTATAAAAAGTAATTCAATCCAGCAGGATTTTATGTTTGCGCCTTTTTGAAAAGAGAAGCGCGTGAAATGACAAAAAAAAATTTTTTTTAGATTCTTATTCTTTATATTATATTTATATATTGTTATTTCGGCGACTCGTTTGACGTTCTCTATTCAAAGTAAGAAATCTTCCTTAAATTTTTTTTTTTTTTCGTTAAGACAAAAGAAAATTTTTTTGTTCTAATGCTGTTTATACCGTAAAAGAGAGAGGGTGGAGGGGGGGGGAGAAAAAAATTTGTGGTAAAAAATTTCAAAACAAAAATAACACAACATTTCCGGTTATTGAGATTTTTTTTATTTTATTTTTTTTTAAAGTGACATTAAAAATATATTGCATTCACATTTAATTAAGATATTTAAAAAGAATTTTTTTTTATTTACCCAAACATTTTTTTCTAATAATTTATTATACAAATTTTTGTACTTAATTAATTTATATTTAAATTTTACAAAAATATTTTTTAAATATTTATTTTTCAAAAATTTTAGTTAAATATAAAAAATTAATTTTTATGAAAAAAGTAATTTGAGAATTTTTTGAAAATTAAATAAATAAATAAAAATAAAAAAATAAATAAATAAAAATGTTATTTTAAAAAGAAAAAAATTTATTTATTTATTTTTAATAAATAAATAATCTTAGTTTTACGAAAAATAATTATTAATTAATTATGTAATTAATTAAATTATTTTTAATAAAATTTTTTGTAATTTTTTTTTTTTTATTTAAAAGAAATATTAATTTTTATTAATTTTCTTTTTTTTTGTTTTCCTAATATTGATTTTAATTTTCTTACTTTCGTTTTGTATTTTTTTTTTTTATTCCTTAACAACCTTTAATTTTTCCTGTATAAGTCAAATACATATAATCCAAAATGCGACGTTCAGGAACTTCGTGTGTGTAAAATCGAATTTTGAAAGAAACTGGTTTGCCGCATCTAAAAAATTTTGGTGGTTTCATTTTGGAAATTACTATTTTTTTGTTGATCACTTTTCCCTGAAAATTATTTTTATATTTTTTGTATTTTACAACTTTTTTTTTAAAAAAATAATTTTTTTTTCAATAAAATTTTTTAAATAATTAATTTTTTTTTAAGAACTTTTTTTGAAATAATAAAATTTTTTTCAAAAATAAAATTATTTGAGTAAACAATTTTTTTTTTCAAAAAAAATAATTACAGGTTTTATTGGTGCATCAGGTTTTGATGCAACAAACAATGTTGTCAGTTCTTTGGCAAATTTTCTTTCAGTATCATTTCCATAGTTCATGCGTAGTTCCACAGGATTAATTACTTTATTTTGTAGTGGATCATCTTCGTATGCAATTTCAAAACTAAACTGCAAAAAAAAAAACAAAATATTAAAAAGGTTTTTTTGGAAAATTTCAAAATTTTTACTTTTTTAACATTTTTATTACCCAAAAAAATCGTTTCTTTCAAATATAAATGGAAATTTCAAAAAAAAAAATGTTGATTCAAAAATAAAAAAAAAATTTCGAAAAAAAATTTGGATTTTTAAATAAAGAAAACACTAGCTTCATGGTACTTGTTTTCTACTAATTTCAGGTCTGTGATTTCAAAAATAATGTCTAAAATGTTTAACACTAGCACCGTTTGTTATTATTATTGTTTTTTTACTACAATTTTTAATAGTTATTAATTTAGTCATATATTATTTGAAATAACCACCTTTTTTTAGTAGTAAAAATCGTAACATTGAAAAAAAACGTAAAATTTTCTATTTTCAAAAATAATGTTCATGGTACTCGTTTCCTACTAAATACAGGTCAACCTTTTCAAATCAGTCATCAAAAACATTTAATACTATCACTGACAAATATTTAAAAAAAAAATTCTTTTTTTAAATTTAAATTTAAATTTACATTAAATTTAAAACAATATTAAAAAAAATGAAACCTACTCGAATATTAGTTCTTTTCTTATTATAAGGACTTGTGTACGGTTCACCAATCAACCAATTAAGATTAATATTTCCAGAAAATGGTTTTCTTAAACTATCAATGCGATCGGCTTTTGTTAATTTATTAATTGGTTGTTTTGAATCATTAATCACTGATTCACAATCATTACTCAACACTGTTAAATGAAGATTTTTTGTCACTTTAAAACATGTTCGAGTGAGATTAAAATTTGGCGAACTACCAAATACATAATCAACAATTGAACCAAATAAAAAACAATTGCCACCCGTTATAAATGCACTAATAATAATAAAAGAAATTAATAAACAAAATTTATTTTCCATTGTCCTTTTTTGCACTTATTTTATTTTCAACTGTCAACAATTGGATTTTTTTTTAAATAATAAGTGAGAAAAAAAATAAAGAAACAAATAAATGAAAAACAGGTAGGAAAAAAAAAACTTTATCAAATACTTGACGTCAAGGTTTTTCCTACTTTTTTTTATCATATATAATTATTGACAAGTGACTTGTATTTAGGAAAATGTAAATTGTTCTATAATGGTTAAATTGTGACAATTAATATTTTTAGAAAATTATTTTTTGCATTTATTTTGGTTTTTGTTTATATTTTGTTAATTTTAGAAAGACATTTTTTTTTGTCCATTAGAACGAAAAATGGTTTTTAAATAGATTTTTTTATTTTATTTGTTTATTATATTTTTATTTATTTTATTTTTATTTATTTTATTTTTATTTACTAATTTTATTTTTATTTATTTATTTTATTTTTATTTATTTTTTTATATTAGCTACTATAGTAATAGTTTTTTTTGAGTTTTCATTTTGTTTTTCTATTTTACTCTTAATTTAGTTTTTACTTTTTTCGAATTTAGACACTTTTTCAAATGTAAATTAATTTTGCAGATAAGGTAGATTTTTTCTCGTTTCTTCACTGTCAGTCGGTAAATGATAACGATTTTTTCTTTATCAGACTATGGTAAGGAAGAAATCTGTTTATCAAGGTCAGCACTTTACCGACGAAGGAACATTTTTTATTTTATTTATTGTATTATTATTTATTATTTTATTACTTTTATTATTATTATTATTATTATTTATTCATTTATTAATTTTATTTTTTAAAAATATTGTTACCATCGAAAAACTTACAAATAATTTTTGTTTTTGTTTAAAAAATTGTCAATTATCCCTGGTAAATTAAAAAAAATTGTATATTACATATATAAAAGTAATAAAATTCTAATTTGGAAACTTTTTTTTACCATAAGAGAATCTTTAGTTACCATAAGAGAATTTTTATTTACCATAAGCGAAACATTAGTTACCATAAGAGAATTCTCTAGTTACCATAAGAGATTTTTTAGTTACCATAACACATTTTCTTTCAGTTACCTTTAGAGAAACATTAGTTACCGACAGAGATTTTTTTTTAGTTATCATTGGAGAAAAAGAAACTAAAAACTTTTAACATTAAAAATATTAATCAAATCATTTCAAAAGTAATTTTAAAAAATCTTTTTTCAATTTGAAATAAACTATTTAAGATTGTTTTTTAATAAATAATTAATAATTCAATAATAATAGTAATAATAATAATAAGTATTTTAATTTTTTAATTAATATTTGATTATTTTTCGAAAATATTTTATTATCATTAGAGTGAAGATTCTGTTACCATCAGTAAATTGTTAGTTACCATTAGAGAAATCTTATTGAATTAAAAAAAATTAAATAACTAATAAATAAGAATAAAAATAACTAATAAACTAACTAAATAAATTAAATAAATTAAATAATTGAATAAATCAAATAAATTAGATAAAAATAAATGAAAATAAATAAAAATAAATACTTAAAAAAAGTAAAAATAAAAAATTAATTAATTAATAAAATTGAAAATTAAAAATGATTTAATTTCATAAATAAATAAATTTGAAAAATAAAAAAAATTCTATATGTAAAAAATGGAAAAAGAGGAAAAATAGAAAGTGAGTTTTAGGAAAATAAAAGGCGTAAATAGTTCCAAAATACGATTTTATTAACTTGCCAGCTTACCTAATGCGCAATGCGCTCATTCATACACGCTTATCAAACCACTTTGATAACATACACACACATATACACACACACACTGTCACACCATATATAAAATCTAAAATTGTTTACTATTTAGACACCGTGACTCTTAGTCGTGATAAAGTTGTCCACTATAGGCTAGAAAATCGATATTTATCTACTATTTTTTTTCAATGTGAATACTTATCTCGTATCACTTCAATCGTGTCTCACTACATTTTTGTGGTTTTTTTTCAAATATTTTTTTTTTAAGCTAACGACGCCAAGAAATTTTCTTTTCAATTTTTTTAATAAAAAAATTTCCTTTTTATTTTCTTTTTTTTTAAATAACAAATAAATTAATTTAAAATTTTTTTCACCCCACTAATAAATAATTTTTCTAAATTTATTTTTTTTTTTTTGAAATTTTTTGGATTTTAAAAATTTTCTTTTTGGGAATTTTTACTAATAATAATAGTTTGTGTTTAAATTTAATTTTTGTTCTTACAAAAAAAAAAAAAAAAAAAAAAAAATTGTATATGAAATAATAAATTGTTTTTTTTTATTTCTTTTGGATTTTTAAAAATATGAAACTAAAATACAATTTTTTTTGTATGATAAAAGCATGAGAACAAGGAAATGTGGACAAAAAGAATTCCAAGAAAAAAGAAATCAAAAAATTACCCTTATTTTTGTTTTTTTAAAGAAACGGAATTTGAAATTTCCCGCCATTATTGGCGGTTTTTTAGTTTTTCAAATTTCGCGCAGTAAATTTAAAAAAAAAATTTTTTCGTTATGAAAGAAAATGGTCTTTTAAGGCGCTCTCACACCTTTTTGGCTGCCTGCAGGTTACCATGGCAACGCATGAGAGTGAGTGCGACAGAAAATTTAAAAATTTGAATATTCAAATTTTCTGTCTCACTCACACTCGTGCGTTGCCATGGTAACCTGCAGGCAGGCAGACAGCCAAAAAAGGTGTGAGTGCGCCATTAAAATCAAAATATTTTGAATTTTTTAATATACCGCGCGAAATTTGAAAAAAAAACCGCTAATAATGGCGGGAAATTTGAAATTCCGTTTCTTGAAAACGGTTTTTTGTTTAAATTTTGCGTGGTAATTTTAAAAATTCAAATTTTTCTTTTTGTTTACTAAAAAAGATAGTTTTTTTTATTAAAGTTAAAAAACGATTTTCTTTACAAAGAAATTAAGGCAATTAATTATTTTTTTTTTTTTTTTTTTATAGAATTCTTTTTGAACAAAAAAGAATAAGGAGCAGGCTATGGTAAATAAAAAAATGCAAATGAAACAAACAAGAACTGAAACCAACAAAATAAATATATATATATATTATTTCACATATGCCGCATGCTAATTGTGTTTTTTTTCTCTCGTAAAGACAATTTTTTTTTAGTTCACTTAAACAATGGGCATAAAATAATAATAATTGTAATAATAATAATTGTAATAATAATAATAATAGTAATAATAATAATAATAATAGTAATAATAATGATAATAATAGTAATAATAATCAGGCCCTCTATGAACTCAATAATAGCATAGGGGCCCAATCTACGTGGATTTTTTTTTCTCTCTATTTTTATCTACAAATGACGTACGCAAAAAAAATACTGCACACACAGCACATTTAAATAATGCCCACACACGACTTTTATTTTATATTTTTTAAGTAGAGGGGGGGGAATTGGATTTTTTTACCCTGTTCAAAAAATAAAAAAAAAAAAAACAGTAAGGAAAATAAGAATTATCTAATTAGAAAAAAAAAAAAAAAAATTTTCAAAAAAGTGGACCAAAAACAGGCGCACATTTTTTTTATTGTCCAAAATAAAACAAAACTCAAACTTTGCAATTTGGCCACAAAATTTTTTTCTCTCTCAGTCAATTTTTTTCTTTCTCTCTCTCTCTCTTTCGTATGTCACGTTGTCCCGAGACTTAATTGGAGAGAATTGTTCTTCACTTTGGCATCGATAATAAAAATGTCGATAATTCACTGGCTTGACATTCGCGAGAGAGAAAATAAGAGGGACAGTGAGAGAGAGAGAGAGTGGCCTGAAAGCACCACCGACTTGGACAGAAAAAAAAAATAATAAAATAAGGGTAAAAAAAGAAAATAATAATAATAAAAACTAAAACGATGGTTTCACGAGAAAGCAAAAGAAAAAAAATATATACTAATATTGAACGAAAAAAAAGACACTTATAAAAACTATGGGAACTCGACGAAAATAATAATAATAATAATAAAAATAATTATAATTAATAATAATAATAATAATTAATAATAATCAATAGCTAAACGCAACAGCGCCATATTACAAATAAATTCTATTAAAAAAATTCTTCATATACTATAAAATAATAATAATAATAATCAATCGACACACTAGTACAGAGCGAGTAAAATAACAATTTTTTTTACAAAAAAAAAAAAAAAATTTCTGAATTTATTAGAAAAAGACAAAAAATAATTAATTTTTTATAAATTTTTGCATTTTTACCACAAATTTTCCTAAATTTCCATAAATTACCATGGTTTACAATAAATAACCACTAATTTCCTGTAAATTTTCCGTTACATTTCATAAATTACACTAAATTTTCATATATTTCAAATTAAAAATTACTTTAAATTTTCCATAATTAACCAAAACTTTCCATATGTTTAAATAAATTACCATTAAATTGCTGTAGGTATCCATAATTTTTTGTAAATTTCCATAAATTACCAAAAATTACCGTAAGTTCTCATAATTTTCCGTAAATTACCAAATTTTTAAATGAAAAATTTTCTTTCTTTCTCTAAATAACAGTAATTTTTGATAAATTACAAAAATTTCTAATTTATCTCCATAATTTCCCATAAATTACCGTAAATTTCCATAAATTACCGTAAATTTCCATAAATTACTATAAATTTCCGTAAATTGCCGTAAATTTCCATAATTTTCCAAAAAAAATTCCGAATTTTTTTTTTTTAATTTTCTTAAAGCTGCCAACTTTTTTTTTTTTTATCTCGCACTGTACCGGTGACAAAAAAACAAGGATAGAACTAACATTTTTTATTGCTTTTATTTCTTTTTTCGGAATAAACGTATTTAATCACTATAATAATAAATCATACAAGAAAAAATTTGTCGTTAACAAAATATCAAATCTTGGATTTGCTGAAAACATAAAATAGTCAAAAAAATTTTTTCTTCGAAAAGAAAAATATAAACGAAAAATAGTAATTTCTTTTTTTTTTGTTTTGTAAAGAAAAAAAAAAATATTTTTGATTCAAAAAAAAATTATGAAGAACTGATCCAAGTTGATTTTTTGAACCACGTGCTCCGAGATCAACAAAAAAAATTAATTTTTTTTTCTCGAAGGGGAAGGGATAACAAAAACCTATATGTAAGTACATTTTTTTTCGTCGCCTGGAATTTTTTTTTTTTGTTTTTTTTTTATATAAAAACGTAATTTTGTCCAGGATTCGATATTAAACGAATAAAGAGCAGTTTTTTTTTGACAATCACAGCGACGGTGCAGTGACGATAATAATAATAATAATAATAATAATAATAATAATAATAATAATAATCAATCAAAAAAGGACGTATTAATAAATGACGTAAACTAATAATAATATATAAAGTAATAACAATAATTAACAGCAAGGCGGATACTCGCACATGTGACAATCAGTGATAAGAACTTTAAAAATATGTAATAATATATAAGTAATGGTAATCAATAATAAAGAGTCGTGCCAATAAAAAATCATTTCCAAAAAAAAAAAAAATTAGAAAAAAATTTGCTTTCAAATTTAAATTTAGCGCCATTTTTAAGTTAGCGGGAAATTTCAATTTTTCTATTGAAAATTAAAAAAAAAATTCCAATTTTTAAATTAACGATTAATTTTTTATTTTTTTTGCTATTTAAATTTTATATTTCCCGCAAATTTTTCATTTTTGGCGGGAAAATTTTTGGCGCCAAAAAGTATTTGTTCCTTTTTTTCAAAAAGGATAAATTTAAATTTCCCTCCTAATTTGAATTTCTTCTTTTCTTTTACCAACTGTACATTTGAATTACCCGCCAATTTTCTATTTTTTTGGCGCTAAATTCAAATTTGGTAAAAATTTATATTCAATTTTTATAAAGAAAAAATATTTCCTTAAGAGGAAAAGAATTCACTGTCTTTTTTTTAGATTTTTTTTTGAATTATTATTGTTATTATTATTTTTTTTTTTGTTTGGAAATGATTTTTATTGTAAAATGACGATTTGTCGATGTCGTCCAATGAGCGACGACGATGATCATTACAAATGACGATGACAAACGTACAGAAATATATTTTTTTTTGTAACGACAGTTATGACTAGGCTCTAAGTTTTTTTTTTTTTTTTTATTTTTTTTTGTGTGCTTGGTTCTCACTTGTTAGTCAAAAAAATTGGCTCAACGTGATTAGTCGTTAGCTTTTGCGTAAGTACATCGGTTAATTAAGACACGTCTTTGGTATCTTGCTTGGAGCTTTGTCAAAAGCTCGTCAACCATCTTTCTCTAGAATCCACAATCTCGTGAGGGAAAGAAAAAAAAATTTATTAAAAAAATTTTTTCTTATTGAAAAAATAATTTAAAAAAATTTTCTGTTAAAAAAAATTATTATTTAATAATTTAATTATCAATTAATTATTAATAACATAATAATATTAAAGACGAAATTATTTGAAAATTTTTCGAAAAACTTCATTTAAAACACAACGGACAATTTAAATTTACCGCCATATTTAATTTGGCGGGAAGTTTAAATTTGAATTTACCGCCAATTTAATGTGGCGGGAAATTTTAATTTTTTTTTTTTTGTTTTAAATAGCAAAAAATTTCCTTTTCATGAGAAAAAAAAAATTTTTTTGTATAAAATTTTGAATCTTCTTTCTTTTTTTTCTTAAATGGAAAAATAAAACAAAAAAATTTCTCAAAAAAAAGCCGTTTAAAAAAAAAAATAAATAATTTTAAACTATCAAATTTGATGAATAAATTTTTAAAATCCATAATTCTCTCATCGTTGGGAAAAATTTACCTATATAACAGCAAATTTTTTTTCTTTTTGAAAAAGTTTTTCAAAAAAAAATTGAAAATTAAAAAAATAATAAATGTTTACTGACAAAAATTTTTTTTTTCAATTCCAAAAAATTAACTTTGTATACGTAGAATTTTATTTTGCATCCATTAAATGGAGACAATTATTTTCATTTAATAAACATTCATGACAAATTGTTGACAATTTAAAAAAAATTGCTAAAAAAAAAATTAAACACACTTTTTTTCTATAAATAAATTTTTTTGGGAAAAAAAATTACCAAACTTTTTTTTTCTTTTTAATGTAAATTATTTATAAGAAATTTTTTTCTATTTTACTCATTAGTATTTTGCAAAAAAAAATTGTTTTTTGGAGAATTTTCAAAATTTTCTATTTTTTTCATGAATATTCAAAATTATATTAATTTTTTAAAATAAAAATTCCATGTTTTAGAAAAAAAAATTTACAAAAACTTTCTAAAAGTTTTGGTAAAATTTCAAAAGTTTCCATAAGTTTCCAAAAACTTTTCATAAATTTCCATAGGTTACCATAAATTTTTATAAGTTTTCACAAGTTTGTAAAATTTTTTTTCAGTACTTTTCAAAACAAAATTTAAAAGAAATTTACATTACTTTTCAGAAGTTTTTATAAATTTCCACAAGTTACCAGTAATTTTGAGATTTTTCCATAATTTTCCATAAGTTTCCATAAGTTTCTAGAAAAATCTGTATTAAAAAAAAATTAACTTTTTTTATACATAACTTCCTGTAAGTTTCCGTACATTTTCAAAAGTTTCCATAAATTTCCAAAAGTTATCATTAATTTCCATAATTTTCCACAATGTTTCTATAAATTTGCGTATTATTCAA
This sequence comes from Leptopilina boulardi, assembly GCF_019393585.1. Classification (NCBI taxonomy): domain Eukaryota; kingdom Metazoa; phylum Arthropoda; class Insecta; order Hymenoptera; family Figitidae; genus Leptopilina; species Leptopilina boulardi. The sequence continues at coordinate 513,158 of NW_026137717.1, forward strand.
ACAAGTTTTAAACAATTTTATCTAATTATTTTGAGAAGTTTTTGTAAATTTTTTAAAGTTTCTATAAATTTCCGTATATTTTCATAAGTTTCGGTAAATTTCAATAAGTTTCCATAAATTTCCGTAATTTACGGAATTTTTCTAAATTTTACGATAAAAAAAAATTATTTTTCTATTTTCTTCTGAAATAGATATAAAAATTTAATAAAAAAATTAATTAAATTAAAAAAAAATTTCTTTTTCGAGATTGTGGATTCAAAAAAAAACTCCAGCAGGATCGCTTGCCCCGTGATATACATATATAATATATACATGGTAACGAGAAAAAAGGAATATATAAATATATATATATATTTTTTTTTAATTTTTTTAAATATATATATTTATATATTAATATAAAAAAAACGTACAACGCCGGTAAAAAGGTCGATTGCTATTCGCAGGAGCAACAAATAAAGCAGATGTCGAAGTCAGGATGCACATGCGTTACACTTTCAAGTTAAGAGGATCTCTCTTTTTTTTCTCCGTTGTACATACGGCCATTTTTTGTTTTTGAATATAATTTCGTCCATAAATTTTTTTTTTGACAAAAAAAACGGTCAAAAAAAAAAAATATATTTTTTTTTTTTGTCAAATTTGGTCAATTTTCTTTTTGACATAAATTTTTTTTTTCAAAATTTTTTTTGGCCATTTTTGTGTTTTTTTTTTTAACATCCAAGATGACTCAAATGATTTTTAGGTGATCTTTTTTTTGAATGGATGACGTAGAGAGATAAAGAGTCAAGGATGTAATTCAAAAAAAATTTTTTTTTTCAAGGAGAAAAGGATCCCAGTAATTTAAAAGGAAAAATATTCTCGTATTTTTCTTTTAGTTAAAAAAATAAAAAAAAAAAAAAATTCCGGCATTTGAAAAAAATGAATATTTACAGAAAAAAAATTCTAAAAAAAAGAAAGAAATTCGTAATATTTTAACATTTTTTTTTTTCATTTTTTTAAAGAACATTGAGAAAAAAACGAGATTTCGGGTAAAATGATTTTTTTTTATTTATTTGTGAAAGGATTAAGAAAAAAGGACACTAAGAAGCAGGAAGTGATTTTGTGTCTGTGTGTGTGTTTTTTTGTGAGTGGGGGAATTTTTGTTTTTTTTTTTCAAGGAAATTTAGTACCACGTGACTTTTTTTTTCTTTTTAATAATAATAACGATTAAAAAACGCAGACATATAAATTGCCTAAAACACGTACGCGACCCTATAATTAGATTATTATTAATATTTATTTATATTTGGGAAGTTATCGAAAATATTGACCGGAATTTTTGATTAAAAAAAAAATTTATATTCAATTAATTATTAATTAAATAATTAGAAAATTAGAAAACTAATTAGTAATTAATTTATTTACAAATTAATTAGAAAATAAATCAATTAATTATAATTAATCATTAATTATTTATTTAATTAATTTTTTGATATATTAATTAATTAAATAATTAGCCAAAAAATTAATTAATTTAATACCTGACTCGGAGTGATCGATATCTTCATACTATAATTAATTTAATTATTAGTTAATTTTTCAAATTACATTTTTTTTTCATATGTAATTTCAAAATAATTCCGGTCAATATTTACGAAAAAGATTCGAATTGAAAATTCCCGGAAATTTGTTTTATTTTTTTTTACTCCACATATCATACAATCTTATTACAAAGTCTTTTAAAAAATGCCTCTTATACTCTTTGTTTTTTTTTTTATTTTTTATTAATGATCACGTGTATTTTTTTGTATATATATATATTTATATATATACTTTTTTTGGTATTTTTTCACGAACTTTCCAAGTCGTTTTTCTTCATAGTTTTCAATTTTTTTCGGGAAAAATTTAAAAAAAAAACCTTTTTTTTCTTTTTAAAGAAAAATTAGTGGGAAATTTTTTTTTAAATTGAAGATAAAAATTATTTTAAATAATTTTTTTTTACTAATTTTCAAAATTTTCAAAATTTTCTATTAAATTTAAAAAACAAAATATAATTATTTTTTATTTTGTTTAATAATTTTATAAACTTTTGTTTTTTTTGTAAAAAATAAATTTCCAGTATTTTTTTCTAATTCTCAAAATTTTATTTCACGATTTTTAAAATCGATTTTTTTAAATAAACAAAATTTTTTTCGATTTTTTCAACAACTTTACAATAAAATTTTAAATTAGCAAAAATATAATTGTTTTTGAAACAATACAATTTTTTTTTTTCTAGAAAATTTGTATTTGTAAAAAAAATCGATTTTACTTTTCAAAAAAAAAAAAAAATTTCTTTTTCATTTTTGTCCGGAAAAAAAATTACCAATACCAATTTTTCTGCTATTTTTTTTTTTTTTTTTTATTCAACTCCCAATTCTTCGATTTTTCGAGCGATAATCATTCGATAAAAATAATTCTCAGTCAACGTTTAATATATCTAAATTTTTTTTTATTCGTATAATAATATAATTGTTATCTTGCTTATCGACTCGTTTAATCGACTTACGCTGACTATTTGGTATTTTTTTTTTACTTTTTTTCGCTCAATAACCACAAAGTTCGCATTTTATATTATTATTATTATTAAATAATTAACATACTTCATTTTTTCAATTTTTTTTTTAATTATTTATACAATGATTGTGTCACTCGTTTCATTTTTTTTCTAAACCGCGGAAAGAGAGAAAGGGGGGGGGGGGGGGGGAGGTGAAAAAAAAGAAAAAAACGTTCGACGACGTTTCGAACGAATTTTCAAAATTTATTTCTCCAATTTTATTTACTTCATTTTTCTTTCTCTTTCATTAAAAAAAAAATACGATCTTAGCACAGGCACACATATATATTTTTTTATATAATAATCGCCATTTTGTTTTTTTAAATATAAATTATTTACATTTATAATGACAGCCTCTGCTCAAAGATCTGCTCATTAAAAAAAAAAATTTATACACGATCTTTTTTATTTTTTAAAAATTTAAATTTTTTTGAATTTTGCGGTCGATTCGACGATTGGAGAGTGGAGGAAAAAAAGAGGGGGGGGAGAGAAATAGAAGAAGAAAAAGTGAAAAAAATAGATTAATAATGAAAAAAAAGTGATGGAAGAAAAAGGAATTTGAAAAATGTACTGTGTAAATGTGTAAGTGTAATGTTTTTTTTTTTTGGTGATTTCCAAAGATTTTAAAAAAAATATAGAAAGAAAAAAGAGATCGAGTCGTGATTGACAGATCGACTGACTGAGACAGACATGGCACGGCAACTCCGGGTCCAGAGTAAACGGTTTCACAACGTCACAGGCCACCTGCTGGCACACAAACAAAACACACGGACAAGTTAGTCACCACCACACACTTGGAAAAAAAAATATTTGTTTTTGAGGTTTTTTTTTTTTAGGGAATCCCCCAGTGTCTGACTTTATTTGTTTTTGAATTTCCCGCCATTTTTTTCCATTTCATTTTATTTTTTATCTATTCATTGGGATTCCCCTGCATTTGTCTAAGTGTGCCATAATAGAAAAAAAAGAATAAAACAATGTAATAAAAATCGATTAATCGATTGATAGTTCGATATATCGATTTTAAGATGAATATATCGATTTTAGTATCGATACATCGATTAGTAAACGATAAATCGATTTCAGACCTGACATTTCGATATTAGAATCGATTTTAGCATTGATATATCGATTTTAGAATCGATAAATCGATTTTAGAATCGATTTTAGTATCAATATATCGATTTTGGAATCGATACGACGATTTTATAAACGATAAATCGATTTTAGAATCGTTTATAGTGTCAATATTTCGATTTTGGAATCGACACATCGATTTTATAAACGATAAATCGATTTTAGGATCGAAATATCGATGTTACAAACGATAAATCAATGTTATAATTGATATATCGATAGTGGAATCGATTTTAGGATTGATATATCGATTTCATAAACAATAAATCGATTTTGTAAACGATAAATCTAGGCTAGAATCGACGTATCGATATTGTAATCGATTTTAGGATCGATATATCAATATTGGAATCGATTTCAAAATCGATACATCGATAAATGATTTGTATATCCATTGTATATTCGATATATCGATATTGCAATCGATTGTAGGATCAATATATTGATTTTAGAATCGATATATTTGTTTAAACTTTTATAGAATGAAATAACTTTTTTTTTGAAAAAAATAAAATAATTAAAATAAAATTTTTTTTGTAGAAAAAATTAAGAAATAATAAAGAATATCGATTTGAAGATATCGATGTTATATACATCATTTTTCTTTCTTGGCCAGACACTTTTACGTATATTTAAGCCACATATTAGGAAAAAAAAGAAATGTGAAACTTTTAAAGTTATTTTTGTTTAAATTTTCTATTTTTTAAATTTTTTTAAAATTTTTTTAAATTAGATTATTTTTTTTTAAGTAAATAAAAAAAATGTTTGAAATAAACAACAAAATAATCGAATAATATTTGATTATTATTTTTAATTTTTTTTTTTTTAAATCGATATTTCGCTTTTCTTTTTTCCCTTCATTGAAAAATATCGGAGCACAATTAAAGAAAAACACATTTTTATGAAAAAAAAAAAAATACAAAAAAAAAAAATATATAACAAAATTTCAATAAATTGAAAACAAGTTATAAAAATTGTACAAAAAATCGTTATTCTCAAAATTTGAAATAATTGTTTACTATAATAATAATAATTATAATAATAATAATAACTAACAACTAATAATACTATTGGAATTAATAAAAATTATTTAAATGCAAAAAATTAAAAAGAGGCGAAACATTTTTTTCCCAATTTTGAAAATAACGATTTAAAATTTGCTGAAATAAATATTTATAGCGGATTCCATATTGTTAGTATTGTAAACAAACTAAAAAAGCTTCCTTAACATAATAATTATTAACCATAAAAATAGAAATATATACGTATAAACTTAGTATTATTAAGACGACATAACGCGAATATAACAAAAATAAAATTATAACATTATTATGATTAATTAATCATTTTTTTTTAATTCCATGATTGTTATCATTATTATCTGCGTGAATTGTTTGAAAATTAATAAATAAATAAATAAAAAAGTAAATAAATATATTTATAATAAATATTATAAATAAAAAATATTAACGAATATATTATAATTATACCTAATAATTATAATAATTATTACAATTATAATAATTATAATTTTTTAATAATATTTTTTATTTATAATATTTTATTATATTATATATATAAAAATATGTGTTTAAGGATGTGTGTGTGTGGGTGTACCGAGAATGTGATTAATGTACGGCAGCGTACACATCGTATATAACGTATAATTCATGAACGAGGGGATCGATCATAAAAAAAAGGAAAAAAAAATGAAAAATCAGCCGATAGAGAAGCGTGAGTTCGAGAGTCGAATTTCCAATCGGAACCCATCCCCAAAGGCTTCATTTTTGTGTCATGCACGCAGCCAAACTGATTTTTATCAATAGCCTCATCCGTAAGAAACGAAAATAAAAAAAAAAATTTTTTTCTAAATTATTACTTCAAAAAAAAAAAAAAAAAAAACCTAATTAGAATATAATTAAAAAATCAAATAAAAAATATTTTAAAAAATTTAACAACAAATAAAAACTAAAAAAAACAAGAAAACAAACATGAACAAGAATAAAAACAAATATTTAAAAAAAAAAAAAAACAACGAAAGACTAACAAAGTGACATTTGAATAAAACAAAAAATTTACATTTAATCTAAAAATAAATAAGCAAAACAAAGAGAGAAGATAGTTTTTTTTTTTAAACATATATAGGAAAAAAAACTAGACTCGAAAAAAAAGATTGACTCTAGTTTACTTGTATATATATATATATATTTTTTGTACTTTGAGAAATATCACAGCCATTATTTTTATTATATATAAATATATATCGTATATATTATAACGGGACTAGAATATTAATATTAACAATAATAGTTTTCTTTTTACAGTCTCTGTTGTTTTTCGCTTTTAGGGGAAATATTATATATGTGTATATATATATAGATAAAGAGAACAGATTAAAAAATTGCTTCTATTCACTCTAGAAAAGAAGGAAATATTCAACAAAATTTGTATTCCTAACAAATACTATCATGTAATTAAATAAACAATTAAATAAATAAATAAAAATTAATTAATATAAAAATCGATTTTAGAATCGATATATACCAATTTTATAATCGACATATCGATTTTAGTATCAATATATCGATTTTAGAATCGATACATCGATTTTATAAATGATTTATTGATTTTAGACTCGAATTTATGATCAATATATCGATTTTATAAACGATTCATCGATTTTAGACTCGATTTTATAATTGATATATCGATTTGACAAACGATAAATCGATTTTAGGATCGATATATTGATTTTACTATCGAGAAATCGATACGTCGATCTTTGATAAATATTAAATATAATTAAATATTCATTAAATAAATAAATAAAAATGATCGATGAATAAATAATTAAATAGATCGATAAGTAAATAATTAAAAAGATCGATAAATAAATAGATCGATAAATAAATAAAAACGATTAAAACCGTATTGTATCGCGTAAAAAAAAATTGTTAATGTTTTTTATCTACCTTGTAGTATCGTTGCGAAGAATGGCTAATAGGGTTTAGTCGAATCCTTTGGTCTCTTTGGTTGGACCTTTAGTCTTTTTTGTCCAATTGGAAAGCCGTGCATTGCTTGTATTGCTGCCTGCGCACTTTTTGTATTATCGTATGAAACAAAACCTGGAAAAAAAGAAATAAAAATTTTTGTTTAAAAAAAATATATCGACATAATTTAAATAACTAAACAACGATTTTATTTTCGATATATTGTCTGGAATTTTTAAAACGATATTCGATATATCGATACAATAATCGATATAATAATATATAATAATCGAGTGAACGTAATCGATTGTTCTATCGATTTAATTTATCGTTTAGATATATCGATTCTTATACCGATAAAATATAATCGCTATTCTACACAATATATAGGTGAGATATTCGATATATCGATATTATATTTTCGATATATCGAAGTATTATTTGATATATCGATATTATATTTTCGATATATCGAAATATTCTTCGATATATCGAAGTATTATTCGATTTTTTTTTAAAAAAGGAATTTTTTTTCTATTTTATTTATATTTCTATTTAAATAAAAATCAATAATAAATTAAAGAATGAAAAAAATTGATTATTATTATTATTATTATTATTACCGAAACATTTGCTCCTCTTTGTGTTTCTATCGATGAAAACTCGGGCTGAAATAACATTGCCAAATGGGAGGAAAGTCGATGCAAGATCCGTGTCGGTGAATTCTTGAGGAAGATGATAAATAAAAAGATTCGCTCCCTCGGGACCTTCTATTTGTTTGCCAGCGTTTGCAAAGGCCGATGTTTGTGCGGCCGCTGCAGCCGCGGCTGCTGCCGCTGTAAATGTTGGGAACCCTGTTGAAAAAAGAAGAATAAAAAAAAATTTACTAAAAATATAAATAAAAAAATTTTTTTTTCATTTTTTCTTTTTAAATGAAATTTATTTTTTTATAATAAATAAAAATATTTATTTATTTCTGTAAGAAACAAATATTTATTTATTTGTAAGTAAAATTCAAAAAAAATATAAAGATACATTTACTTCAACACTTAAGGCACTTTGTGCAAAAAAAAAAAAACTAAATTATAAATAAAATAAAAACAAAAAAAAAAATCTACATCATGCTGCTGCGAGAAAAATAATCCATTTTTTTGCGATTGGTAACAAAAAAAGAAAAATTGTTTTTACCTTCAAAAAAAGCGACTACAATTTAAATAATTTTTATTTTGCAGGAACATGCTTATATTTAAAAAAAAACATTCGTTTTCATTCGACTAAAATAAATTAACGTTTTTTTTTCTTAACTTTTTTTTTTGAACTACTTTCAACGAAAAAAAATTGTACATTACTCACTATGCAATTCTTTCTTTTCCACTGTCACTGTCGTTTTTCCAATGAGTGCTTTATTAAGACGTAGATTTATTAATTTGCAATTCCTTTGTTACTTTAAATTATATATTTATTTACATTTTTTTTCTTTGTTGTATTTAAAAAAATTTTTTTAAAAATTTTCCTTTTTTTTTTTTGATAAAAAATTCAAACTTTATTTTTTTAGAAAAAAGAAATTTTGAATTTCCCGCCAATAAAGCACATGAAATAATGGCGCGAAATTTAAATTCAAAAAACCTTTTTATATTCTTCCGATTTAGAAAAAGGGAGAAGTTTAAATTTCCCGCCAATGAAGTTGAGGAAATAATGGCGCGAAATTTAAATTTAAAAACTTTATTTCCTAGATATAGTTTAAAACATATTCGTATTTCCCGCCAAGAAATTGAGGAAATAATTGCGCGATATTTAAATTCAAAAACTATTTAATCGCGCTTTAAAAAAAGAATTGAATTTGCCGCCAATCCTTAGTGGCGCGAAATTTGAAATCAAAAACTGTATTTTTTGTGTTTTTTAAATGGAATTTGAATTTCCTGCCAATAAATTTAAAGAAATAATAGAGGGAAATTTAAATTTGAAAATTTTTTTCTCGCGTTTTTTCTTTTTTTATAAGGAATTTGAATTTCCCGCCAATAAAATCGAGATAATGGCGCGAAATTCAAATTTAAAAAGTTTATTTTCTTCTTTTTTGGGTTTTATTTTTTGCATGTTTTGTTTATTTATTTATTTTTTTTTAATTCAAAAATAAAAAAATTCTTACCTGCGTATTGTTGCAAACTGGAGTAAGCATTGCTAATTGTATCCTGAAGTCCGTTTAAGGGAGTTCCAGTTAAGGAATTGAGCGCAAGGGACGTTACAGGACTCAAGCTGCCTCCAGTGGACCCTTTAATAAATAAAAAAAAATTCCAAAAAAAATTATTAAACATATTTTAAATAAAATAAATTTTATTTTCAAAAACAAAAAAAAAAAATATATTAATCAAAATTTTTTTGATTATAGTGAATGATGAAAAAATTTTTTCAGAACTTTGGCCTCATTTTAATAAATACGTTTATTAGAAAAATAAACTTTGAAAAAAATATCGTTAAAATTTGAAAAAAAAATTTAAATAAAAAAAATAAGTTTTTGAAAAAAAAATTAATTTTGAATATAAAAATTAAAATTTTAATTATAAAAACATAAAAATAGAAAAAAATTTTAATTTTTAACAAATATAAATTAAATTTCAAAAATGTAATGTACAAATAAATGATAATAAATTAATGAAATTAATCAAAATTAATGCAAATTAGCAATTATATAAAAAAAAAATAAATGAAAAATAATTATCTATGTTAATAAATGCTGTGAAATTCCAAATAAAGCTTGACATGCTTTTTGAGAACACAAAAAACTTGCAAATATTATTAATAATATTATTATTAATTTTATTATTAGCCCAAAATTATTAAAAAAAAAAATGAAATTAAAAATGTTTAATTAACAACAAAAATTAAACTATATATAAATTTACAAACATTTATATAATTTTAAGTATACCTATATATGTGTTTTAGAAAATTGGATTTTTTTCCAATTTTTAAGAAAAATTGGATTTTGTTTTTCCAATTTTCAAGGAAAAATTTAAAAATAAGTTTAAAAAAAAATTATTAAAAACACATTCTCAATATTAAATGAAAAAAAAACCAAAAATACAGGAAGCTTTTTTTTACTATTTGAAACAAACAATCTATTAATTAGTGCTTAGAGAAATTTGAAAAAAAATAATAACAAAGGAAACAAAAATGAAACCATTTTTCATATACAATTTTCTCACCTGTATTCGCAGTTTTTCCTAAAAGGGCAGCTATTCCCATTTTTAAAGAACAGACAAAAAAAGAGAAAGAAAACGAAATTTGTTAAAAGATATATTTTTTCCTTTTTTTTTAATTTAAAAAACAAAATTTTCTATTTTTAATCAAAAAAACTCTCTCTCTCTCTTTCATTATTTTTTTTTTATTTTTCTTCCATTTTTATCAATTATTTTATTGGCAGAAAATTATTATTATTATTATTATTATTAATTATATTTATTCAATAACTAATAATAAAAAATTTATTAATTAATTTTAATAAAAAATTAATTAATAATTAAAAGTTAAAATGATTTAAAAATTAACTATAATAATTAAAATTTTTAATTAATAAAATATTCAAAAATAAAAATAAATTATTCGTCAAAATAAAATAAGTGCAATTTAAATTATTTCTGATTGTCAGACAATAATAATTATATTATTATTGAATCAATGGAAGAAGAGAATACAATAGAGGAAGAGAGAGAGATAGAGAGAAACTATATATGTTAAATTGAATTTTCAACGAAGTCGCGAATAATTGGAAGATTTTCAATGGGGGGGGGTGATAGACAGGTGGTGGGGGGTAGTGTGATGATATGAAAAGGGGGAGGGGGTGGAGTTAGCGAAAACTCAATAATTGGTGAGATCGTCGTTACAAGTTAGAAGTCGACGAGAGAATTAGGTTAGAAACTAATTTAGTAATGGTTAATACTGTACCAGGCAATGCGACACGTACATAGCGACATACCTGCTGACGAATTCGCCAATCCACTTAGCGCTGAAACAATTGTTACATACACTACATTAATTATTATTATTCAATTTCACAAAAATATAAAAAAGATCAAAAAAAATCCTACTTACAAAATTTTACCAGTCTTTTTATATTTATTTTTTTTACAAAATTTTTAATGAAAGTAAATAATAAATATGAAAACACTTTTTCTCTCTATAAAAATAAGTATTTTCTATAAATTTTTTTTTCTAATCGATATATCGATTATTTCCGGTGATAAATCGATTATTTCGATACATCGATATATCGATTACTTCGATCCACTAATTACTTCGATATATCGATTATTTCGATATATCGATTACTTCGATATATCGATTAATTCCTTCGATGTATCAACTATTTCGATACATCGATTACTTCCATCGATATATCGATTATTTCGATACATCGATTACTTTCTTCGATATATCGATTACTTCTATCTACCAATTACTTCGATATATCGATTAGTTCGATAAATCGATTTCGTTATATCGATTATTTCGACACTTCGATTACTTCGATTACTTCGATACATTACAAATATCGAATATTTCGATAAATCTATTACGTCGATGTATTGCAGATTTTGATTAATCGATTACTTCAATATATCGAATATATCGAAAATACAAAAAAAAATTTTTTGTTCATCAATAATTGACAATAAAAAAAAAAAAAAATTTCTATGAATGAAAAAATAAAAGAATTAATTTTCATCTAAATAATATGAAATAAAAAATTTTTTATTTTTAATTAAAATTTTTTCATTCACTCACTGTTTGGCGAAACTTGAAGGTTACCATTTCCGCCTGTCATTGCCGCAAGGGTCACAAGATTTTGCACACTCATTGGCGTGACACCGACATTTGCTATAAAAAAAGGGAAAAATTAAAATAATACTGTATTATTAATAAATTGTCTTAAAAAAAATTTTTTTCTTTCCCAACTATTTATGCTGCAAGTATAAAAAAAAACTTAAATAAAAAAAAATAAAAATTTTTTTGAATTATTTTTATTAAATAATAATAATAATAGAAAATTGTAGAAATGATACAACAAAAATTTCACGTACAAATAATAATAAATATCAAATGTTGGTAAAAACAGTTTTTCTCTATTATTTACTGTCGATAATAATTTTTTACCAACTGTTGGTAAAAGAGTTTTCTCTTTTATTCACTGCCAAAATCAAATTATGAACCAATGTTGGTAAAACAGTTCTCTCTTTTATTCACTGCTGGTAACAAATTATTACCAACTGTTGGTAAAACAGTTATCTCTTTTACCCACTATCGATAATAAAATTTATAAGAATGCAAAAAAAGTAATAAACAAAAAAAGAATATATTCTCGTCAAATGAATAATGAAAATAATAAAAAAGAAGCATGAGATACTGACCGTACTCACCGGCACTATTACTCAACGATGCAAGTGTCGCGAGACTTTGCAAATTTGCCGGACTTATTTCCGGTTGAGTGGGAATTGCAGCGGGCGCTGCCGTTGCCGCCGTTGCAGCACCAAGGCCCAAATGTTGTTGAAGTAACAATTGATGTTGAACACTTGATAATGCATTTGCACCGGCATTTGCAGCAACTGGTGTTGCTGCACTCGACGTCGCTTGTAATTGTTGTAAAAGTTGTAGCGACGTGGGCGCCAATGCCTCATTCTAAATTTACACAGAAACACAAAAAGAAACAATATTTAGTGTTGTTTTTTTACCGACTGTCGCTAAAAGCAGTTTTATAATTTACCGACTATTGGTAAAATAGTTTTCTTCCATACCAACAGTCGGTATATCAGTTTTATTCCCTGCCAACAGTCGGTATAACAGTTAACGTTACTGATTGTAGATAAAAAATAGTTTCCTATATTACCGACTGTTGGTGAAACAGTTTTCTACCTTACCAGCAGTCGGTAAAACAGTTACAAATACTTTATCGTTTGTTTATACTGACAGAAATTTTTTTTCCTTTGCAAAACATAAATTTTCTTAGTGGATTTTTTTTGTTGTAAACTCTAGGAATAAAAAATTATTTGAATTTTCTTTTTTTTTTAAACTTACCGTTGTCGTTAGATAGTGTGGCGTCATATTGACACCAGCAATATTCCAGAGATTCGCCTGGATTTGTTGCATTCTCTTTTGCTCCTTTTCTTTTTGCGTATCCGCGAATTTTACGACTAGAGGAGCAGAGCAACCCTAAAACACACACATACGTACACACATAAATATATATATATATATTCCAAGTGAGAGAGAATTCGTTCGTTAAATTGGAATACCGTAAGTATAACCATAACTTTCGACCTTATGAGATTTTCATACCAATGGCGAATGGGGACGGGAGAAGCATAAAAGATCCGGATATGTATTTTCCTCTTAAATAGACTATATATAGAAAAAACCACCCTTTGGAGAAAACCAATTACGAAAAAAAGGATGTGAGAACAATTTTTCCTCTCCGTGTAGTTAAAATTACATTATACTCGAATTTCTTTTTTTTTCTTGATATAAATTATTGGGGGAAAAAAAAGTAATTGGATAAATTTTATTAGTAAATTAGATTTGTTTTAGAAAAAAATTTCTATTAATTACTCAATTAAATTTTATTTTTAACTTTTTAAGTATATTTCTGAATTACCGACAGTGATAACATTTTTATCATTGTTTTTTGGAAAATATAAGTTATAATTTCAAAATTTTTATAGAATTCAGTTTTCTTAGGTGCAATTTAAATGCCATGACTATTTTTTTTGAATTTTAGTTACATTTTTTTCAGTAGATTTCTGCATTACCGACAGTAGTACAATTTTTTCCCCATTGTTTCTTGGAAAATATGATTTGTAATTTCGAAATTTTTACGCGATTCACTTTTCTCAGGTTTAATCTTAATGCCACAACTAGTTTTTTAATTTTACTGTAATTTTCATAAGTAGATTTCTGCATTATCGACAGTAGTACAATTTTTTCCACATTGTTTCTTGGAAAATATGATTTGTAAATTCAAAAATTTTTATACTATCGCCTTTTTTCTGGTTTAATCCTAATGCCAAAAATTTTTTTTTTGAATTTTAGTTAATTTTTTTAAGTAGATTTCTGCATTACCGGCATCTATAAAATTTTTCCTGCGTTCTTTTTAGGAAAACATAAGTTGTAATTTAAAAACTTTTACGCCATTCGCTTTTCTCAGGTTTAATTTAAATGCCATAACTATTTTTGCAGATTTTGCTCTAAATTTTTTTAGCAGACTTCTGCATTACCGACAGATGTAAAATTTTTCTCAATTTCTAAAATAAATTCCTGTCAAATGAAGAATATTTCTTTTTCCTATACAATTTTCATGTGTGAATGTTTGCAAAATCGATAAAATGAAAGAAAGAGATAGAAAGAGAGAGAAAAAAGAGTTGGTAAAAAAAATTCAGGATTTACAGTTTGATTGGGTGATTTTTCAAGATTCTCTAAGAGTCATATGAAATTCTCGCTACCGTTTCATTTTTCCCAAGCTTTGCATATAACTGTATAGGAGTGGTTTGGTGAAAGGATCTCTCTCTCTCTCTCTCTCAACATCTCCAAGTGCATCATGACTATTGCACAGGGCGAAATGGAATAGCAAAGTTGGACCAGGAAAGTTTAATCTCACACACACACACACATATACATATACACTTACAGTACATACAACGATCAACGGGACGCGTCTCAAAATGACGATGCAATGCGAGAAAAGCATCCTTGACTTTTTTTGCTATATATATAGATATATGAATATAAATAATTTTTTCCAACTTTGTTATTTTTTCTTCTTCTTTTTTTTCATTATCAACGCCATTTTGCACCGCAAAAAAAAATTACCCCTTTTTTTATATCAAGAAATTCAAATTTTTCATAAATCTTTGAATATATTTATCCCTCACTTCATAAATAAACATTTCCTCATTTTTTTACTTCTCCAACTTCTCGGTGTATTATTCAAAAAAAAAAAAAAAAAAAAAAAAAAAATTTCCTCTCCAAGCGAATTTTTACGGGGAATTATGTAATTAAAAAAATAATTATATGCAAAGATAAAAAATTTCTTTTTTCTCTAAAATTATTATTTAAAAACATTTTTTTAAAATACAAATTCTCAAAATTTTTGTAGACAAATAAAAAATAAACAAAAAAATATTGATTTTTGAAAAAATTAATTTTTTATTATTAAAATAGAAATAAAGAAAGAAAAAAATTTTGAATTGGAAAAAAATATTTTTCCCCCTTACTCTCTTGACAATTTAAATAGAAAATTGAATCTTCAAATGGAAATGTAGTTGAAACGTATATATATATAAATGTTGTGTGTGCCGAGTTCGAGGAACTCGCATTGCCGGAAATATTCATGATATTAAAATGAAATTGCCATGAGACTATATCTTTTTGCCTTGGCACTGCCTTTTGGCGAATTTCAACATTCGAATTAGGTGAATCCCCTTAGCCCTGAACTTGTCTTCAATCATGTCCACTAAATAAATAATAGCAAAAAAAGAAGACACTAGACTCTCTTTAAAATAGTAAAAAAAAACATAAAATTTTTTTTACATTTTTCAAAATCGTCTAAAATTAGTAAAATCAAATTTTTTGTAACCCTTGAAAGAAAATTTTTAACCATTTTCTTGGATATTTATTGATTTTACCGACAATAGATAAAAATATTACCTACTTTACCGACTGTAGATAATCTGATATCTACTTTACCGACTATAGATAAAAGTACTACCTACTTTATCAACTGTAGATAAAAGTAGTACGTACTTTACCGACTGTCGATAAAAGTACTTTCTATTTTACCATTTGCCGATAAAGAAGTAGATAAAGGTGATATCTAGTTTACCGACTATAGATCAAAGTACTGCCTAGTTTACCGACTGTAGATAAAGACACTACCCTACTTTACCGACTGTGGATAAAAGCGTTTTCTACTTTACCATTTGACGGTAAAGAAATCGAAAAAAATTTGCTTTATGAACAACTGATACTAATCGATTTTTATTTATTCAAAAATTAAAAATAAAAAACTGTAAATTTATTAGGAATAAACAAATTATTTTGTTCAATAATTCAGAAATTTTCGAAAATTTCATTCTATTTTAATCTATTAATTTGAAATAAAGGAAAAAATTACTTTTTATACGTCCCTGTAGATACCAAAAGTAAATGTCAATCGCGTGTTTAAAAAGACATTTGTTCAAGAGCAGATTCTTGATTTTTTTTTCATTCCCTTTTGTATTTCATTTAATTCCTTTTTTTTGTTTTATTTTTTGTTTCTTCGTTTAAAGTTAAATCGGTATTACTGGGATGTGAGTAGTCGAGGCGTGAATCTACAAATGTTATATGTGGTCCATTTTGGCACTTGGCCAATGTCCGCTATCTGTGTATAAAAAACCACAATGATTAAAAAAAAATAATAGATGAAACAACCATGTCAAAACTGACAATTACAGAATATAGAATAAATAATGAAATGAATTTTTAGAAAATTTATTGTGTGACTATTTTCATAACGAATTAGAAATTGTTTGTTTTTCTATTTAATTTTTTATTTTTAAAATTAATATTTTATGATCAAAAAAATTTATTAACATCGAAAAAGAAGATACCTACTTTACCGACCGTCGATAACTATATACTCTACTATTTGTAGGTAAAGAAGAACCAATAAAGAGGTAGGAAGCTACATATTTTACCGACTGTGAATAAAAAGGTGGTCTACTTTACCGACTGGATAAAAAGGTGCTCTACTTTACCGACTAGGGATAAAAATATGCTTTACTTTACTGTTTGTAGGTGAATAAGAACAAATAAAGAGGCAAAAAGTTACCTATTTTATCGAGTGTGAATAAAAAGGTGCTCTACTTTATCGACTGTAAATAAAAACGTGATCTACTTTACCATTTGTAGGTAAAGTAGAACAAATAAGAAGAAAAGAAGCCACCTACTTTACCGATTAAAGATAATAAAATGATTTATTTTATCATTTGTTGGTAAAATTACCTTTGGAATTTGTTTTATCATTCACTTGAATAATTAATTTAGTTAAAGTGTTTCTAAGTGTCAAAGATGAAATGTCTTTGTTGGCGTCAAAACGTGAATTATTCACATGATTGCGCCAAATGTATACAAGAGCCAAAAGAACGTCACTTGCTCAATTGACAAATAATAATTATTTTGTAATGATTTTGTTTTATTTATGCGATAATTTATAAACAAAAACACTAAATTGTCTACAATTTTCTATGGAAAATGATGGAAAAATAGAATAAATAAATGTAATAATATAATTTTTATCCACTGTCAGTAAATGAAGATTTCTACTTTATCAACATGTGGTAAAGTACTTTAGTAAATCTACTTTATCGACAAATAGTCTTCATTGTCGACGGTCGAGAAATGAATTATTCTACTTTATCGACGAGTGGTAAAATATTACCGTTAATTTATATTATCGACAAACTATGTACTTTGTTGGTATATTAATATTTCAATCTTTCCCGACAAAAGAAATTTGTTATCGACTGTTGGTAAATGAAATTCCTAAATTACCAACGAATGTAAAATCTTTTAACATTACAATCAGTTTTTGTACACTGTCGGTAAATCAGAATTTCTACATTACCAGTGGATAGTAAAAAAAAATTCAAGAAATCTACTTTATCGACAAAAATTTATTTTTAACTCTCTCTTTCTCTCGCACTCGGAAAAAATTTCTATTATAAAATAAATTCTCTCTATTTACCTCCATGGTTTGTGAATGATGAAGGGTCTTGCTTGCATTAATGGCCGACTGTTTACTCGAGAATGTAACGAATGCACAACCTTTACTTTGTCCATTGTCACGTAATACAGAACATTCCTCAATTGTACCAAAAACGCCAAACATATTTCGTACATCATTTTCCGTGTACTTCTTCGACAGCATACCAACAAAAAGTTTTCGTTCTGTAACATAAAAAAGGAAACATTTTTTTAATATCGAGGATAAATTTTTAAAAAATAATTTTTTTTCGCAAAAATTTAAAAAATAATAATTTTTTTTTAAATTTAATTTTTTGTTTAAAAATAAATTTTGTTTCGCAAAAAAATAATTTTTTTTAAGTAAATAATACAATATGTGCTAATTCAATGAAAGGGTAAATTTTGCCGAAGTGATAAAGACCCTTTTGTTGTTTGAAAGGAAACACGAAATGAGATAAAAAGTTTTTTTATCGTGATACAGTAAAACGATGTTTACACATACTGTATATATGTATATGTATATATTAGTATGAGGCATTGAATTCTACGAGAGCAAAAAGGAGAGCTTAAGAACCTAACTTCATATCGAGCTGTTTGCTCGAGAAAAGTGCATCGAACTCTCTCTCTCTCTCTCTCTCTCTCTCTCTAGATATTCTTTTCTACCTTCATTCCCCCTCCCCTTTAACAACATCCATTTACTCTGAAACTAACTCCTTACCATTGGAAACGATCCTTATCATTCGTCAATTACTGTTTTTTTTTACAAAAGTTACAATTCATTTTCCACTTTTCTAAAAATATTCATTATAAATCAAAAAGTTTGTATAAATATTAATAAAAAGCAGATTTTGAACAATTTTCAAATTACAGATTCCTGTCACCGACAATTATCGACATAATGGAAAATTGATTCTGTTTTATCGACGGTTATCGTGGTTTGACTCTCGGCTAATTTTGCATTGTTACCAACGTTTTTTTTAACCTAAAAAAGGGTTTGTGTCTGTGTTAAGTCGGTAAAACAGTTTAAAATAGTTTACAATTCATAAAAAATACACTTTGCTAACAAGCTATCGATGGTTTGAATCTCTGCTAAAAGAGTATAGTTACCGACAAACAATTTTTTCTAAAAAAAAGAAGGGTGTGTATCTCTGCTAAGTGGGTAAAACAGTTTGCCAACAGTTACCGACATCATTGGTTTGAGTCTCGACTGAAACAAAAACATTGTTACCGACAATTTTTTGAAAAAAGGGTTTGTATCCGTGCTAAGTTGCGAAATGTTATCGACATTAGTGGTTTGAGTCTCAACTAAAAATAAACATTGTTACTGACACTCATGTTTAAAAATGTTTGGTTCGAATCTTGACTAAAATAATTACTTTAAAAAAATGGTTCGTGTCTCAACTAAATTTGTAAATAAATTTTTTTTACCGACCAATTTTGTAGTGGAAAAAAATTGACTTAAAAAAAAGAAGAGATTTCATTTTTTTATATACCTGTACAATATTCGTTTAATTTTTTTTTCCTGACAATAATAAAAATGGGGCAAAAATTAAATGTAGTAATTAAATTCTAAAGATTTTAATTGTCAATAATTTTATGACGTAATCGTCATTGTATTAGCTTCAATTGTCGTGACTTTGTGAAATAACTGCAAATAATCATCGAGAGTGTATATCTATAGAATATATATATAATGGCGCAAAAATTGCAAAAAATCTTTTGTAACCAGTCACGAACTTATTGAGGAACATAAATGATAAAAACAACATTTTCAAATATTTATTATTTATTTCAATTTCAATATTAATAAAAAAATTTTTTTTTAATTTACCATTACATTTTATTATTAAAAAATAGTGAAAAATAATTTATTTAATAACTAAATTAAAAAAATTATTAAATATTAATTAAACAAAAAAATAAATAAATTAATAATATAAAAAAAAGTAGGAAAATTTTTTATGTATTAAAAATTTTTTTTTTTAATTTAATATATTATAATGAAAATTAAATTTTTCAAATGCGCGTAAACCTCTTTTTTTACATCTATTTTATTCTGTATAAAACACAATGTTAAAAGGAAAATTTTTTTTATCTCAACTTGAATGCCAAAAACTTGAAAGCAAGAATTTTAATAATTTTCCGCCTTTATCACTGAGTGATAAAGGTATTTGGAGTTGGAATTTTCCGCACGATGTTCAAAAGGCAGGGGGGGGGCAATGAAAGATTAAAAAAAATGAAAAAAAATTGTTCAACAAGGTTTGTCCAATAGCCATGGAAAATTCGATACGATGACCGTTAGTACTGACCACTCAGACCAACTACTACCACTACTACTATATACTATATCAAGGGCTTCTCTGCCTACCTAGAAAATTAATTAAACCAATAACTAATTCCAAACTCGAGAATGGCAGAGTGGGCTTCCCTCTAATCTCTCCTCAGTCTGGCAATCCTTTTTTTTATATTTCTCTTCATCTTTTTTTTTATTTGTCTCATTTTTTTGCAAGTGAGAAAACAAAATAAGAAAAAATAAACAATCGATTTTTTCGAAATATATCAAATTACATCGAATTACATCAAATAGTATCGCATAATATCGAAATATATCGGATTATATCGAATCACATCAAATAGTATCGCATAATATCGAAATATATCGATATATATCGAAATATATCGGATTATATCGAAATATATCGAAATCTATCGAGTTATATCGCAATATATCGGATTATGTCGAATTATATCGAATTATGTCTAATTATATCGAAATATATTGAATTATATCGATATCTATCGTTTTGTATCGAATTATATCGATATATCGCATTAGTTCGATATATCGAATTATATCGATTTATAGCATTACTTCGATATATCGAAATATCTCGATAAAACAATATCTAATTTTATCGATCTATTGCATTATTTCGATATATTGAATTATAACGAAATATATCAATATATCGATTCAACGATTTTTTTTTAGAAATATCGATGAATTACTTCGATATATTATTGAATTATATCAATGTATCGCATTACATTGATATATATCGAATTATATCGATGCAAAAATGTGATTTGTGTGATTTCATTAAAAAAAAAATTTTTGGTATTTCACGGATGCGCGGTGAAATTGTGATAATAGGTGAATTGTAACACGTGTTCCTGGTTCGTTAATCATCGAGTACAAGGCTCTACACATCGAGAATGTTTCTTCTATCGAGAGCGCGGTTGAATTCCACTCGTTCCTTTCCTATATATATATGTACACATATACAAATATACACATATATGAGGTGCAAATGAGTAGAAACTCAAAATTTTTGTGACTCGATAATTAAATCGCGTGAAAATTGAGTCGCGGCGACACTCTCTCATTGTCATTGTATTGATGAAAGCAAAATTCATTGTCTCACTGAAAAAAAATAATAATAATTTCATTTTCGCTTACAAATAGCAAATTTTGTATTTTAATAAATTTTTTTCGGTATAATATATCGAATTTTTATCGATATATCGGTTTGTCAAATTTATATTGATATATCGAGATATTTTCGAGATATATAGAATTATTTTCGCGATATATCGAATTAATATCGATACATCGAATTATTTTCGCGATATATCGAATTAATATCGATACATCAAATTATTTTCGAGATTTATCGAATCAATATCGATATATCGAGTTATGCTTGCGATATATCGAATTAATATCGATATATCGAGTTATTTTCGCGATATATCGAATTAATATCGATATGTCGATTTATTTTCGCGATATATTGAATTTGTATCGATTTATCGAGTTATTTTTACGATATATCGAATAATGTTTGCCATATTAAATTTTTTTTTTTAATATATCGTGTTTGAAAAATAATGATTTATCGCTCAAGTATTGTGTATTTGTATATAATAAATAATTTCTTGGTATAATGTCACGTTGACTAAAAAAAGAAAAAGAAAAAATCTTCCACCCTCAGAGGTCTACAATGACGTAATTTCCTGCTGTCTTTTGTGCGAGACATACTAATGAAATGAGACCTGCTTGCCGCTGTTATCTTTATATGGATTTATATTGTCAAGCAATCGAGACTGATTTTTAAATAAATTGTTTCCTATTAAAAATTTTTTTCTAATGATAAAAAAATTAATTTTTAAATTTTGTTTTTCCTTTTTTTTCATTTATAAAAATTTATTTATTTATATTTAAATATCACTCGTTATAAAAAGTACTTCAACAATTTTTTTAAATAAATTAATTAAAAGAAATAAATAAAAAAAATTTATCAAAAAATTCAACTGTAAGTGATTGTTTAATAAAATGAGAACACTTCACATAGTCAGGTGATTAATATTTTATTTTTTGTCACGTTTTTGCGTTTAACAGTTATTTTTTTTAATAAAAAAAAAGAAATAATTTTTTTTCATACATTTTTTCTGTTTTTTTTTTTTGTCATTGCAAAATTTACACAATCGTATTCGTTGATTATATAGTGCGCGTATATATACCTGTGTGGTATATATAATATTATTCATTCTTTTGAGAAACGCTTCAATTTGATAATTTTAATGTGTCTTGAGAAACCAGCGCACACGAGAAATTATTTTTTACATTCCAAACTTTATTTTTTTCTGTCTCTCATTTTCAAACATGTCACACACAGTATATATATATATAAAATGTAACCTCGGCATTTAAAAAAAAATTTTTAAATAAAAGCAAAAAATAATGCCATAAAATACTACTATCCTACAGTAATACTGTCCTTTATTACTACAGTATTACTGTATTAGAATACTACTATTACTGCCCTACAGTACTACTGTCTTAGAGTACTACTGTCATACAGTACTGCTGTCCTAGAGTACTACTATTCTTGAGTACTGCATTACTACTGTCGTTAAATACTACAGTACTACTATTATACTGTCCTACTGTAATTACTTAATACATTGTTATTTACTATATAGTAGTACTTAAACTGTGGGACAGCATTTCCTTCTAAGACAGCACTATTTATAAAAAATAAAAAAAAATGAAAAAATAAAAATAGAATCCAACTATTTTTGTTGACAAAAAAATTTTTAATTTACTTTTTTTCTTTTTTCATACTGTTTATATTTATTAATAATAGTGAAACTTGGCATACTTAAGCATATATATTTATTCAGCGTCAAGAGAGAGAGAGAGAGAGAGAGAGAATATTCTCAACACTGTGAGGGAAATCCTTCATTCTAGGAGCCTTATCCCCAAGTTCTCTCTCTCTCTCTCTCTCATTCTGTGTATAGCTTCGCGAGCTTGCTATATAAGTATGCTAACAGATTACGTTGGCCACAGACCGCGAATACGGTAAAGTTCCACACAAACTTTGTCTCGACAACGTGCATGCGAGAGAGTCTCTCTCTCTCCCTCTCTCGGTCGGTGCCCTTCCTAACCCCCCTTACCCCCCCTTACTCCATCTTCACCACTAACCCCTCTCTCTTTACTTATATAGAAACTCCGTAAGCTCCTTGCGAAATATAGTTGAAGGGAGAGGGGGTTTTCATTTTTTTTTCTTACTTATATACCTTTTAGTATTCCATCTACGCATCGTGGTTTTAGAGCTCCTGTTATACGATCATTATTATACGGTTCAGAGAAATTTTTGATTATGAATAATAATAATAATTGTGTTAATCAGTAGTACAATTTAATAATAATTTTTATACTGTACAATTCTCCTACAGTACTATTGTCCTAGGGTACTAATATCCTACTTTCTACAGTAGTACTGCCCTAAAGTACTACTATCCATCAGTAATACTGCCCTAATGTACTATTGTCCTAAAGTATTGCTGTCCTAAGGTACTACTGTCCTAAAGTACTACTGCCCTAAAAGTACTATTGCTCTAAAGTACTACCGTCGTAAAATATTACTGCCCTACAGTACTACTGTCCTAGAGTACTACTATCCAACTATCCTAGAGTATCCAACTATCCTACTGCCCTACAGTACTAATTTTCTTAAATATTTCCGACCCACAGTACTACTGTCCTAAAGTACTACTACCCTACAGTACTACTGTCCATAAATACTTCCGCCCTACAGAACTACTAGCCTACAGTACTACTGTCCTTAAATACTTCCACCCCATAGTATTACTGTCCTACAGTAATACTGCCCTACAGGACTAATGCCCAATAGTACTACTGTCCTTAAATACTTCCGCCCACAGTACTACTATCCTACAGTACTACTGTCATACAATACTACTGTCCTTAGATACTTCCGCCCTACAGTACTTCTGTCCTAAAGTACTTTCTATCCTACTGTCCTAAAAAGGTTTTTTCCTAGAGTACTACTGTACTAAATATAAAAACAATAATAAAAATGTTTAAAATATAAAAAATTATAATAAAAGTGATTCTTTTTCGCTTTTAGGATTAAAATAATAATAATAATAATAATAATAATAATAATAGTAATAATAATAATAACAATTGATATATAAACCGAACAAATTGCAATCTAGGTCGTGCTCGAGTCGTAAAATTGTGCAAATGGAATTTTCACTCTCCTTTAACCGACACAATAAAAAATTCATGAATGTCACTATATATTCTTGGAGAATTATGCAAAATTCTTTGATGAGTCGTCAATTCAGTTGAGAATCTAAAGCACATCAACCGTGCACCGCGTACTCAGGGAACGATGGAGATTCCTCCACCCCTCTCTCTTTTTCCATTTTATTGCATTGATTGTGAAAGTATTTGAAAAACATATATATATATATATATATAAACGTTGTCATTCTATACGCATACTACATATACACACACAAATGCAAAAAATAAATGAGAGCGAGAGAGAAAAATTGCAGAATTTCACAATTTTCAATGACGCGCTTACGACACGCAATTACCTTGCCGGGAAAACTATCGATGTTTATCGAATGATGTTTCCAAGACGTAGACGAAAGGATATATAAGAAACAACTTTTTCTCAATATATATATATATACCTTATTCTCTCTATATATTTTATTTAAGAAAAAAAAGAAGTAGTAGATTTATTGGAATTAATGTATCAATCAATTGGCTTAAGAAATTGGCACACACATGCGTTTCAAAAGACATATAATATATATTTTTCTGTTTAATAATATATAGTGTATATGAATCAAAAAATTAAAAAAAAAATTTTTCTATACGATATATTTTATTAGTCCTCTAATTTCAATACTGATATAGGAGAAAATAATACTGTTACTTGAGTAAATACTGTCCCACCAGTTGTTAAATTACAGTAAATGAGAAACGTTACAGTACATATAGTACTTACCGTTTTTATGAATTTACAGTAGGACAGAACCTACATTAGGACAGAACCTACATTAGGACAGTACCTACAGTATGACAGTACCTACAGTAGGACAGTACCTATAGTAGGACAGTACCTACAGTAGGAGAGTACCTACAGTAGTACAGTTTTATTTGAAAAAAAAATGAAATTAAAAACCTGAATTAAAAAAAATATCAAATTTTGTTTAAAAATTAAAATTATTTTCGTATTCTCTTTTTTCTTATCTTTCATTCTTTTTTTCTTGCTTTCTTTCTTTTTCTTTTTTTTTATTTATTCTAAAATTGAAAATTCATGTCACGCGTGATAAATAGCGGAAATGACAACTTGATCGAGAAGTTAATTGAACATTCGTATACGTTATCCGGTGATTCTTTTGCTGTGGGCTCTCTCTTTTCCGTTTTGGTGCCAATAACCCTTGCTAGATCTAAACGACCACAATTTCCGGAATTCTTGTCCTCGACCTTTTTCATTTTATTTTTTTCTATTTTTTTTCCCCCTCCAAGGTCTGTGTCTCATTTTGTGTGATTCTATATATATATATATATATGATTTTTTATTTTTTTATATATTTTTTAAAACTTAACAATTGTCATATTCTCACGCGACACAATGTACAGTTGCGTTTGAAATCATCACATGCATACTAATCAGTCGAGACTATTTTCAAGGGCCGCCACCTTTTTTCAACCATATATTATTATTATTAATGTACGTCTATAAGAAAACAGGTATTCATTCTCATTTTATTATTATTATTATTATTATTATTATTTTTTAGTCTAGGTAAAACACGATATGAATGAAACAATCTTGTTGCTATTCAAAAAAGTGTTACTTGCTATTCATGTTTGTCAGGTGTTCTTCATTGTTTAGAAAATGAAATAAGATTTCAATGAAAAAATTTATTTTTTTCACTGCAGAAGAGTTAAAAAATTATTTTTTTATGTCTAAACATTACTTTAGGACAGTAGTACTGTAAAAGACGGTAATACTGTAGGATAGTACTACTGTAGGACAATAATACTTTAAGACAGTGATACTATTAGACAGTAGAAATTTAAGACACTAATACTTTAAGACAGTATAAGCATTTAGGACATTATTACTGTCCTAAAGTACTAATGTCCTAAAGTACTACTGTCCTAAATTACTAATGCCCTAAAGTACTACTGTCCTAAAGTACTACTGCCCTAAAGTACTACTGTCCTAAAGTACTACTGTTCTAAAGTACTACTGTCCAAAGTAATACTGTCCTAAAGTGCTAGTACTGTCTTATAGTACTACTGGCTCATAATATTAGAGTTTGTCTTAAAATACCAGTGTCCTAAAATATTAGTGTCTTAATGTATCACTTTTATAAATCATAAATGTCTTAAAGTATAAGTGTTTTAAAGTTTTTAGTGTCTTAAATTATAAGTGTCTTAAAATATTAGTGTCATAAAATACCAATGTCTCAAAGTATCAGTGTCCTAAAATACCAGTGTCTTAATGTATAAGTTTCTTGAAGTTTTAGTGTCTTAAAACATCAGTGTCTTAAATTTTACTGTCGTATAGTATTACTGTCTAACATAATTGCTGCCTAACAGTACAACTGTCTAACACTATCACTGTCTTATAATACTGTTAAACAGTAATGCTCTAGGACAGTAATACCATAAGACAGTCAAACTTTAAGACACTTAATTTTTTTTAGACACTAAACATTGAAGTGACATATTTTAAGACACTAAATTTTTAAGACACTTATACTTCAAGACAGTAATGCTTTAAGACACTTATAATCTAAGATAGTAATACTTTAAGACACTAATATTGTAAGACACTAATACTTCAAAACTGTTAAATTAATGAAAAAATTCTGAATTTCAAAACATTTTTAATTCTCCAATCAAATTAGTTTAATGATTTTTGAATTCTTTTTTTTTTGTTCAATTTAAATTTGTGAATAAATTATTTATTTCCTCAAGTGCCTTATATATTAAAGCAATGAAGAAGAAGAAGAAGATGAAAAAAAATCATGTTCACGTTTAAATTCAAGTACTATTAAGTCGAGATCTATAAATAAATCAGTTGGCCAAAGCATAGTGTTTCATAAGTTTCTCGTAATATGACAGCCTGGTTTACTTTGAAGCTCACCAGACTAAAGTATTCCTGCTTGCACATATACACATCGATTATTTATCCCTTTATAACAGAAACCATAAATACACTGCAACTGTCTGATAGATACAGTGTCACACCTGCCATTTATACAATATATATAGAACCAATATTAAGTACCATAAACTCATCATAGAAAAAGAGAGAGAGAGAGAGAGAGAGAGAGAGAGAGAGAGAGAGAGAGAGAGAGAGAGAGAGAGAGAGAGAGAGAGAGAGAGAGAGAGAGAGAGAGAGAGTGTCTTATATGATTTATTTACAGAACATCAATGATTTATTCAATACTGCCACTGTTATTTCAATTTAATTCAATAATTGATTTAAATAAACAAAATTATTTACTGATAAATAATAACAATTGTTAGTTTACAAAATTACTTTTTATATGCCTAAGGAAGGTTAGGGGGATATACTTCCGAAGTAGGGGTACCTCCGATTTTAATAAAACTTGGTATACTAACGTATTTTGGTGCGCTGATTACGAAAATGATAGTGAAAATTGGCGCAAATTTGATTATCATGGTAAAAACCATAAAAAACACCATAAAATAATGGTTTTTTACGATTATCTCGTAAAAAACAAAAAATTTCGAAAAAAGTTTTAGACAAAAGTTGTAGATCTCAAAAAAACACACATTTTATGTTTTATGCATTTTTTACCAAAAGTCATTATTTTTCGAGAAAAATCCAAAAAACGAAAAACACCATGATAATGAAAACATATACAGCAGTCATGGTTAGACATATTATTTGACTCGTATATAGTATGGGGTACCTTCGATCTTAATGAAACTTGATATACTAACGTATTTTGGTACGCTGATTACGAAAATGATAGTGAAAATTGGCGCAAATTTGATTATCATGGTAAAAACCATAAAAAACACCATAAAATCATGGTTTTTTACGATTATCTCGTAAAAAACAAAAAATTTCGAAAAAAGTTTTAGACAAAAGTTGTAGATCTCAAAAAAACACACATTTCATGTTTTATGCATTTTTTACCAAAAGTCATTATTTTTCGAGAAAAATGGTCCGAAAGTAATTTGCGGAAATTGTGGGGTGGAGTCTACAGCAGCGGTAAATGCAAAATATTAAACACGGCCTTCGGCCGCGTAAGGTACTGCTCGCTTCTCTTTTTAAGAAATCTTGGCGAGAGGGGGTGGATGTGTCCGAAAGTAATTTGCGGAAATTGTGGGGTGGAGTCCACAGCAGCGGTAAACGCAAAATAGTAAACACGGCCTTCGGCCGCGTAAGGTACTGCTCGCTTTTCTTTTTAAAAAAAACCTTGGCGAGAGGGGGTGGATATGGCCGAAAGTATTTTGCGGAATTCGTTAGATTCTGACTAATGGTGAATATGATACTGTATACGAGTCAAATAATATGTCTAACCATGACTGCTGTATATGTTTTCATTATCATGGTGTTTTTCGTTTTTTGGATTTTTCTCGAAAAATAATGACTTTTGGTAAAAAATGCATAAAACATAAAATGTGTGTTTTTTTGAGATCTACAACTTTTGTCTAAAACTTTTTTCGAAATTTTTTGTTTTTTACGAGATAATCGTAAAAAACCATTATTTTATGGTGTTTTTTATGGTTTTTACCATGATAATCAAATTTGCGCCAATTTTCACTATCATTTTCGTAATCAGCGCACCAAAATACGTTAGTATACCAAGTTTTATTAAAATCGGAGGTACCCCTACTTCGGAAGTACACCCGGTTAGGGCATGAATAATTGAAAATTAATAATAATAATAATAATATATTAAAAGTACTGTTAATAGCAGTATAGTGTACTGTAAATATAAGGTACCATAAGCATATAGTACTGTAAGTATACAGTACTGAAAGTATATGGTACTGTAAGTAATTGATACTGTAAGTATACAGTACTGTAGGTATTCGGTACTGTAAGTATTTGGTATTGTAAGTATTTGGTACTATAAGTATATAGTACTGTAAGTATATAGTACTATAAGTATATATCACTGTAAGTAAACGGTACTGTAAGTATATAGTACTATAAGTATACAGTACTATAAATATATTGTAGTCAGTATATAATACTGAGAGTATACTGTACTGTCTGTATATGGTACTATAAGTATACAGTACTTTCAGTATACGGTACTGTACTTTAAGTATACTGTACTATACTGACAGTGTACTGAAAGTAATAATAAATAAATAATAATAACAATAATTTACCCAATTCAAAATTTAAAAATTTATTTAAAAAATTTAATTTAATATTTTGCTCTATTATGAGTCTTGATACTAATAATAATAATAATGAAAAAAGAAGTTATATATGATTTTAATGTTTTTTCTTTAGAAAACCGATATATGTTTAGACGTGACACAAGCGACAAGGAAAAAAAAACATAAAGTGTATTTTCAATTGGCACGGGTGAACAGAAGAATAGAATTGTTTTCCACAACGAGCACGTGAGGTTTTAGAGCTGTTGCCGTTCTTTTGATGCAGCTATATACATATGTGTATATATGTATGTGTGTTTGTGTAAAAGGAACGCGAATATCATTCTCAAACACCAACTCACGTTTAAAACCTACTTGCCTGTTTGCCTGACTCTCTGTCACAACCTACTTACGCTGCACCTAACCGAGCGCAGGTTTTGTTGCAATAATAGACGTCAAAAAATAACATTTATATAGATATTGTTTGCTAATTATTATCAGTTACACCTTTCCTGTGTATGTGTCAAAAAAAAAAAAAATTATTATTATCGACAACGACGACGACGACGCTTTCTACAAACAGTAGAAGTAAAAGAGTACCACTTTTTTATTTTTTATTTCTTTTTTTTTAAATTAGTGTCTTAAAGTATAAGTGTCTTAAATTACTAGTGTCTTAAAGTTTTAATATTTTACAAT
Organism: Leptopilina boulardi; assembly: GCF_019393585.1. NCBI lineage: Eukaryota > Metazoa > Arthropoda > Insecta > Hymenoptera > Figitidae > Leptopilina > Leptopilina boulardi. The sequence continues at coordinate 543,039 of NW_026137717.1, forward strand.
AGCAGTGTCTTAAAATTTGACTGTCCTATAGTACTATCTTATGGTATTACTGTCTTATAGTACTACTGTTTGGCAGTACTACTTTCTTATAGTAATACTGTCTACGGCCTTATAGTACTACTGCTTTATAGTACTACTGTCTAATAGTACTACTGCCTTATAGTACTACTGTCTTACAGTACTGCTGTGATAAAGTAGAATTGTATGACAGTAATATTGTTAGACAATAGTATTAGAAGATAGTGATATTGTTAAGACAGTAGTACTGTAAGGCGGTAATACTGTAAGACAGTAATATTATAAGACAGTAAGACTTTAAGACTCTAATACTTTAAGACATTGGTATTTTAAGAAGCTGATACTTTAAGACACTAATACTTAAAAATACTGATGTTTTAAGACAGTAAAACTTTAAGACACTTACAATTTAAGACACTAAGACTTAATGGCAATGGTATTTTAAGACAGTAATATTTTAAGACTCTGATTTTTAAGACATCAAAATAGCAAGACACTAATATTTTAAGACACTGTTATTTTAAGACACTAATATTTTAAGACACTGTTATTTTAAGACACTAATATTTTAAGACACTTATACTTTAAAACACTAATAATTTAAGAAACTGGTAATTTAAGACAGTAATGTTTTAAGACAATAAGACACTAAGACTGTGATAAGTCTCGTGAATTTTATAGATCTCGTGAATTAATTGTATATAGATTGGATGAGCGCACGAGGTCTGCGTGTTTGTATGTGTGTGAGTGATTTTTATATGACGTCAATGTTGGGGTTCATCTGTTGCGATTGACCTAGTATATGTATAAAAGCGCACAAGCAAAACGTATATATTTCGATCGTTCAACTTGGCTGCGGCGATCGTTCATGATCATGGTCGTTGTAAGCGCGAGAATGACAAATTGGTAATAGTGTCTCAAGTATAATTGAGCGTTTCCTTATGACCCTATTATGAAAATAAACTTCATTGGATTAAAATACACGGTTACTTTCTCCAGATATATATGTATATATGTATATATGGATATATTTATAATACCAACTCATACATAATATCCGCATGATTGTGCATTATAATGTAATAATGGAAAAGGATTTTGCAATATATGGATGAATCTGATTTGTTTTCTTTTCTTTTCTTTTTTTTTTTTTTTTTGATATAAACGAAATACATTTTATTCAAAAACAAAGAATACTTTTTGTGTTATTGTATTTTTGAAATTAATGTGTTCTTTTTTGGAGTATTTTTTTGGAGAATATTAATTATAACGTGCAATTACTGTAATAAAAGTACTGATACTGATAGTAGGGTAAATATATTGTACTGTACTATATTTCTAGTACACTGTACTGACGGTATACAGTACTTATAGTACTTAAAGTACATACAGTACCGACAGTACTTACAGTATACAGTACATACAGTAATTACTGTACTTACAGTATATAATACTTACAGTATATAATACTTACAGTATAAAATACTTACAGTATAAAATACTTACAGTATAGAGTACTTACAGTACTTACAATTTTACAATATACAGTACTGACAGTAAACTGTACTGTAAGTATACAGTATTTTCAGTTGACAGTACTTTTAGTAAACTGAAGGTACATTATACTGAAAGTACTGTAATGCCAATATACTATTTTATTAATAGTACTGTTATTTTACAGTATTGACTGTATTTTTCTACTGCATGCTCACAAATATTTTTTTTTTACAATACTGTATATCCAACAGTTTTCTACAATATTACTGATTAAAAATTTTACAGTAGTTTTTACTGTACACTGAAGATAACTTACAGTAGTCTACTGTTCATATTTTTAATTATCATTTTTTTTTAAATAATTGTAAAAATGGAAATAATTTTTTATTTACATATTTTTACTTTTTATTTTTGTTCTACTATATACTTAATACTGTACTTATAAAAATATTTACTGTATTTTACTGTACTACTGTTACACTAGTGCAAAAAATAAAAAATAAATAAATATCTCAAATAATTTTTTGCATAAAATAAATTTTTTTTTCAAGATAAGCCTAAATTTGGAAAAATATGTATTAAAAAAAATTAAACAATGTAATTTTGTGAAAAAAAAATTAATTTTATGTGTAAATAATAAATATAGAAAAATCAATTTTTTTTTTGCTAACAAGTTTCTTGAACCACTTATTTTTGGTATGTGAAGAAAAGAAAAAAGCCGCTTAAAAAAGCAAACAGAGGGAAATGGTTTTTTTTTGTCCTACAATTGACGAAAAAAACAAAAAAAATTTGAAGGATGAAAATTTTTTCGAGAAAAAAAAGAACCTATTTAATTTTAGGCGTTGACGCGTTACTTGAGAGATGAAAACAAATACATGGAGAAACTTTGAAATTTCACGTGTTCACATAGTTTGACGTTGACAACCATTTCCGTTTCTCAATGGGAAACACACACATATATATATATATATATGTATTTAATATATCAAAATAGTGAAAAATCACACCCGTCAATTTTACACGGAAAGTTTGTCAATAAAAAAATCCATTCATATTTTAAAAGTTTGTTTTTTAAATTAAAAAATTTAAATTTAATTTTTAAAAAAAGGCTACTTTACAAAAGAAAAATATAGAGTATTTTAACCAAAATTAAATTTTTTTTTTTGAAGTTCTGTAAATGGGAAAATTTTGGTACTGTAAGTACTGTATACTGTAAGTACTATATGTACTGTATAGTATTTTAACAGAAATTAAATTTTTTTTTAAGTTCTGCAAATGGGAAAATTTTGTAAATTTGTTTTTGGAGATTTTATTATTATGTATAAAAAAATAAATAAAAAAAAATAAATTTTCAACTGTTTCTTTTGTTTTTTCTTTCTTTCATTTTCATGAAAAATCAAAGAATTTCAATTTAATTTCATTTTGTATCAAGAGAATGAGAGAGAAATAGTTTACCGGTAATTGAAAATGGCGTTCATGTTCACGATGAACGTTACGTAAAAGCATCTATGAAGAGAGAGACAGAGAGAGAGAGAACACGACAGAACGAATAGAAGCCTCGACCTGACGTTCAAGGATGCATGCCACACCAGTCTCCGGTTATGATCTAAGTGGAAAGAAAACACATGTGTATTTGTGTCTATGTGTATGTGTTCGCGATTTTAGCGAATGCACACGCCATTTACCAGATGTGCAAACAGAAAGAGAAACTTTTATATTTAGCGACAAAAACCGGCTACCGAAGTCGCGTCTTTTTTTTTTTTTTTTTTTTTTGAGGAGTGTGTGTGTGCGCGCTCCTCAACCGTCAGTCAATTTTAAATTCATCTCTAAACGAAGTCATTATATATATATAATATACATTTTAAGAAAGTTTCTTGTAACTGAATTTTCATTTCCTTATGTATTTCTAAATTAAGAAATAATCTTTGTTATATTATGTTTCACGCAACAACAACAATAATAATAATAACAATAATAATACTATTACTACTAATAATAATAATCAGAATAAAAATAATAATAATAGTTTTACAGTACAATTGCAAAAAATATCCCGACAAGAAAGAAAGGTTTCAACTTTTTTTGATGATTTTAACGTATTTTGTTGTATTTTTCTTGTATTAACATAGTACTTACAGTATTACTGTACAACGTGATTAAAGTATAAATATAGTATATTATTAGAGTATTTAGTACTACAGTACTAAAGTATTTATAGTACTTACAGTACTTAAAGTAATATACTACTCACAGTGTTACAGTACTTACAGTATTCCATAACAGTTACAGTATTTACAGTACATCAAACTGACAGTATAAAATACTTACAGTACACAATGCAGTACACAGTACAGACAGTATACAGTACTTACAGTAAACAATACTAACAGTATACAGTACTTACAGTAAATAATCCTGATAGTATACAGTACTTACAGTACATTATACTGATAGCATATAGTACTTAAAGTACAAGTACTAATAGAATACTTATAGTACTAATAGAATACTTATAGTACTAGTATAATACTTATAGTACTTATAGTACTTACAGTGCTTACAGTACTTGCAGTACTGACAGTACCTACAGTACTTACAGTACCTAAACTATTTATAGAATACAGTTCTTGCAGTACTTACAGTACTTGTAGTATCCTTACTTTTACTTTAAAAAATTACAGTAACGCCGAAAAAAATATATTTTCACCAAAAATACTAATCTTCAACCTAGCAAATTGTAAAACTCTGGATCATTATTATTATTATTATTATTATTACCATAGTTGAGAAATGTTTTATTTCGCTTCGATAATCGCACCTGCCACACTTTTCTCACGAAACCAAGGAATCGTAAATCATTTAAAGATCACAATTTACGAGTCTCTTTCTCCCTCACACACATACACACAATACACCAAGTCCAGAAAATTTCATCAATGAAATTCATTCTTATATAGTTCGTGGACAGTGAATGAAGTTGTGGCTCATTCCAACCGTGACGAGTTACCTTTTCTCGTTGATTGTAGTCAGCCTTGTTATAACAGTTACTTTATTAAGATTCAACTTTGCTTTCTCACTTATAAACCTCTGGTGAAGCAACTAGTGGCATTAATCTCATTATGCATCTTGCATATTAAGGTTTTCTATTTTTCTTTACTGCATTACAGTAGAATATTGCAGAATTGTGTTGTTGGTACTTTCAGTACTGTATAGTTTCAGTATTTTTTATTGTAAGTGCTGACGATATTAAAGGTATTGTAAATACTGTAAGTACTATAAGTACAGTATACTGTAAGTACTGTGTACTGTAAATACTGTGTACTGTAAGTACTGTGTACTATAAGAACTGTATACTGTAAGTACTATATTCTGTAAGTACTATATACTGTAAGTTCTATATACTGTAAGTACTATATACTGTAAGTACTGTAAGTACTATAATATAATACTGTAATATTATATTATATATAATATAAGTACTATAATATTCTGTAAGTACTGTAAGTACTGTAAATATTGAATGTACTGTAAATACTGAAAGTACTGTAAGTACTGTAAATAATATAAAAATTATTTTTTTGTCTTAACCAGTGATAGTGAGTATAGTATATAAAATTTGGAAATGATTGTTTTGTAAGTTCCCGTGTTAAATAATCGTCATCATCATCATCATCATCATTTTTATTATAAAAAGTTTACAATCAAGAAACCGAGGGCGTTTTCATTTTGTATCTATTGTATACCGTTAATGGAAAAAAGGTAAAAGCGCAAAACCTGAAGTAGGCGGAATTACGTTTGCGTAAACTTCAAGTGCGATTCTAAAAAGGGGGCCAATAACCGCGACACCATCAATGCCGGTGACTGGGTCAAATGCAAATTGTTGTCAAGTTAAATATATATATTTTTTCTTTTTAATTTATTTCCGTTTATTTAATTTTTAAATTTTTCTATTTATTTAGTAATTTCAATGATTAGTATTATTATTATTATTATTATTATTATTATTATTTTAAGAGGGGGATACTTTTTCATAAATTTTGCACAAAGTTAAACGAGGGGCAACGAACGATGTCAGATAACGATTTACGTCTAGGGAAACTTGTTCCTCGTGTCTGGTCCACTGACACACTGGCAGAATCCATAACCGTTTCGCCATTATGAGAGAGAGAGAGAAAGAGAGCATTTATACTCTCTCGGCGCCAATGCGGAATTTCAGAAAGAAAAATAAAAAAATTTCTATATATTGTCATCAAACTAGAATATATTTGCGATGATAGCAAAACAATTTTTCTTCTTTAATTAAATAAACAAAATACAATAAAAAAAAAATTTAAACGAACAAATTTATCCTAAATTAAATTCTAATTAATTACACGCAAAAAAAAAAAAATATTTACCTGTAACAGCTATAAGTTTCTCTATAATAGCAAAAACTTTAATGAAACATATCGTTGTTCTAGGTAAAGATTTTTTTTTTTGCGTGTAGAAGTATTAAAAATAAAATATATTTTATAATAAAAAAAAGAAAAAATTAAAAATATTTGTTAGTAATTTTTTGAAATTAAAAAATTAAGAAGAAAAGGGAGAGAGAGAGAGAGAAATTTTTTTTTTTGATGCGTGGGACGAGATGGAATATATAGATCTAGCAAGTAAAGATGGGTAACTGGAATTAAGGCAGACATATTATGTACAATCTACTTACTTTCACGTATATAACGTTTGCCAAAAGCATGACAGTGAGGTTAGAATTCTCGTATTTCGGAGCAAATGCATTCACTGCGACGCGACTTTGTAACTTACTAACGCAATTTATTATTAAGGTGACTTTACTCCCTCTAAGACTTAATCAACATGAACCTGCGATGTTCAAGAAATCTTTACATTATATAGATATATATATAAGACATCTATATAATTATTTATACATAAAACTATATAGAACGTGTGTAACATGTCTTATAAAATTTACATGAGGCACCCAAAAAAATTAAATGCGCAAATGTTTTGTGAAACAAATTTTTTTTTAATACAAAACAAAAAAAAATTGTAAAATTTTGAGTATTTAAAAAAAAATTTTTTCAAGGTACTGACAGTACTGTAGAGTACTATAAATACTGTAAAATGCCAGTGTTTACTGTCATTGTCATTATTCTACTGTTAGATCTACAGTATTTACAGTACCTACCAGTATTTATGGTATTTACAGTACTTACAGTACTAATAGTATATAAGAGTATTTACTGTACTTTTCAGTATTTACTGTAGTAAATAGTAAATATTAGAACTGTTAGTACTGTAAGTACTATATACTATAAATACTAAAAGTACTGTAAGTACTATAAATACTGGAAGAACTGTAAGTACTATATACTGTGAGTACTGTAAATACTATAAATCCCGAAAGTACTATAAATAGTAAAAGTACTGTAGGTACTGTAAGTACTATATGCTATAAATACTAAAAGTACTGTACGTACTTTAAATACTATAAATACTAAAAGTACTGTAAGTACTATATACTGTAAGTATTGTAAATACTATAAATACTAAAAGTACTGAAACTAATGTAAGTACTGTAAATACTAAAAGTACTATAAATACTGAAAGTACTGTAAATACTGTAAGTACTAAATACTTCCTGTAATTACTGAAAAGTACTGTAATTATTGTAAGTATCTGTAAGTAAAATACTGGCAATAAATAATATCTGTTAACCGGATAATAAATAAATAGTATTAATAAATAATAATAATAACAATAATAATAATAATAATCGAGCGTGTAATGCGATATATTAAAAGCAACGGGAAAATATTTGATTAAAAAAAAAAAAGAGCAAAAATTCCTCTCGACAAACGACGACGACGATGAATGTAACGAGTATATATATGTACACTTTCAAACATCCTTGGCTTCCTTATAAAACCGCATACACGGGAAATTACGTAATGATTTGTTGGCTACAAGTGGCAAAGAAGAAAGACTTCCAATATATTATATATATATATTATATAGGAAAAAAAGCAAAGAGAAGAAAAAATGATAAACAAAGACAAAAGAAAAAAAAGTTAAAATAAAAATCTCGAAATAGAAAGAGAGGATAAATGATTAACTATATAGTCCTTAAATAAAACCCACGATAAAGTCACAACGTTAAGTCTATATGCACTTAAAGACAATGAACTTATATTAATAGAAATATTATATTAATGTTTTTTTTTCATTATTAAATAGTTTTTTTAATTTTTATTTTCATGGGAGAAATTTTTTTATTTTTTAATACTAAAATAATTTGTAAATAAATAAATAAAAATAATAATAATTAATAATAATAATAATAATAATAATAATATTTAATATTAATACAGTAAACCCGCGATTAGAGGATTAATTTTTTTTCTCTATTTTAGTGTAAAATTTCGATAATTAATTTTATATATAGACAGTAATGGAAACGATTAATAAATTAAAGAATATTTTGGAAATACAGTAAAACCTCGATAATTGGACATGTTTTAATTTTTATACACTAATAGTGCAAAAAAAATTTAATAAATTAGTAATATAGAAAGAAAAATATGTAAACTATTAATAAATAATAAAATTTAATGTTCAAAATATAGTGGAACCTCGATAAGTGGACATTCAATAAATCATTTTTTTCTTTAAATACTAGGAGTGTGAAAATTTTTAATAATTAGCACTATAGAAAAATATATGTGTAATTAATAAAATTTTGAAATACAGTAAAACCTCGATAAGTGGACATAAAGTAACTAAAATACAATTAGGCGATTTTAAGTAAGTTTTTTCCTATTTTTTCCGTTTTTTTTTTAATTCAAAATGACCTGTCAGTGGATGTAAGATGAGAAAATATTTAAACTGAAATCAGCGAGGCGGACGAATTTATTTTTTTTATTATTTTTTTTTTTTGTTGCATCGCTGAGTCAAGTTTGTATGACGCACTCCTCGAGTTAATGTATGCGCTACGTATATACGTTGCTGCATACGAAAATACTAATGAATAATAGATTCTTCGTATATCCCGTCTCGAAGTAACGAATCCGCCATATTGGATGTTTCTCTCTCTCTCTCTCTCTCTCTCTCTCTCTGGCTCTTTCTCTTGTATAGTTTTCACTGCATTGCAGAAAAAAAATTGTCATAGACAATTATTATTATTATTATTATTATCAAGATTACGACCCTCAATAATTAGCAAAATAATTTTTTTACTGGTACCAATAGTTAGTTAATAATTCTTTAAACTGATTTTGAATATTGAAAAAAATTGCAATACAGTGAAACCTAGCTAACTGGGACATTCAATAATTTGTTTCTGTTTACATGAATTGTAAAAATATTTTATTGGAAATGTTATGTAAAAAAAATATGAATACAAAAGGAAAAAAATGTGTAATACAGTGAAACCTCGCTAACTGAGACAGTGAAAAATTTATTATTTTTGCAAAGGGCAACTAATTTTTTTTTCTTTGAATAAATAAATATTGAATAAAAAGAAATATAAAGACACGAAATTGTATAATACTGTGAAACCACGCTAAATGGGACACTAGATGATTTCTCTTTCACATAAAGTATAAAATATATTTTTTTTGTCAAGAAATAGTAAAAAATATAAAATAAAGAATATAAAGTGAAAAATTTGTGTAATACAGTGGGTACCTCGCTAACTGAGATAGTGAAAAATTTATTTTTTTCACATATAAACAATAAGGAAAGTAATTTTTTTTTTTTGAATAAATCAATACTGAATAAAAAAAATTGTAAGTAATGAAATTGTATGATACAGTAAAACCTCGCTAAGTGGGACACTCGATAATTTATTCTCTTTCACATTAAGTATAAAAATTTTTTTTCGGTCCAGAGATATTAAACAATAAAAAAAATGAAAAATTTGTATAGTACAGTGGTACCTCGCTAACTGGGACACTAAATTTTTAAATAACAAATTTTTTCTAAATATTTAATTTTTGTATAATACCCGAATTTTGTTTGAAATTTTTGCCGAATATTTTTTTTATTATTATTTTTGAATAAAAACACTATTATTTTTTTTAAAATAATCTATTCCTTTGAAGGGTTGTTTTTTTTCTATTTTTGTTTCTAGATCAAAGGGCATCGAATTCTGGGACTTGAAACTTGTTTTAACGAACGTGTCAAGACACACGGAAAGACGATGCTCTTCAAGCTTTGTTAAAACAGAGTCAGGTGACTTGTGTTAATATGTTGTGCAATGCTCACTATAAAAGAAACTTCAAAGACAAAAAAAAATTTTGCCTGAAAAAAAATTTAAGAAAATAAAAGAAAACAACTTTTTGATTTAAAAAAAAAAAATTATTTCAAAATTTTTATAATTACAAATAATGTAATTTTCATTATAAAAATTATTCTAAATTAATTAATTCTTATACGGTAGAATTTGAATTTAATATAAATTACCATGATTTTTTTTTTTTTTTTAATACAGTAGAACCTCATTTAGTGAGACAATCATTTATTGATTTTTCTACAAGTTATTGAAAAGATAATACATTTTTACATTTTAAAAATGTTATTTTTACAATTTTTTAATATAAAATAAATAAATTTTCTATTGTCTCAATTAGTAAGCTTTTACTGTATTCTATACAAAATTTTACGACTTTATATACTTTTTTATTCAATATTTTAATAATAAATACGTTATTTTAAGGATTTTTTTAATCTAAAATATGCAAATATATAAATTTTTCACTGTCCAAATTAGCGAGGTTTCACTGTATTCCATAAATTTTTTTTTTATGACTTTCTATATTTTTTATTCAATATTTAATAACAAATACGTTATTTTTAGGATTTAGGGTCTAAAATAAATAAATTTTTCTCTGTCCCAATTAGCGAGGTTTCACTGTATTCCATGAAATTTTTTTTTACTACTTTCTGTACTTTTTTATTCAATATTTAATAACAAACAAGTTATTTTAACTATTTTTTATTCCAAACTAAAGAAATTTTCTATTGTCCCAATTAGAAAGGTTTTACTGTATTCTATAAAATTTTTTATTTTTTATTCAATATTTAATAACAAATACGTTACTTTTAAGATATTTAAGTCTAAAATAAATAAATTTTTCTCTGTTCCACTTAGCGAGGTTTCACTGTATTTCACATAACTTCATAGGACTTTTCTATAATTTTTTGTCCTTGCAATATTTGTTTGAAAAAAAAAAGTTAATTTCACTACTTTTTTAATATAAAATTTGCTTCTTAATTTTTTGCACAAAAAAAGAAAAGAAAAAAAATTTAAAAAAAAGAAAAAAAAATTAAAAAAAGGAAAAAAAAATTCATGATATACATTCATTTATAGCATCATGTAAACTGGATATACAACTTTCAGTCTCGATAGGATACCGAGAAAACCTGATAATTTCCTGAATTGTAGGTTATAGTATATTCAATTCCAGTTGTTCGCTCCGCGCATCATATATTTTTATCAGAAAAATATTCAAGACCTGACCTATCATCATTATTACAGGAAACACGCATCACTGTTTTTTTTTGTTTCTAAATATTGAACAAGCAAGCAAATAAAGAAAAATATTTTTTTTTCTCAATTTTCTGTTATGGTGGAATTATTTTTCATTTTTTGTAATTAAAAACAATTTGTAATTAAAATTTATCGGCAATTTGGAAAATAATGAATCAAACGAAAAGTTTTTATTATTTTTTATTATTCTTATTATTATTTTTATTTTTAAAATAAAGTTATTCTTATTATTTTCATAATTTTAAATATTTATTATAATTAAAATAAAAAAATTTCTTTTTTATAATAAAATTATTATTATTCCTTTCTTACAATGAAATTGTTATTATTTTTTTATGAAAGACAAAAATTGTTACAATTTGTATTTTTATTTAAAAGCTCAAAATTTGTCGAGAAATTTTGAATTTTTTTTATTGTTTATTTTTATGAGAGGCTTTGAGTGTGTGAGAGAGAGATGGAAAATGTCACGAAATAAAGTTGAAAGGATCAAGGTCGTTATCGGCTTTTGATTAGTGAAATTTAATTGCGCGCATTGCGTGTGCTCCGATTCAATTAAGAGCATTAAACGCGACATCTGTGCAAACATTGCGGATACGACAACACACATGGTTAATTACGATTAAAAAAAAAAAAAAGAAAAAAAAAAAAACAGAAAGAAAGAAAAATAGAAAACAAATTTTAAATTGTCAAAAATTTGATATTTTTTCCCTCTATTCTGTTTTGTTGTTGAATTTTTTTTATTTACAATTCAATTATTTTGTTATTATCAAAAAATTTTTTTTTGAATTTTTACTAAAAATTTAATATTTACTAAATTTTACTATATTATATTTACTAAATTTTACTATACTATATTTACTAAAATTTTACTATACCAATTAGTATATTTAGTACTTTTTACTTTACTATATTTTACTGTAATATTGTTAGTAAATTTTACTATACTAATTACTATATTTATACTATTTTTACTAAATTCTACTATACCATTTACTATATTTAGTATTTTGTACTGTTCTAAATTTACTATATTTTACTGTACTATATTTGGTCAATTTTACTATTCCAATTAATTTATTTAGTACTTTTTACTATACTATATTTAACTGTAATATATTTGGTAAATTTTACTATACGAATTACTATATTTAGTACTTTTTACTGTACTATTTTTAGTAAATTTTACTATACTAATTACTATATTTAGTACTTTTTACTTTACTAATTACTATATTTATTATTTTTTAATTTACTATATTTTACTGTACTATATTTAGTAAATTTTACTACACTAATTTACTATGTTTACTATTTTGTACTATTTTTTGTATATTTACTAAATTTTACTATAATATGTTTACTATATTTTGCTGTACAATTTTTTTTAACATATACTATATTTAGTGTATTTTAACTACTCTATACTATATTTTAAAATTTATTTATATTTTTATTTTAAATTGTTTATTGTTATTGGAAAAAAATTGCCTCTCTCTCTCTATTTTTTTGTAATATTTTTGAGGGCGTAGTGGTAAAATTGAAATATTCATGAAAATTTTTTAAAGCGCATTGTCTCTTTGCAAAAGGATATATATATATATGTGAATATTTAATTTTTTTTTCGCATAATCTCGCGACATGATAGTAAATCTTGTTCGCGCCACAACGATTATGTCAATTATGGCGAGGAAGATCAATTTAAATTTATATAATTTGCTCAGAATTGATCAATTTTTTTTTTTTTTTGAAACAAAAGAAAATAATATTATTAACCCCAAAAATTTTGTTTAAAAAAAAATTAATTGCAATAAATAATAAATTAATTCATAAATAATTAATAATTAATAAATAAATACCTTAATAAAAAATAAGTAAATACTAAATAAGTTTCTTAAAAAATAATAAATAAAATAATAATAATAATAATATTAATAATCTGAGGTTTCATTGTATATATGTATATAAATATAATTTTTTTTTTATTTATTATGTATTATACACGGAAAAATCCAAAAATTTTACCTGAACCAGCGAAACGTTTCTCTAGAATAGCAGAAGATTTAACTAAAACAAGTAAAAAGTTTTGCTACTGTAGTGAAACGTTTCGCTGTTCCAGGTAAATATTTTTTGTCCGTATATAATATTTTATAAAATTATGTTATTGTAATATAATATTAAAATCAATTATTATAATAAATATTATAATAATAAATAAATTATAACAATATTATAATTATTATTATTATTATTATATAATATTTATTACAATATATATTATAATTAATCTTCTGAATATAAATCAATCAATACATCACACGATTGGAATAATTCGTAAACACATATAAATATATATATACACCCCTAATAGCAAGTTTTGAAATATTGAAGAGAGCCCGAGCATATATGACGGATATGCTAAGAGATGCCTTTTATTTTATTAATAGAGATGGCTCAGTCGGCACGTAATGCGCATGTATATTTATGTCAGTACCTACGTACTTATTCATTCTCTTCGATGGCTTGCTATCCGTTCTGACTATTCATATATATATATATATATATGTATACATTTAGACAATATATATATATATATATATATATATATATTATATGTATATATTTGCCTCGGTAAGATCGATGCAGTGTCACCTTGTGCGTTTAACGATAATCCAATTTGTATTCACCACAAAACATTCTTAATGCAATTAAATTAATTTTCTTCCTCAACATATACATATACACTAAACCCTCGATAATTGTTATTTTAATTTCTTTTGCCTTTCTTTTTTATAATTATAATTGAAAATTGGATATGAAAAATAATAGGTAATAAAGAGGTAAAAATAAAAGAAAAAAATTCATACAGTGAAACCTGTATTATTGAGACGCATTAATTTTCGTTTCTAAAAGGAAAATAATAATGGAAATTTGGAGAATTATATGTGAAAAAAATGAAAATATAAAATAAACCGAAAAGAAAGGAGAAGAAAATTTTTTAATACAGTGAAACCTGTGTTATTGAGACGCAGTAATTCTCGTTTCTTAAAAAATAATAACTGCTATTTGGAGAATTATATATGAAATAAATGAAAATAATAACAAAAAAAAAAACACCAAAAAACAAAGTAGAAGAAAATAGAATTTTTTTCTAATGTAGTAAAACCTGTATTATTGAGACAAGCAATAAAAAAACGAAAAATGATGAATTCAAACAGTAAAATCTCTATAATTTTGATAGTTACAAAAATATTGATTTTAAAGAGGACTATATTTACAAAAATATTGAAATTAAAGATGATTAAAAAATGGTACAGTAAAACCTCTACTATTGAGACGCGAGCTAAGAGGATCTATTGTAGAAAATTACTATAATTTACCAAGGGAACTATTTCTATACTACTGCTATGTTTAAAAAGGAAAAAAAATTATACCAAAAAAATATTTAACGATACAGTAAAACCTCTGTTATTGAGACACAACAATATTTAAAAGATTGAGCATTGCACAAAAATTCCTATTTGTTAGAAGGCAAAATTTTCTTCGTTAATTTCAAAAGGAAAAAGAAAAATTCGATAAAAAAAAAAAATAATTTGGACGGTACAGTAAAACCTCTGTTATTGAGATATGTACTAAAAAGGGAGACAAACAATATTTAAAAAATCGAGTATTACATGTTGAAGAAGGAAAAAATTTTCCCGAATATTGCTAGTTCCAAAAGGAATAGAAAAATTAAAAAAAAAATTAAACAATACAGTAAAACCTCTATTATTGAGACGTGTATTAAAAAGAGGGATAACTGCAAAATTTAAATGGTTTTAAGGAAGAAAAATTTCCACAATATTGCTAGTAAGAAAACGGAACTAAAAAATAAAAAAATTTAAAAATACAGTAAAACCTCTATTAATGAGACAGGCAAAAATAGAGAATTGAGGGCAAAAAAAATGTTTTTTATAACCAGGAATGGTAATTAAAATTTTGCTATAGTTAAAAAAAGAGAAAAAAGGAAATACAATAAAACCTCTGTTACTTAGACATGTGCTAAAATCGAGGATCTAAAATTACTGTATATATTATAAAATTTTCCTCTATTATTACTACAGCAATGCAAGAGGTAAAATAATTTTTCTTTTTTGACAAAGAAAAATACAGTAAAACCTGTATAATATTACTAAATAACTGTTATAGAGGTTCGACTGTAAAAAAATTTTTTTTTTTTGCCAAATTTACCTGGTATTGAATAAGGTACTGTTTGCGATTGTGGTGCCCAATAAGCTTGACTTATTGCTGGATATTGACTTGCTGCTGATCCACCCAAAATATGTCTTTTACTTTTCATCGCCATTATTTAATTTTCTTTTTTTTTTTGCACAAACACAATATTTTTTTGGCACCAAAAAAAATACACACCTGCACTATTTTTTCTTCACATAATCACACTGTTGAAAAAAATTGGAATAATTTTCTTGGCCTAGTAGAAAAAAAAAAAGTTTCACTTCACTTGAAACAATTATTTTTTGTTACGCAATTTCACCTGCAACTGCGATAATGCTGACAATGGACACGATATTCCTTATCGTCGTAGCAATAATGACAATGTTCAAAACTCCAAGTCATTCCGTAAAAATTGTAGAAAAAAAATTTTTTTTTTTCTTTCTTTTCAGGTTGAAACAATTTTTTTTATATTTGGATTTTTTTCTCCAAATTTTTTATTTAATTTTATCGAATTTTATTTTTATTTAATTAATTTATTATTATTAAATTTTAAAATATTTTATTTTATTTTAAAATAAATTATTATTTTAATAAATTTTTTCTTTTTTTTTGCTGTTTGAGTAAATATTTGTTTTTTTGCATCACATTTTTGTTTGGGAATTATATGAGATGAAAAAAATCAATTATCTTTTCTCCAATGACTTTTTGATAAAGATGACTTTTTGGCCAAGTTGATTATAAATGAATGTCCGTGAGACAAGGGCATTTTTAATTTATTTTTAAATGCATTCTTGTCATTATTATTGTTTATCGATTAACGGGAGGTGGGGGGACCAATTGGTAGAGGAAATCCAAAATTGGTACGTATCGCGCACACTCGGCCAATTGGACCTTTTGACTGTAATTCACTGCACTTTTTTTCTAGAATAATATCCCACAATTCTTTTTTCTCATGTAATTTTCTTCTTTGCAATTTTTTTTTCAATTCCTTTTCATCTTTTTTTTCGATTCAATTTCGATTTAATTTCAATTCTTTTTCAAGTATTTTGCAAATTATTTTTCAATATCTTTTCAATTCTTTTTCGATTTTTTATCAATTCTTTTTTAATCCTCTTTTAATTCTAGTTTCTCGTAACTTCCTTCTTTTATAATTCACTGTGTTATTTTTTTTCTATTTTTTATTCCTTCTTTTTTACACTGTTTTTTATTCCTTTTTTTGGCACTATTTTCAAAAAAATACAATTACAATAAAAAATCCTTGCACTTTTTCGAACTTTTTCAGAAGAAAATAGAGGAAGGGGGAAAATATATATATATATTTTTTCCCCCCAAAACAAATCAAAAACAGAAAAGGGGAAATAATTTTTGGATTTTTGGTAAGGAAAAAAATTTTTTCACGAAAAAAAAACGCGAATCAAAAGAGTAAGAGAGACAGAAAGAGAAAGAGAGAGAAAAAAAATGAAAAAAGAGAGAGTCGATATAAGAAGGACGACGTTCGTCGCTCGACACTCAACAAGTGAGCACCGGCACTCGACCGCTCGATTCTTCCTCCTCCTCCTCCTTCTCTTCACTCTTGTTCATCCCCCCTCCCCCTCCCGCCAACCTTCTCACTCACCCTCTCTCTCTTTCGTCAAGAGGTCACTCTGTCTCTGTTACTTCGTATTTCTTTCTTTCTTTTTTCTCTCTTTCTCTCTCTCTCTCTTCTCTCCCTCCCCCCTCCAATATTTTTTCCTGTTTTCCTAACTCACAGGTTAGTGGTGGCAGTAAAATGGAAGAGGAGAAAGGGGGGAGGAGGGAAATCCCAGTACCCCACGCGGACAAGTCGCATGGAAAACAGCTGATCAAAGAAGGGGGACGGGGGGAGGGTAACGCACGTGACTCACGATGTTTGTACTATGTATATATATATTATTACTATTATTATTATAAATTGTTATTATTATTATTATTATTATTATTATTATTATATTATTATTAATAACAATAATATTAATATTTATTTATTTATTTATTTAGAGAATTGAATTTATTATATTAATAATAATAATTTATTAGCAGTAATTTTACAATAAATTCTCTAATGAGGACGATTCATAAAATTTTAAATACATTATTATGTGTTGGATTTAAATTCACGATTAATCAAAGAAAACCATTTATTTTGTATAGATATACATATATATACATATATATATATACTAGACAAAGACTGCGCGCGCAAAGCGCGCGCCTTTTTCGTTGTTGTTTAGTACTTAGTCAAAAAGAAAGCGAGTTATTAAATTTTTCTAAAAATATATAAAGTTGTTGCATAATTAATTTAAATTTTTGTTAATATCAGCAAAATACTTTGTAACTGCACTTTTATTACACTAAGTACACATAATTGTCAGTCTAACCATTTCTTGACAATCATAGAAAATTTAAAAAAGAGCCCGTGGAGAAGTTTCCCTAAGTTTCCTTATCGAAAACTAAAATTTGGTAAGTTTCTGATATGGAAAAATGCAGAATTCTGGTAAGGTCCTGATGTTTTTGGTGACGCTTGTTTTTCTCAAAAATTAGTTTTAATGGTTAATAGTGAGAAGAATAACAAGAACCCTACGATTGCCCTTTGAGAACTTTCAATTTAACTTTTATTTAACTTTCAATTTTTGATTAATTATAATTTCAGGTTATATTACTATATTATTCTTTATAAAAAATATAATTAAACTGTAAAAAGAAAATTTGTAGTTTATATAATTCATTAGAAAATATAATGAATTTAAATTATTAAGAATGTGAAAATAATTGTAAATATGAGGCAAAATTCCTGAAATGTCCAAACAAAAAATTAAAAGTTCTCGAATTTAATCCATACTTTTCTAAAATATTATTGAATTTAATAAAATATTTTTTGAATTACAACGTTTTTAACGTTTGACTTTTGAAAAAAAAAATTTTTTCAATGTACAATATTTATAAGTAGAATGCATAAAAGTTAACATATATATAATGATTTTTAAAGCTTTTTTGACGGGCTACACGCTGTTAATAAAAATTTTTTTTTTTAAATAACATTTGACCTTGAAATTCAAGGTCAAAATGTTAATTTACGTTTATCTCAAAATCCGATTTTTTAAAATTATTTTTAACTATCTCAATGGAAAGCTTGACTAATTTCCTACAAAACATGTAATTTTCTGAGTGGGATCTTTTAAAGTTTTTGAGATATTAATTAATTAATTAATTAATGTTTATAACAAATGAAATATTTTACAAACGAATACAGTTACCGTAATTCTGAAGTTAGAAATTGAAACTTAACGTAATTCCGCATCCAACGAGCCCTGTATGAAGTATTTTGGATAAGTAGATTGTTAATAAACAATTAGTTAACATTGCAATTCTTTATTAACAATCAACTAATCCAAAATACTTCATATAGGGCTCGTTGGATGCGGAATTACGTTAAGTTTCAATTGGTTAATTTAGATTTACGATAACTTTATTTGTTTGTAAGATATTTCATTTTTTATTGTTATTTAACTAAAATTGAACAAAAATACTTCATATGGGGCTTTTGGATGCTTGTTGTTAGTAAAAAATAAAATATTTTACAAACAAATAAAGTTATGGTAATTCTGAACTTACCAATTGAAAGTTAAGGTAATTCCGCATCCAACGAGCCCTATATGAAGTATTTTGGATAAGTAGATTGTTAATAAACAATTGCAATGTTAACTAATTGTTTATTAACAATCTACTTATCCAAAATACTTCATACAGGGCTCGTTGGATGCGGAGTTACGTTAAGTTTTAATTGCTAACTTCAGAATTACGGTAACTTTATTCGTTTGTAAAATATTTTATTTGTTATAAACATTAATTAATTAATTAATTAATATCTCAAAAACTTTAAAAGATCCCACTCTGAAAATTACATGTTTTGTAGGAAATTAGTCAAGCTTTCCATTGAGATAGTTAAAAAAAATTTTTAAAAATCCGATTTTGAGATAAACGTACATTAACATTTTGACCTTGAATTTAAAGGTCAAATGTTATTTAAAACAAAAAATTTTATTAACAGCGTGTAGCCCGTCAAAAAAGCTTTAAAAATCATTATATATATGTTAACTTTTATGCATTCTACTTATAAATATTGTACATTGAAAAAAAAAATTTTTTTTTCAAAAGTCAAAAATTAAAAACGTTGTAATTCAAAAACTATTTTATTAAATTCAATAATAATTGATTTTTAGACTTTCACCAACAATAAAAACATTTAAGAAAAGTATGGATTAAATTCGAGAACTTTTAATTTTTTGTTTGGACATTTCAGGAATTTTGCCTCATATGTAGCAATCAATTCGAAGATATTAAAAAATAAAAATGTCTTATTTAATGGTAAAATCTCCTTGAACTTTGAGAAATTATTTTGTATGATGTTTTTGTAATACAAAAATTATTTTATTAAACCTTAATATATTACCATATATTAACTATTTAAAATATTTTAATCCCAAAAATACAATTTTTTTAAAAAATTATTAATATACTCTGGCACATTATAACAAAACCTTTTACTATTTTTGAGTTGTCAAAATCTGCGCAGAATATATTTATATGTGAAATCACAAAAAAAACAGAAGATGCTTTCGCGACAAAAATTGATTTTAATTAATCATATTATTCTATTTGCTGCTTTTTTTTAAGGCCTACCCTTATAATGTTATTCTTGTTCCTTAATAAATATATATGACAGTCATAATTTTATAAATAAAAAAGAGTATATATCAAAAAAACATTGAGGTGAGATTTTAAATATTTTCTTGACAAAAACAATAAAATATTTTGTTTATAATTTTCTCTTTTACAAATTATTGATCGAAAAATTAAGTAAAATAGTTTTTATGCAAGAATATGTAAACATTTAAATAGAAAAATATTTGTTCTTCTAAATCGTTGATTAGAAATCGTTGTGAACCTCACTAAAGTAATTTATTAATTATTAGACTAACTATTTGATTTCAGCACATGCACAAAATAACAATATTCCTGGTAGCACAATATAAAAATCTTAATTGTAAGTTTCGTGTTAAAATGATACTGGTCCAAATTTTCTACTATTTATAATAAATAATATAACCTTAAATTATCATTCAATAAAAATGATAGTAAGTTGAAAGTAATCGAAAGACGGTCGTAGGGTTCTTACTATTGGGTACTATGAATCATTTTTATAACGTTTATTTTACTTGTAAGTATATAATTAAAACTTGAAATAATTGAAAAAATACATTTTCATTATTAATAAAAATTAATTAATCATTATTCTTAGTAGAACTTATTTAAAAACAATTATAAGATTATGATGCTGTACAAATTTTCTAATATATTTGTGCATCAGTAGAACCTTATTCGGACTGAATGTATTATATATACATAACATGCTTGCATGAAGAAAGAAACTAACGCATACAATGCTTTTATTCATATGTGAGTGTATATTCGTATATACGGGCTAAACGTGTCTGATAATCGTGCTTGTAAGACGGAGAAAGACGAAGATGACGAATAACACTTCGACCAATGGGATACAGGTTACTGTGACAAAACTTCGAGAGTTTATCGATTAGAGATTTATTATATAGGATATTATGTAATTTGAGAGAGAAATAGAGAATCCGGACATTTGCCAAAAAACAAATCCCATTCATTATTTTGTTTTGTTGAATTCAACGTTATGCGATTTGGATGAAATAATTTAATTTATATATTCTTTTTTTTTTTTTTTTTTGAAAATGACAAAAAGGTGAATGACTTCTATAATTGACGGGAGGAATAAAATTTTGGAAAAGTAATTTTTATGCCCCCAACTGTCCGTTATTATTATTATTATTATTATTATTATTATTATTATTATTATTATTTCTTTTTATTATTATTCTTATTTTAAAAAAATATTATTCAAACTTTGAGAATATTTTTACAATAATTGTTTACAATAAAATTAAAAAGGTAAATTGTAATATTTTTGTTATTATTATTATAATTATCATAATTATATAATTTATAATTATTATTGTTATAATATTATTATATTTATTCTAATTTGAAGAATACAATTTAGCTATGATTATAATAAAAAAAAAAATAATGATAATAATGATAATAATAAATTAAAAATATTATAAATAATAATTTTATAAAATTATAAATAATAATTGGAAAAAAATTATAAATTTATTAAAATTATAAAATTACCATGAAAAAAAATGTAAAATATTTTATATAATAAACATTTTTTTTGTGTATGTATAAAAAATGTCGAAAAAATATTGCCAATTGAAAATAATATATATATCAAAACTCTGCAATTTTTTCGTGGAACTTTAAAATTTACTTATGAAATCAGCATGGCATTAAAATAATAATAATGTCGGTAAGAAATTCTCGGAGAACAAAAAATCAGATAAACTATATTTCGTTCATATATACATATATATATATATACACAACTATAAGGCTTTTGTAAGCTGATAGATTTTTTCTCTTATCGCTCCTGAGATTTCATCAAAGAAAATTAAAATTATATTTGAGTGACGAAAAAAAAACAACAATGAAACTAGTGTATTGGATAATTAAATATTCATTAAATATTCAACAATTTTTAAAAATACATTATAATATAGTTTTAGAAAAAAATAAATTATATTTATATTAAAAAATAACATTTTAATATAGTATTTGAAAATTAAATTATATTCTACATTAAAAAATAATATATTTTGATAGTTTAAAAATAATTATTTATTTTAGTTGATTTTTTTTCTGTAAAAAACAGTGTCAATATTTCAATTATTTTTTTAAAATTTAATATTTTTAATTTAATTTTTATTTTCTAAAAAAAATTTTTTTAACAAGTTAAAAATTTTGTAAAATTAATTAAAAAGGAAATTGAAAAACAAAATTTATATATGTATTTTTATTTGCAATTAATTATTTTTATTTATTTTTTAAAATATTTTTTTAATTTTTTAATTTTTACTTTTTATTTTCATTCATTTGAAAAGTGATGGAATCAATTATTATTTGGAGCAAAATAACGTATATCGAATATACCAAAGGAGACTTGTGTGTTTGTAATCACACGTTTTACATTAGCGGCTGCTGTGTTATTCATTTACTTTTCATCTGAGAAAAGAAAGGAGGCGTTTATCGAAAACATCAATAAATTTTCGAACAAAATTCTTCTTCTCTTTTCTTTAGACGCTTTTGTAATACAAATCCAAAAAAAAATGTTAGTCCAAATTTTATTATTTAATGCAAAAAATTTTCTTTTTAAATAAAAAAAAATATCTTTTTTTACTGAAAAATAATTAAAAATAAAAATTATCAAATAAAATTAGAAAAAATGAAAAAAAAATTTAACGAAGTCATTAAAAACGACAAGAAATATTAGAATCCAAAAAAACAAGGGAATTCTTTTTTTTTCGATTTTTTTGGGATTTCCTTTTTTCTTTCTTTTTTTTTGAAGTAAAATCTGAATAATGTGTTGAAATTGTGAGATGTCAAGGGGTCATCGGTGGCATCGACGTTTTAATGGATATATTCGCAGGCGATCATTGAAAACGATACATTATTTATATAGGCGCACATATATTCAACTCTTGTTAAACATTATAAAACGTTATCAGTATATAGAAAGAGCCTTCGACGAATTCGATTCTTTGTTTTAAATTCTTCTCTCGCCACTGTATGTACATATACACTATATAAATATAGTCAAATAAACATTCTACGAAATCTAATCACAATTTTCTTATTCTGAATTCAATTTAATTCGATATACCTTTACGAGCTGATATAGAAAAAAGGAGAATTAATTTTTTTTTTCAAATAAAAAATGGTACTACAAGTACTATATAAGTACTATTAGTACTGTAGAAAAAAGTTTGAATGGTAAAGTGAAAAATGGATAAAGTGCAACAAGAATTTTTGATACTACAAGAGTTTTAGGTACTACAAACCTTATAGTACTACAAGTGTTATAGTACTACAAATACTTAAGAGCTACAAGTCTTACAGTACTATAGTACTTATAGTATTATCTTATTCTACTACAGTAATACAGTACTACAAGTCTTACAGTAGTATAGTACTACAGTACTACAAGCCTTATAGTAGTACAGTACCACAGTACTACAAGTCTTATAGTACTATAGTAATATAATACTGTAACTACTGTACTACAAGCCTTACAGTACTATAGTACTTGTAGTGTTGTAGTACTACAGTAGTACAGTACTAGCCTGATAGTACTACAGTATTACAAGCCTTATAGTACCATAGTACTATAATACTGTTAGTACTGTACTACAAGCCTTATAATACTATAATAGTACTATAATACTGTAAGTGCTGTACAACAAGACTTATAGTACTATTATAGTACTATAATACTGTAAGTACTGTACTACAAGCCTTACAGTACTATTGTACTATAATACTGTAAGTACTGTACTACAAGCCTTATAGTACTTTACTACTATTGTACTACAATACTATAAGTATTATAATACTATAAGTTCTATAGTACTGTAGTACTACAATACTATAAGTACTATAGTACTGTGGTACTACAATACTGTGAGTACTGTACGGCCTGTAGTACTATAACATAATAGTACTATAGTACTTCTAGTAAAGTAGTACAATACTATAGTACCGTCGGCATTATGGTACGTATAGTACTATAAAATATAGTATAGTACTTACATTACTATTTATAGTGCAATTAATTTTACAAGTCATAATACTGTTTGTAGTACATATATAATACTATTTGCAGTAAAATTTCTAATTTAATTTCTTATTTTTTTTGTAGTACTTTTTGTACTATTTGTAGTACTAGTTTTAGTCCAAAAATTATGAAATTTTTTTTTTGAAAATAATAAAGGAAATTTTGTGTATTTTTTTGTAAAAATTAAAAATGTTTATATATTTTTTTTAATATATATAAATACGAGTGCGTTTGTTACTTGAAATAGAACTTGTGACCACTAGAATGGCACTTTAAGGGGGATTCGCAATTCGCAGTCGAAACTGATCCGTGTCCCCGATTCTTCATGGCTAAGAATAGAGAATAGAAAACAACGTCGAGGGCTCAAAGTCGAGGCGTTTCCGCAAAGTCTTTCAAATAGTTATGTGAAACAATTTTGGAAACGTGTTTTTGTGTCCGCAACAACTACTAGTTGCTCCAGAGAGATAAAGAGAGAAAGATTTGTGTGCTTTGTGTCTTCACCGACTGTCAGTATTAAAACAAAATTCTTCGGCGCGCTCGTTAAGCTTCATAATGAGACACAAAACTTTTTCTATTTTACTTGGCCCACGTCTAACATGTTCTACAAATATATTTTCTAACACGTCTATCATATCAACTTCAAAAATAATTTTAGTCCATGGTCTAGTTTTCCAAAAAAAAAAAAATTATTCACATTTTTTTATAAATTATTATTATTATTATTATTTATTTTTCAAAATAGAAGAAATCGATTTGTTAGAAAAAAAGGATAAAAAAATGTTTTTGTAATTTTTTTTATAGTAAATACTTTTTAAATTAGAGGGATTTTAAATACACGACGCTGTTCGGCCGAACACTACCGTGGCCGCGCGCCGTACGTTTTTTTAAACTATAAATCGCTCTATCTCAAACAATACTAATCGTTGGAAAATTTTTGATAAATGATTTTTTTTTTATTTTTTAATAAGGAATCCAGTGGTATAATTTTTTTCTCCTTTTAATTACAAATATTACGATAAAAAAAAGAGAAAAAATATTTTTGTTTATTTCGCATTTTTCTTTTGTTCAGGGTGAGGGAGTGAGCATTCAAAATCGGTTCATATAACCCCTTACATCAACCGTTTCTGGTACTAGACGCAACAGTGCGCAAATATTTGGCAAAACTCCAACCGTCTATCGTTTCATTTTATTTGCAAAGAAGACACTACTCTGGCCACACACACAGTACATCTGCTGCTCTTGTAACTACTCTCATGTTATACGACTGAAAAGAAAATTTGATCACTTCATTTACAATTTGGTTGAATTTAATTAAATTATTATTATTATTCTGTTTGTATTTTAATTATTTATGTTTACATTTTATTAATTTTTTTATTAATTTATTATTGTTATTATTATTTTTATTATATTTATTATTAAATTAAATTAAAAACTAAGAAGAAAATGTTTTTCAAATTTTGTCAAAGAATAAATCAGTTTTAATTTATAGTGATTTTAATGCTAGGCCTAGCACGGCCGGTAGATGAGGAGAGGGGGTGGGTCTGCGAGACCTAGTGTAGGACTAACGCGTCATTTTTAATTTACTAACTGAAAATTGTTTGATTTTAATGCTAGACGTAGCACGGCCGTTAGATGAGAAGAGGGGATGGGTCTACGTGACCTAGTCTAGGACTGCAGTGTCAATTTTTATTCGCGAACTAAAAATTGCTCTATCTCCAAAACTAAACCTCGCCGAAAATTTTTGTAAATAACTTTTTTCTTTAGTTTTTCTCAACAAATTCCATAGAACAATTTATTTTTATTTTTAATTATTAATTTATCTATTACTTGCAAGTAATATGTATTATTAAAAAAAATATTACGTTGTCAGCAATAAAATTATTTGAAAAAAATGAAAAAAAACAAGTAACTTTTTTTTGAAGATTTGACGTCAAAAAAAAGGGGGAAAACGAAATACGAGATTCAAAGAGAACCATTTTTTTTTCATTGGATATTCCTAGTCTGCACACACGGGTTTTACTTACGATTCGATGGTTTTTTCTCGACTTATTTCAGGTCGATTGATCGCAGAACTAGCACTCGCTCGATCGACTCGTCATCGTGACGCTCAGATAACATTCTCAAATAGGCTCTCTATCGGCTCTTGTAACCGATAAAAAAAGGGCACAAAAATTGCGAGATAGAAAAAAATTATACAATAAATTTTCCAACTTGATTTTAAAGAAAAAAAATTAATAATAATAATAATAATAATACTAAAATTATTAATGTAAAAAAATTTAAATAATATAAATAAATATATAAATAAATAAATACATAAATACAAAAATATATTTAAATAAATAGAATTATTAAATTAAAAAAATATTTAAATATTATTACATAAATATTAAATAGAATATAATATGAAAATTAATAAACTAAAAAAACCAAAATACTATACAAAAAATGAAAAAATAATAAATACATAAATACAAAAAATAGTTTTTAATCAAATAAAGTATCGTTGGATTCCTAATTAAAAACTGAAGATAAAATTTTTTTATACAAATTTTCCTAAGTGTAGTATTTTTCGAGTTAGAAGGATTTATAGTTAAAAAATATTTCGTTCGGCGCGACTCTACCCAAGCGTAGCGTCATTCCCCTACTCCTTGGCTCTCGGCCGTTCGGCGCCACACATTTAAAATCTCATTTACTCAAAAACTACTAAGTCTACGAAAAAAATTCTAAATACATTTTCTCCTCAATTTTTCCCACTTAATCGATTTTATAAACACTCAATTAAAAATTCTAATTACAAAAATTGTTATTCACAAATAATAATGAAAATTGGTTTAAAAATCAATCAAACGAAACAATATCAAAATAAAAACTGCGAAATATATTAAAATTATTATTTTTTTTTCTATATTATTATAATTATATATAAAGAAAGGGGAAAAAATTCGTAAAATTAAAAAATATTGATATTATATTTTTGTAAAAGTAGTGAAAATTAATTTTTATTGAATTCTCATCCTATGCGGATTTGCAGAGTGAAAGAGGAGGGGGGGGGGGTAAAGCGAGGATATAAAGTGGAAAAAAAATTGAAGAGAAGTGGAGTGGGGGGAAATGGAATTCAATTTATGAGGAACGATAGCGAGAGTCAAGGTCCGCCATAACTTTTAGACTCTCCTGAATGTGTAAGTTCGCTGAATCGAAAGAGAGAGAGAGAGAGAGAAGCAAAGCAGCAGCACGTGCTTGGCACGGTTTTGCAGATTAAAACGTGAATTGAGATTTTCCCTTTAAATTCAGATGTATTTCTCTTTCCTCTCCTGCTTTTTCTTTTTTTTTTTTTGCTTCACAAATGATTCAGCATATTTTTTTCAATATTTGCCTTATTATAATACACGGAAAATTTTTCCCGCATTTAATATAATATACATATATATTTCTAGAGAGAGAGAGAGGGAGAGAGAGAGAGAGAGAATGTTTTCCACCTCTTTCCTTTTGTTCCACCTTTCTTTTTATATATAAAAATTTTTTTTTTAAATTATTCGTATTAAATTTTAAGAGATTTGAAAAAAATCAGTAATAATTTATATTTTTTTATAATAGTTTGTTTGTTAATAATTTTTAATAATTTTTTTGTTAATTTTTTTTAAAATAAATAATAGTATTTGTTAATAATAATTTTCAAAAAATGATAAAAAATAACAGTAATAACAATAATAAAAAAAACAATAATAGTAGTAACAACAACAGTAACAATAATAATAATAATAATAACAATAACAATAATAAAAATAATAAATTATAAATAATAAGAATAATAAAAAAAATTATTTAAAATAAAAAATTATTTTTGCATAATATTGTGACAATAATATTGGGTTACAATAGAATGATTTTTTTTATATAACTTAAATCGGCGCAATAATTGACAAAAATTGGACAATATTGGACATCTAGTTGGCTATCGTTATTCTTTTTTTTTATTTTTTTTTTTTTTGATTAGATAAAAAAAATATACTACCTATGTAATATTGCATATTATATTGGTCGAGGTCATTTTTATCTATTACCATAGGCAGTAAAAAATTTGTAAAAAAAAATATATATATATAGTTTTTAGTAATTCATTTATTATAAATAATTTTTTTTATTTATTTGTAAAAATAATTATTTGTACTAAATAATTTTTTTTATTTTATATAAAAATATTTTTGTAAATAAAAAATAAAAAATTTGATTTCTAATGGAAAAATGAGAAGAAAATAATGAAACGGAATGAAGAGGGGTGAAAGGGTGGGGGGAGGGGGTAGCAGAGAAAGAAAACCTTGTGATCGTTGCGGTAGTCACTTTTTGAGGTATATGGGGGCTTGTGTTCTGTCAGCCAAAATAAACAGAATGTCACAAGTATAAATAAAACTTGCGTTCCTCCGCGCACACACACCCGTCGTTAGTGCGGTCTCTTGTCTATTTCAAGTCAAAACGAAAAACTGTCATCGCATTTTCGAAAAAAAAAAAAAAAAAAAAAAATAGTTGTCTCAATAAATTGACAAGTATGAGAAAAGAAAATTTATTTTTCAATTAAATATATTTTTAAAAAAATAATTTAATCCTGTTTTAAATAAATATATTTATTATTATTATTATTATTATCACAATTATTTACTTATTATTTATTTTTTAATAAAAATAATTTTTTAAAAACAATAATTATTATTTGTTTATTATTTGTATTAAAAATAATTAATTTTTTCGATCAATTTCAAATGAATAATCATTGAAAAAACAACGAAAAAATGTAAAACATTTAAAAAAAATAAAAAAAAAAGTAAACCTTAGCTACGAGTGTTCAGTCATTGCTTACTGTAAAACTATGTTAGGTTCGAATCCCAATGGATTTGATTTTTTTTCCGCCCTTTATATTCTATTGTAACAGTAATACAATGAATTTTTTTTCTAAATTTCTTGGTTAAAATATAAAAACAACAACAACAACAAAAATAAATAATTTGAAAAAAGTAAAAACAAAAAAAAAATAAAAATAATAAAATATTGAAAAATAATCTTTTCACGCATAGAATGCAATTTTTCGTTGCACAGCTGCGGTTCGTCGGACACGTGACCAGGTTCGTTAATATTTTATTAGCGTTCTTTTTCACGGACTGTCGCTTCCCCAAAATTTTAGAGCATTTCGTCATATATATATATATACAATTGCCCAAACGTTTTGCCACATTTTACTGCCTCGTATATATATGTATATATATATATATATATATATATATATATATATATATATGGATGAATGGTTCGAGGGAACCTGAAACGTGGCGCGGTTAGTCGCAAAATTTGTGCATCAGTAATGCAGTGTTCGCACTCTACCTATCCTACCACCCCCACCCTCTAAAACCTAGTATCAACCCCTCTCCCCTCCCTCACCCACCCCAATTAAAAGCCACCCAACCATTCATTAAAAACACATACGAGTAGTATGCAAAAAAAAAAAATATTGACGGTAATTAAAGTTACATTTTAACATTGTTATTGTTGTCGTTACTGTTATTTTTGTTGCGTTACTAAAGTTGTTGTTGTTATAGTTACTGCTGCTGTTACTATTAAATTTGTTACTGCTGTTGTTGTTACTATTATTATTGTTATTATTGTTGTTATTGTTCTTATTATTGATATTATTATAATTTTCATTGTTGTTGTTGTTACTATTATTATTATTGTTGTTGTTGCTACTATTATTATTATTGTTACTGTTGTTATTACTGTTCTTATTATTGTTGTTGTTATTTGTATTAATAAAAATAATAGTAGTAATAATAATAATAAATAAAAATTATATTAATTTTAATAATAAATATAATAAAAATTACAAATAATAAGAACAGTAATAATAATAGTAATAATAATAAAAAAATGAATAATTTGGCTCTTGCCAAATTAATTAATTCGTGCGGTATAAATTACCTAATCTGTATTAAGGGTTTATAAGAGATATTCAATGGGAAGTTAGTAGCAAATGTGGCTTCTTTGACTCTTTATAGTCTCTGAGACCTCCTCAATTACGATAATTAATTGTCACTTAATAAAGTTGCTTTGATCTATATGCCTTCTCAGACAAGGTTATGGCTCTCAACTAAATTTTCCTCCTGAGACACAAACTCAGAAAATTGATTAATGTTATTAAATTTTTAATTTCTATTCGAATCTCATCACCATCATCATCATCATCATCATAATTAGAATTTTCCTTTTTTTTCATAATCATTTTATTAATTTTTAAAATAAATTTTTTTTAATAATAATACAATAAAAAAAAATTATAATAATAAAGAAAATATTTTTTTATCTTTCTTTTTTTGAAATTAAAAGATAAGAAAAAAAATTACTCACGATTTCTATTTTCACTGTCGGCTGGCTTCATTTGAATTGGATGCACCATCTGAAAAAAATTTTTTTTTTTTTATTTTTACAAATAAATAATTTATTTTTATTTTTACTTAAATATTTGTCGAGCACTGTTTAATAAAAATTCATTACAAACAGTGGAATATATTGTATTAAAGTCTAAACAACAAGTCAATGCTTCTAGAGAAACTATTAAAAAAAAAAAAAATTTATCGCATAGTTGTCAATGCTTGAAAGAAACGATAAATATATTGTATATATACCTATAATAATGGAAAAACGTTGAAAGTTAACAAAATAAATTTTTTTTCCTCTAACAGTGTAGTTTAAAATTTTAACAATTTAAAAAAAAAATTTCGATAAAAAAACAATTTTTTACTATACAATTATTTTTATTATTAATTTATTAATTATAATATAATAATAAAAATATTAATATAATAATAATATATTAATAGTATTAATATTATTTATTAATAATAATAATAGTAATAATTAGAAATTGTTTTCAATTAATTAAAAAAATAATAAAATTTTTTGTTTTGTTATATGGTAAATGAAGATAAATTTTTAATATAGTAAATTTTAACAATTACATGAGGTTCATAATCACCTGGAGGAATATTCTCCCGAGGGATCAAAGCTTGTATAAGATCCCTATCATGAGTGGAGGCTCATTAAGTTCGATCGATATATCGAAATACCATTAATGTATAGCATTGGGTGGTGGTGAGACAAAGAGGGGGGAGGAGGAATGATAGTGTACAAGAGAGAGTAAGAGTGAGAGAGATAGCTATATAGATTCACGATATCGATTGGAGATTATATGCACTAACGGTAAACGACCTGTCCTCAAGGACAATGAATTACACATGTTACACACTATAAGCCAGGAAATGTGTATTGAGCCAAGGGGTCTTTGAACACAATAAATATTCTCCCAAAATAATTTCAAAAATTCCATTTTCACACAAAATTTTGTTCATTTCTTTCAAAAAAATTTTTTTTTAACTCCCTCTTGAATTTTATTATTTCAAAAAAAGAAGACGATATTTCACCAAGAGAAGAAAATACACGAACAGAAAGAAAATCCTCTGACAAATTTGGTCACTCGATTGGAAAACTTTCAATTTCCTGATATATCGCCTGTCTCAATATTTATAGTTTTGCTTGTGCGTGCCTTCGAATACTATTTATTGTTTTCCATTTCGTTTATGTGAGACAAAAAAAGGGGGAGAAAAAAATTGAAAAATTACACTTTTTTTTATTTTTAAAAACAAAAAAAATTTTTTTTGCTCCGCCCACTATTGTATTTACTCCGCCTACAACCAAAAGTGACACGCCTACTATAAATAACCCCGCCCACCCGGCAACTTTGGATCTGCCTACTGATAGTAAATATCCCTCCTACTCTATTTTTTCGACTAATTAAATATTTGAGTGTATAAAGGGGTGTTACTGCCACGCCCACTTGTAACTATAGCTCCACCTACTGTTCCGCCTACTCTACTTTTCTCGACTAATTAAATATTTGAGTGTATAAAGGGGCGTGACTGCCACGCCCACTTGTAACTATAGCTCCGCCCACTCTATTTTTTCGACTAATTAAATATATAAGTGTATAAAGGGGCGTGACTGCCATGCCCACTTGTAACTTTAGCTCCGCCTACTGTTCCGCCTACTCTATTTTTTCGACTAATTAAATATTTGAGTGTGTAAAGAGGAGTGACTGCCACGCCCACTTGTAACTGTAGCTCCGCCTACTGTTCCGCCTACTCTACTTTTCTCGACTAATTAAATATTTGAGTGTATAAAGGGGCGTTGTTACCACGCCCATATGTAACTATAGCTCCGCCTACTACACCTTTATATATTACTTAACTATTAAAGTGGACAAAGGGGCGTGGTTGTCACGCCCAAGTATAACTAGAGCTCCGCCCACTTCATAATTATGGATCCCCTCACCCAACTTTTCTGAATAAATTAACAATTGAAGTGAACAGATCCGCCTACTCTATTTTTCTGGTCTAATTAACTATCAAAATGAACAAAAGGGCGTGATTTCCACGCCCACGTGTAAGTATAGCTCCGCCTACTGGAGAATTATGAATCCTCCTACCATTTTCCAGTTGAAGAAATTAAATTTCAAGGCGAATTAAAACGTTTCTAACAAAAAAATTGTATTTTAAAGTAATAAATATTTTTGTAAATTTTTTCCCCAAAAAAAAAATATTTTTTTTTTTTTCTAAAATAAACATTGAAATGGAAAATCTTTTTGTCAAAATACGTGACTATAAAATACGAATACTGAGCAAAAATTGCCATGGCTCGTGAAGTATTTCGTTGATGTCCTCGGGTTTTTTTTTCTTTTTTGTGGGAGTGGATAAAAGAAAAAAAATGCAAAGGCACCACTGGGTCATCAGGGGAATGTGCCCGGGTACTTTTCTAGGGACAGACGAAGGGCGTGTTGCCAACTGCAATTTCACAGCATTTTTCAAATCGACCCCTTTCACCTCGCCCCCATCGTCATTTCTTTGAGAAATGAGCAAACGGCGCCTAGAGGGTGCTATATAGTAAAACCGGAAATGGATCACGATTTTGTATTGAACCTAGAGAAAAATAAAATTGAACTTTTTTGTAATAAATATTTAATAAAAAAAATATTTAATTGTAAAAATTGTAAATTTTTTTTCAATTTTCTGCTGATGAGTGGAAAAACAAAAAAAAAAGTGGGGAAACAAAGAAAAGGAAAGTGTGAAAAGAATCGATTGGTCGCTTTCGCCGATTGCGAATCACATTATTCCAGGAGTAACACCCCCCTACCCCCCTCATCTCTCTCTCTCTTTCTCTCATGCCACTTCCGTCTACTCGCATACGTGACCGACGAACTTTCATTTTTTTTTCTTTCTTTCCCCCTTGTGGACGACGTAAAAAAATCTATGCAGATTTTTTTTTACTCGAATCCGCTATGCGAAAGTTGGGGGGAGGGGGGTGGAAAGGGATTTTTTTCTCTCTCTCTCTCACTCAGTCAGTCGCCCTCCCTGATACTTTTTCACCATCACGTCGACGCGTCTCTACGTGAAACGAATCCCGTAACAGACAGATACCGAGGAAGCACAAAAGCATGAAAAAGGAAAAGGCAAATTTTCATACGTGACTGTTCCATTTCGCGACGACACATACATACATACATACACATACACACTAGGAACGTTTCTACATTGAAATTAAAAAGCTATTTTTTCAAAATAAAGAAAAAAGAAATATACCTATTTTTTTTAAATTTAGAAAAAAGGATTGCCCGGAAATTTTTTTTTAATAATTTGGCAAAATTGAGTTTTTGGAGAATTA
The DNA here is from genome assembly GCF_019393585.1 of Leptopilina boulardi. Classification (NCBI taxonomy): domain Eukaryota; kingdom Metazoa; phylum Arthropoda; class Insecta; order Hymenoptera; family Figitidae; genus Leptopilina; species Leptopilina boulardi. The sequence goes on from NW_026137717.1 coordinate 576,857, forward strand.
AATTTATTTTTCAATTTATTCCGAATTTTCCTTCTATTTTTCTCCTATTTTTTTGGATAGAATAGAATTTTTGAAATTGAAAGAAAGGCAATGCCCGGAATTTTTTTTTTTTGGATAAAGTAATATTTTTTTATAACTTTTTATTGCAATTTTTTTCCAAATTAATAGTTTTTAAATTCGAATTTTTTAATATAATATACATATATAGTAAAATTTTAGAAAATAAAAAAGCATTGCCCGGAAAATTTTTTGCTAAAATTAAAAAAAAAAATTCGAGTTTTCTCTTTCTTTTGGAATTGTTTTCAAATTTAATGTGAAATTTCCTGAAAATTTTTTCTATTTTCCAAGAGAATAATATTTTCTTGAAATTAAAATAAAAAATTGCTCGGAATTGCAAAAACTTATCAAAAAAATAAAATTGTTTGCTCTTTTTGCATTTTATTTTTCTATTTCAAGACGGGTTTTCTTAAAAATTTTTCCATTTGTTCATATGAAATCCTAGAAATTAAAAATAAAAAAAAATATTGCCCGGAAATTTTTTTTGAAAAATTTTACCAAAAAAGTCAAATTTTGTTTTTACTTTTTTTCTAATTTAATGTCCTTTTTCTCGTTACATTTTTTTCATTTTTTTAAAAATAAAATCAAAATTCAAAAAATCCAGTGCCCGAAAAAATTTGTTTTTTTCAATAATTTAGCAAAAACCCCAAATTTTTTTACTCTTCTTTGACAAATTTTTTTTGTCATAAAAAAACACTTTTTTAAAATGAAAAAAATTTGTAACCCAATTTTTTAATAATAGAAATAAAAAAAATTGAAATTTATTTCAAAATATATTTTGTTTGTTTTTTTTTGGTTTTAGTTTTGTAATAAAATTGAAAACAGGCGTTGAAAAAAAGGGGCTCATAATTTATCTCAACAAAAATTCTCAGGTACTTCCGGTTATTATTTTTTTTATTTTTTTTTCTTTTTTTTGGCTTTAGGGATTTTTCGGGAGGAACATTTTTCGATAATGTCCGGAAAATTTACGAGCGGTACACGAAAATGGGGATTTTCTCTCGATGCTCGGGGAAATATTATCGAAAGCTCCTTCTGCGAAATTCGTTTAAAGAATTTCTTTCATGGAGGATTTCAATTCACCTCTTATATCGATTTATAAAGTTTAACCGGTGGAAGGAGGGGGGGGGGTTTAAGGTAAGGGGAGGTTTTTTCCTCTCTTCTTTCTTTTTTTTCGAAAGAGCAAATATTTATAAAAGTAGAGTAGAATGTAACAAAATTTTCAAATAAAAATTTTTCCTTCATAGAATGAGATGAAAAAAATATATATATTCAACTCTTATTATATTTAAAAAAAAAAAAAAATTATTTTTTAGATTTTGAAAATTTTTTTAATTTTTTGATCTGTTTATTTTTTTGTTCCAAAAAATTTTTTAAATTTATTTTTAAAAAATGGTTTAGAAAATTTTTTTTTCTCTTACAATTAGTTAAAATTTTATTCGAAATGAATTATTTACATTATAGTATGGTAAAAAATACAATACACTTTGTTTCTTAGTGAAAGAAGAGCGGAAAAATTATAACCAAAAAAGAAAAAGAAAATGAAACTAAATAAATATTTAATGAAGCATAAATCTCAGACGGTGTCTTTTTCCATAAATACGATTCATTATATTTTATTATACACTTGAGGTAAATGGATAGAAGGGACTGAATGTTTCAAAAGGAGAGCCATGACCGGGATTTGAATTTCAAATCGGACACAAGTCCAAGATATTGTCTCTCTTTTCTCTCTCTCTCTCTCTCTGCTTTTCATTTATTCTTGATTTCTGTATCTTATTATTGTTTAACCTCTCAGTTTTTTTTAAACCAAAAAAATTTTTGCAATTTTTGAAAATTTTTTTTATACCAAAATTTTGTTTACAAATTTTTTGGAAAATTTTTTTCAACACCAAAATTGTTTTGCAGTTTTTTGGCAAAAATTTTTTTTTTATACCAAAATTATTTGCAATTTTTTTGGCAACATTTTTTTTATACCAAAAATTTTTAAAATTTTTGAAAAAAAGAAAAAATAAAATTCAAAGAAAGTTGGGCATTTTTTTTTATGTTCTTGATGGGGAAAATAAAATGGAAAATTTTCCAAACGCCATTGTTTATAGTGACTCTTGATTTGGTTTGCCGAACCGTCTAAAAGGAATTGAGGAACCGAAAATAAATCATTCAACGAATCCAAAGTGAGAACATCGCTGTCATTAGTGGCCCGGGATTTCAAACGAGAAATATTTGACCTAAATCTTTGTTTTAAATAAAAAAAAAAAAAAAAATCTTTTCTCCTTAGAAAATAGAAAAAATATTTTTAAATTTTAAATTAAATTTTTTTTAAAAGTATTAAAAATTTTTATTATTTTAAACTATTTCTTTTTAATTTTTAGAAAAAAGGAGAATGCAAAATTTGAAAAGTTTTGAAAATTGCAATATTCAAAATTTGCAACTTCAAAAAATTGAAATATTCAAAATTTGTATTTTCAAAAAAATTGAAATATTCAAAATTTTGCATTTTCAAAAAATTGTAATATTCAAAATTTGTATTTTTGAAAATTTTAATTTTAGAAATTGAAATTTTGAAAATAGAATTTTTTTTTATTTCAAGTACAATTGAACTTTGATTTTATTTTTTTTTGAAATTAATATCCTAAGTATACATATATATAATATAGTGTTTTATGTGAGGCATTAATGAAATGACATCTCACTCAAACGTGGATAATCGCAGCCTCAATCTCGTGTATGACACCCATTCGTTTTTCCTTGCTAACGAACCTCCCTTTTCCCTTTTTTTCCGGCTCAATGCGGACGCAACAAAAAATAATGGACGTCATTAACGTCCAGAGATAATGGTCGACGGTCCAAACGACTGAGTGGATCGCGACTCGACGAGCCGTGATTCGTGTTAACGATGACTGCAATGTTCTTCCTTTATTTTTTTATAATTTATTTATTTTTTTATTTTATTTTTTTTCAATTTTTCTATAATTTTTCTATTTTTTTTTCTTTTCAGCCTATATACTTTTGTCACGAACTACATTAATCCACTTGATTCACAGTGACACGCAAATTCAGCATTTTTCTTTTTTCTTTTCTTTTTTTTTTGTCAAATTAAAATCGCTCAATGTCTTAAAATGCTTTTTTTTAAATGAGATTGTCATATCAAAAGTGAAAAATTTGTGTTGAAACTTGACAATTTATTATTCACAAAAAAATGCAGAAAATTGCATTATTAAAAAAAAAAAAATGGGTTCAAAAGAATTGAATTTTTTTTTGTTGGAAAAATAAAATTTCCGGGCACTGCTTTTTTTGGCAAATTTTGATATTATTGAAAAAAAGGACATTAAATTAGAAAAAAAGTAAAAAAAAAAATATTAATTTTTTTTTTTTTGGTAAAATTTTGCAAAAATTTCCGGGCAATACTTTTTTTTTAATATTTAGGATTTTATGAACAAATGGAAAAATTAAGAAAACCTCGTTTTGAAATAGAAAAAAAAATATTTCAAAAAGAGTAAAAAATTAAATTTTTTTTGTAAGTTTTTGCGAAACTTTTCCGGGCAATATTTTTATTTTCTATTATTTTTAGAATTTCACTCTACAAGAAAATAGGAAATATTAAAGGAAGCACACATTAAATTGGAAAAAAGAAAAAAAAAATTATTAAAATATCTTAGTTTTTTGTAAATTTTTAAGCAAAAAATTTCCGGGCAATGCTTTTTTTTAATTTCTAGAAATTATTTTCAGTTGGATTATTGAAATTTAAAAAGTACATTATTTTGGAAAAAAAAATTGCAAAAAAAGAGTTTAAAAAAATTTAAACTTTTCATAAATTTTGGCAAAAAAATTTCCGGGCAATGCTTTTTATTAAATTTCTATAATTTTATTTTCTTAAAAAAAAAGAGGGGGAAAAATGGAAAGGAATGCCATCAAAATAATTCCCTAATAAGAAAGTCAAAATTCAAAACTTTTTGCAAAATTTTGAAAAAAAAATTTCCGGGCAATGATTTATTTTAATTTCTAAAATTTTATCATAAATTCAAAAAAAAGTCGAATTTTAAAGGAACCGCATTAATTTGGAAAAAAAATTGCATACAAAAGGGGAATAAAAACAATAATTAAATTTTTGATAAATTTTGGCAAAAAAAATTTTCCGGACAATATTTCTTTAATTTTTAAAATTCTATTTTATTTCAAAAAAAATTCTTTTTCCAATTTTTTTTTTTATGTAAAAAATTAATTTTTTATTTAAAAAAAATTTTTGAATAATTAATTGCGGAATTTTTAAATATTAGTGAAAGAGAGAGGAATTTTTTTTTTTCTGGTGAAAGTAAAAAAATAAGCAAATTCACTGTACACAATTTGTCGTTTGAACAGCAGTCTCGATTATGGTTGGCGACTAGACTGGAAGGGGAGTGGAGGTAAATTGCGTTCCATTTCTCACTAACTTTTTCAATTTATCGCGACTCGAGCAACTAATTACAACGAAATGACTTTTGCACAAAGAGAGAGAGAGAGAGAGAGAGAGAGAGAGAGAGAGAGAGAGAGAAAGCTCTCCTAGGTCTACATGATCGCAACACAATCTCGATTTTTTTCGCCAAGATTTTTCATTTATCACCAAAAAATTGTGTGCCAAAACCAATTTCTCCCTCACCTAATTTTTTTTAGCCAAAACAAAAAAAATTAAAAATTTTATTAAAATACAAAAATTATTTAAATAAAAAAATTACTAAAATTAAAAAAATAAATAAATTATTAAATGGAAAAAATTATTTAAATATACTCAAAATTGTTACATTGAAAAAAAATAAATTTTTTTATATCCAAAACGCAAACTTTATTTCATAGGATAATATTGGTTTCGATATCATATCACAAAATCTTAATCCCTCTTTTTGAAAAAAAAACCTGCGAGAAGAGAGATCAACTTCGAAGATTGCCAAGGAATATTCCTATATAGATAAAGCCAATAAATTGAGTGTTTGATCTTCTGAGCAGCTAATTTCAGATCGACAGTGTGTGTGTGTGTGTGCCTTGGAAATTCTAACAATCCACTTAATACTCTATTCCACTGGGAGTACAAGAAATGTGGCAAAACGTAACTTCAATCAAAAATTTTTTTTTAATCTGAATTTTATGATAAAAAAGAAGAAAAAAAAATTATAATTTTATTTTTAAATTTAAAAAACAAATTGTAATAATAGTTTTCAAATTTAAATAATAATAATTATTATTATTATTATAACAATAATAATTTTCAAAGTTAAAAAAAAAATTTTTTGTTATTCAAAACATTTATTTATTTACAAATATTTTTAACTCACAGTGTCAATTAAAAAAAAAATAATTTAAAAATTTCAATAAACAATTGAAAGAAAAAAATAATTTAATAAAATATAATGTTCACTAATTGAAACGGCATATATGTAACAAGAGAAAAAAAAATATATTTTTTTAAAAATAAAGTTGTACTTGTGCATTTCTATGAACTCCCATGAACGTAGGAATGAGGATATAGGTTTGGGGTAGAATTTGGTAGAGTTGAAAAAGAGAGTGGTATAGGCAGGGTAGAAATCCAATACGCTACAGCGAGTTCGCAACAATGCGTAATATTATTAAAGCACAGTGAGACGAGAGGAATTCTAGTAACGTATTCGCCACAGCGAAAAATGAAACGATAACTCGATGGATGCTGGCGAAAAAAAGGGATGAAAAATGAGAGAGACGTAAAAAATGTACAAGAGAGATGAAAGCAAACCTCGAATATACTGGTGAGGGGTTGCCCTCTATTTCTCTCTCATCATTAGCGATCAATATCAACGAAATAGCACAAAAGTAAATTTATTAAACTCTCTAAAGCACGTTATATTACTCCTAAGCTCAATTATTCACATTTTTTCCTTTTTTCCCCAAAAAATTGCCGGTGAAAAAAATCGAAACCTACTCCATTTGATTCCTGGTGAAATTCTGAACAAAAATGTATGTTATCAAAATTTTGCTAGGATGTATTTTGTAGAAGTTAGAGAGGTTTAAAGTTAGCGCGGTGAGAGACGTTGAGCAAGCGTCAAGGAGTGGGGGTAGTTAAATTCCGAGCGGCTCGAGGTCATCGAGCGGCCGGCGCGTGGTGGGGGTAACCGCGCCGCCGAGGAAACTTTAAATCACTCCAGTTGGAATAGAAATCGCTCTAGAAAAAAATGGTAAAATACTTTTTTCTTTAATTTTTCATTCTCTATCGACTGGTGTTGGTATTTTTCGAATTCAACTAAAAACATTTGTTTTATCGCATATTAAAGAGGGAAAAATCGATTTTTTTTGTAATCCAGGTCAGGGGAACGATTGTATAGGTGGATAGAGAAGGTGTAGAAGGTTTTGGAGAAAAATCTCGGAAAACCTGTCGTAGGATAAATCGTCTGTCAAGGACCTTGGTGCACTCGAGTCATTTCTCTAAGCCAACGCAGACCTCTTGACTCGACGCCACTCGTTGAAACGAAATCTGATACCGAGGGAAGCTAAACTCCTTCAAATTCACGAGCTCCGTAAAGCTCTCTCTCCCTCTCTCCTACTTACTATTCTCTCTCTTGCTCTTTTTTTTTACTGTAAAGTAAGTCGACCCCAAAGTATCCAGTCAACCCTTTAAATGCAAAACGTCGTTTTGAGATTCGACTTTTTTTTCTACGATGGTTTCACTCACAAGTTCACAGTCTCCTCTCGTCCCTCACCCTCTAGACTAGAGAAAATTTTTGTTATTTCTTTATTATTATTTATTAATACTGTTATTATTTAGTTATTAATTTAAATTTTTTTATTGTTAAAAAATAATAAAAATATTTTTGAAAATATAATTTTCAACGAGTTGTAATAATTAATTTTAGTGATGGAAAAATCGGGTACTTATCTATTAAAAAAATATCATTAAAGGACTTTTGACTGGATTTTGTTTGAATTAATAATTAAAGAAGTTTTGGTTCATATCCTATGCTTGCATCGAGACAAAATGGACTTTTTTGATATTAAATATTTTATTAAATAGCTTTTAGCGTTGAGAACTAAAATTAATAATAGAGTTAAAATAAAATTGACACATTTAATTATTATTGACTGGCATTAAAATTGTGAATAGGAGAAGAAATTAAATTAAATAATTTTAATATAATTTAAATTATAATAAGTAAATTAATAATAATAATAAACAATAATAATTATTATTATTACTTTTATTATTCTATTATAATAATTATTATAATTAATATAAATAATAATAAAAATAATTCTTTTAATTAATTAATAAAAAATTAATTAATAATAAAGATATTAACAATAAAAAAATTCGTAATTAATAACAAATTTAAAAAAAATCGATTTTCGGCGACTGTGATCGAACCCCAACTGTTTGAGTTCGCAGTCAAAAGTCTTTCCTCGCAGCTATTGGAAAAAAATTGTTTTCTCACTTCTTTTACTTTTTGAAAATAATTAAAATAGAGTGAAAAAAATTAGTTCCCTGAGGAATTTTCTTCAAAAAATGAATTCTAATTGAAAAAAACAAAATTTCTAAAAAACTAAAATGTTAGAAAATTGCAAAAAAAAAAAAAAAAATTTTTAAACTGATATGAAAGAAAAATAAAATTTTGTATAAAGGAAATAAAAATTAAAAATTGTTAAAAAAAAATAAAATTAAAAAGAATAAAATTGAAAAATTAATAATGAAAAAGCAAAAAAATAAAATTGAGAAATTAAAAAAATAAAATAGATATAAAATTAAAAAAAAAAGTAATATTAAAAATTTTGTCCAAATATTATTACCTAAATTAATTTTTAATTAAAAAAAAGGAAACGAAAAAGAATCTTTTGTTTCTTATAATTATCACTGAACAGTGTAAAATATTCTCAATATTAATTTAAATTATTGACATTTCGTCACAATTAAAAATTTAAAATGACACAAAAAGGAAGAATATATTTTAGTACAGAGATAGACAATATTCTGAATATTATGAATAATTAAATTATTTTAAGTTAGTGTAAATTTAGTACAAACTTTTTTATATCAATAAATTATTAAATAGCTGTCAGTTTGAGAAATAGTTTTGAAAATTATATCAAATGTTACTGTTCCAATTATCTCTCTCTATATATATATACATATATTAATTTCACGAGATGAAAATATATTATTCCTAAGGAAATGAAGAAAAGAAAGAAAAAAACGATGAAATTCCAATCGTTTCCAATGCAAGAGAAAAATAGAATTCACAGAAAATAAATGTAATTCAATTAATGTAATTAAATCAAATTGGAATGTAATTTATAAAATGGAACATTTGAGAACAATTTTTCCTTTTTTTTCCCCCCATTACTTTAAAATGAAATTATGTGTAAGATTAAAATTTATTAAAAAATTTAAAATTTTTATTGGAAATTAAAATAAAATTGAAAAAATAAAAAAAAATTCAATAAAAAAAATAAACAATAAAATCAAAAAAAATTAAATAAGAAAATTTTTTTTTAGTTTTTTTAAATTAATTAATATTTTTTTACTAATTAAATAATATTTTTTTTAGTAATTAATTAATAAATAGTTAATAATTAATTAATATAATCTAGAAAATAAATTTTTTTAGAAAAATTGTTTAATTTTTTTTTTTGTTGTAGAAAAAAGGAAAAAAAATTTTTTGAACCTTTTGTTTTTAATTTTGAAAAATGTAATGGGGAGAAGAAAATAAATGTTTTTAAAATTATATCACACAAAGAGACGAAGTTATACTTGAGACTGCATAGTTTCGCAGCGGAGAATATAATTCGTGTGAAACGATAAATAAGCCAAAGCTTAAGGCAGTGGCGTCGTCATGCGTCTATTCACTAAAGCTTCTAGCATTGCAACTACAGAACTCAATGGATTTGTCAGAAAATTACATTTTTCAATTAAAAAAAAATTTTTTTTTAAAACGTAAAAAATACTAACAATGCAAAAAATAATTTTTTAATAAATAAATAAATAAATAAAAAAGAAGAAATATAAAAATAAATAAAAATAAATAAATATAGGTACAAAAAGAAACATAAAAAATTAATAAGTGAAAAATACAAAAATTAATATAAAAATTTTAAAAATTATTAAATAAAAAATAAAAATAAAAATAGATAAAAACACAAAAAAAAGTAAATCGGGCATTAATAAAAAAATTTTTTTTTTGATTTATAATAATTATAATATTTAATTATTAGATATAATATTTATATTATTATTTTTATAATTTTTTATAATACAAAAATTTTATAACAAAATAAATTATTGTACAAATTAAATAAATAGAAAGAAAGTTAATAAATTCATAATTAAATAAATAATTTAACTACTATAGGTATAATAAATAAATTTAATTAATACAAACAAAAATTATTTAAAATATATAAAAAGTTAAAAAAAATTATTTTCAAATTATTTTTTTTTCTAAATTAACAAATAATTTTCTAACGAAAAAAAAAGTTATATAAAATTTACAAAAAAAAAACTTTAAAAAATTCATTTTTGAATTATTTTGTTTTTTAATTATTATTATTTGGATTGAAAAAAAAAATTTTTTTTTTTTCATTTACAAAATATTATTTAAACCGAGTATTAAAAAATAAAAAAAAAGTGGGGGGCGGTAAAAATACGTTTTTTTTGGGTGAGGGGGGCCTCCAGGGGTGAGGCAGTAGAGAAAGAGAGAGGGGGGGTGAGTTAGGAGTAAATGTCGGTAATGACGTCTCGTAATTACATCGAAAGTTCACAGGGAACTGTAATTATCGTAGAAGCGTGCGCGCCTTGAACGATACCTTTCGGCACACACACAGAGAGCAATCGACGAAATACTAACGACGTCGAGACACACAGCAACGCAAAACCCTCTTGGTAATTACTTGAGTCGTTAATCGACGCAATAATGTGTGCTAGAGAGAGAATCTAAAGTAACGGGGTGAAGGGAGGGGGTGGTAAAAAGGGGTCTATTATTGCAATTAACATTGAATATATATATAAAAAAAAATATTAACAATTTTCTTGCAAAAAAAAAAAATTTACAAAATAAATAAATTAATATTTTTTACATAATAAATAATTGCATAAATAAATATTTATTTTTTTTATAATAGAGAGATAAATAATTAATAAGCGATAAAATTCGTGTTTTGAATAATAATAAAAAAAAATAAACAATTAATTTTTTCATAAAAAAATAATTGAAAGTAAAAAAAAAAAAAAACTTACCCCCTTGAAGGTCATGATGTTGTGAAGGGCGTTTTGGGCTCCCAAGGCAGCTTTTCTCGTGTAAAACGTAACAAAGCAGCAACCTGAAACAAAAAAATTTTTTTTTTTATTAAAAAAAAACCATTATTATTTATTAATAAATAATAATTAATTTTTAATTAATTATTTTTTTACTCTCCATAAGATTCTAAAAGGAAAGTTCTTTTACACAATTTTAAAATCTTAATAATTGTCGAAACTAGAGGGAATTAAAGTTCGGCGCCCTTGCGGCTAGCCGAGCGTTGCCGAACGAACGCCGTTTATTAAAATTGTTCCAACTCGAATAGTTCTCGCCCTTTTGACTTGAGGCAAAAGAATTATTTTTTTATTAAAAAAAACCTTTATTATTTATTAATAATTAATAATTTGTTTAAAAATAAATTTTTTTAAAATTATATTTCTTTAAATACAAGAAAAAAATTTTTAATATAAAAAACAAATAATATAGGCAGTAAAATTAATAATATAATTATATTATAATAATAATAATAATTTTTTTTAGTCCATAAAAATAATTGCTTTGGGTGAAAAATTTTTTTTTTTAATGTTCCAAATTTACGAGTGACATGTACTTAATGTACTTCTTCTCATAAGTGACAGAAAGACAAACGACTTGGGACTTTCGCCAAAAAATCTTTTGCTGGCAACAACAATAGTAACTCTCACTCTCTCACGATTCTTAGAATGTGTGAAACACAAAAAAGAAAATTCATCAATATTATTATATTATCACCACATTTTACTTTTCAACACTTCGCGATGTGAAAAAATTTTTTTTTTGAAAAACTATTCTCCAATTATTCTCCAATTTATTCAAAAAAGTAGAAAAAAGGAAGAATTTATAATAAAATTAGAAAAAATAAAAAAAATTTGTTTAAATAATTTATTTTTTGGAAAATTTAATATTAAAACCCATAAATAATTGTTCGGTATAAAATTTCGAAGAGAAAATTCCTTTTGGTCGAAATAAAAATACTGAATACTTTTCGAATTAGAACGATTTTAAATGCAGGGCGTCGGTTCGGCCCGAGCGCAACGAGTGGGGGTAACGCTCGGCTAGCCGCAAGTCCGCTAAACTTTATCCCTCTCTAATTTCGACAATTCTTAATATTTTAAAACACCGTAAAAGACTTTTCGTTTCAGAATTAATTTCCCTTTACTTTCCCTTTATTTTTATTATTTATTTTTTTATTATTATTTTATATTTTCATTATTTATTTCCAAAAAAAAATTTTTTTTTTTTTATTAAATTTGTTAAAAATTGAAAATTTCCCACAGAATACAATTTTCAGGGTAAGTAATACTAATTAGCATTGGTAAATAATGGCAACAGTAGAATTACAGGATTTTAGGGGAGAGGGGTGGGGGAAATTGTGGTTTCGAGGGATGAAAAGGGACACGTGATATGCGCGTGTACTGAGCACGAAACAGCAATTCTGCCGCATGTCGAACATATAAAGACATATCGTTGTTGGACGATATATATATATATAACTTATCCCGCGGGTCTGCAGCTAATACACTGGCCGATGCGTGATTAGAGTCCGCGGGGAAATCTAACCGGACATGCCTGCCGGCTAGTGAAATCCACCTCTCTCTCTCCCCCATCAAACTTTTTTTCCCATTCTCCCTGTAAAAAAAAATGAAAAAAAAAAAAAATTTCTACCTCCTTCTCAACTTGAAACCGATTTCTTACCGCAAAATTGGATTTTTTTTACCCTCCTCTTTAGAAATCATTGCAGTAGTCTCGAGATGCTTTTTATTGCCGAGGGAAATCAGTGAAAAAACAATTTTTTTTCGAAAAAGTGGACAGCGATTGATCGCACGTGATGAAAATGTTTAAAAAATTTGATTTTATTTAGTTTTTTTTATTAAACACTTGTTAGGAGTGAAATTTAGAGAAAATTATGCTTTTGCCCCAAATTAAAAGGACGAGAACTATTCGAGTTGGAACAATTTTAATAATCGGCGTTCGTTCGGCAAAGCTCGGCTAGCCGCATGGGCGCCGAACTTTATTTCCCTCTAGTTTCGACAATTATTAATATTTTAAAATTGTGTAAAAGAACTTTCCTTTTAGAATCTTACGGAGAGTAAAAAACTAATTAAATAAATGAAAATTAATTTTTGCAAAAAAATTTTCCTTCTTACAAAAAGTCGAAAAAAGAGATTTTCTCAGCAATTTCATGGACAAGTGGCGCTGGTAAATTTTAATAATCGTCCCTTGGGAGATCCGGAGGAAACAAATATCAATGTAGAAGAGGGTCGTAATTCACCGATTCAGCTATATCTCCCCTTTTTCTTTTTCAGACAGAAGCGAAAGAGGAAACTTCTGTGTTGGCAATATCGTCAAATCCGGAAGTATGAGAAAGAGAGAGAAAAAAAATGATAGCACACGTTTTAGAACCGAATTTACGAAAACGATTGATATCTTCATTTTCTTATGCCAAGTATTGTATCGAAAAAAAATATTTTCTTTTTTTTTGTTTAGATATTCCTAGAAATGGTAAAATTGAATAATAATCAAAAAACTAAAATTAATTATCTTCGTTTTTGTGGATTCTGTGAGCGCTTTAAGTTCCACGGATTGCGACGGCCGAACGTTTAAAGTGGGGAAAACGCTCCTTCGGCCGAACAACGCGCGATATTAAAATCGTTCCCATTTGAACAGAACTGCATATTTTTAAATTCGGCCAAAAGTAACTTTCCTTGAAATTTCATCCCCCTTTCACCCCTTATATTCATTTTACTATTTTCTTTTGTCTAATTAAAAAAAAATCATTTTTTTTTCTAAATTTCTAGTTTTTCTTGTTTTTATTCAAAATTTTGAACAGATTTCAGTGTGGCTATAAAGAATTAGATCGAAACTTACGCCGCCGGAAGCACAAACGTTTCAGAATATCGATTCAAAGTCCAGTTTCCTCGGAGGCGCTTTGTTCTCGACCTAATCACGGAAATTAGATTGCTCTGACGGTCAAAGGCGCGCACACACACACACACACAGTCTATGAACTGACTCACGATTCAACGGCGTACATTGCACAATCACTGATCACATCGAAACGTAACTTCATCGGATAATGTAACCACAACCCTGTGTGTTAATAGGAAAATACAATTTTTTATAAATAAATTTTTAAAAAAACAAGTAAAGAGAAACAAAAAATTTACCGCCACCGGGATTCGAACCCGGGTTCGATTTTTTGTACAGTCAGACACCTAATGCTCACGGCTATCGCAAACTTAAAAAAAATTCTTTTTTTTTATCAATTTCGGTGTTTTTTAAAGTTGGGAACCTAAAATTTACCATAAAAAAAGGTTGGAAAAAATAGTTTCCATGGAAAAATGTAAAAAAAAAAAAAATTATTTTGTAATTAAAAATGATTACTAATTGGGTTTTGGAGGTGACTTTTGGGAGAATTTTTTTTTTTCTATATCGTTTTTCATTCCTTCTGAGGATATCGTATTGAACGTAGCGGGAGGCTAAAACTGCTTTATTGGAGGGGAAAGAGTTAGGAGGAGCCAAAAGGGACAAGGGAGAAAAATAATGAGAACTGAAGACCCGAGCGGAAAAGCACCCGTGGTTTCTAGCCACTTCAACGACGCTGAGTCGTAGTAATTAATTCTGAAGGATCTTCATAAATTCATGGGCAAAAAAAAAGAAAAAAAAACCTCGGAATGGATGATCGAATTTCAATAACGATATTAACACTCACCCACGATTCTATCTTGATACTCCAATTTTTTTTCCCCCTCAATATATTATTGCTTCGTGAAAAGCTTTCCAATAGATAAAAAGGGGGCAAAAAAAATCAGGAATTTTTCCTAAAATATTTAAGTAAATAATTTATATTTTTAATTTTTTTTTTGTCATGATTTTCTATTTTTATTCCTTCGGTTTGGTATTTTTTTTTTTATCATCTCCATTTGATATTCCACACGCGTAAAAGATGGTTTCGTCTCGCGAGATGATATCACACGAGAAAAAGAACGCTTCACATTATCCAGAGCCCCGGGGTAAATCCCTCTTTTTCCCCTCCCTCCTCCCCTTCGATGTATATATAAGCGAGATAAGGTCCATTTGCTTCTAGATCAGTGTACATTATAAGCAAAACTAGATTTATTCCGATATAAGAGGGATCCTATTTTATAAAACGTGAGACACGTATAAGGGATAAATTTGCGAAAAATCTTGGTAGAAACTTTTTTTGAATCTTAATAAAAAAAAATTCCCCAATTGTGTTTTTGTTATTTTTGTTGAAAATCTGATGGAAAATGTCTTTTGGAGAAATTTGATTTGAGGCATTGTTTTTAACTTAGAGCAATTTTAAGTTTTGTGACCTTGAACGAGCCGAGCGTTTAACGCTTAAACATCCTCACGCCGCTACAAACTATAAAATGGTGTAAAATTAATAAAATTTAGTTTATAAAATTTTTTCAAAATTGTACCTACTTTAGAATTGTATTTTTAATATAAAAACTAATATTAAAAAATAAATACAAATATATCTTAGAAAAATTTTCTTGAATATTGGTAAAAAAAATTCCATTTTGTTTTTTTTTGTTATTCGTATTGAAAATCTGAGAGAAAATGTCCCTTGGAGAAATTTGATACAATGCGTTGTTTTCGATTTAGAGTAATTTTAAGTTTTGTGACCTTGAACGAGCCGAGCGTTGAACGATTAAACGGCCTAACGCCGCCACAAACTATAAAATACTATAAAATCACAAAAATTTAATTTTTATTAATTTTTCAAAATTCCACATTCTTTGGGATTGTATTTTTAGTATAAAAACTAATATTAAAAAATTAAATATAAATAAATAAAAATAATAAATTGATAAAAAAAAATTAGAATAACAGAAAAATTGAGTTCAAAAAAGAAAAAAAAATCCAAATTGGAATTTAAATATTTACAAATGTAAATAATTTTTTCCCGAATTACAAAAAATTGAAATGAAAAAATATCTCGAGGGGAATTTTTTTATTTTTATCATAAACAATGTGCAATGAATTTTTGCAAACGTTGAGAGTGCGAAAAAACGATGGCCAATGCGATAAATCTGTCTTACCAGGCACTTTCAATAAATATGAATTTTCGTCTCTCGTCGAAAAAAAAAATAAAAGAAAATTGAATGGCGCACACCATTTTGAGATATCTGCGACTAAGTATGAAAAATTCACTGCTTTCATATATATATATATAAGATTATTGGTCTTCCGGAAAAGTATATCAAAATTTTTTGTCACTGTTATTTTTGAAAAAAAAAAATATTGAAAAAAATTTTGTTAAATATTTTATTATTTTTTTGTTGGAAAACTAATTGCAAAATAAAAAATAATATTAATAAAAATAATAATAATAAATAATAATAATAATAAAAATAATAAAATAACAATAAATAATAATAATAATAAAAATAAAAATAATAATAATAATACCTTTAACAATTCTAAGAAATACTTGCTTTTTTCCCGAATAAGAAGATGAAAATTTAAATAATTTAGAGCAATTTTAAATTCAAGGCCCAAACGGCCGAGGTAAAGTGGGGGCAACGCTCCGCGAGCCGAACACATTACTAAACTTAAAATCGTCATAAAATGAAAACAAATCATTATTTTAAATTACTGTAAGGAACTTTTTTTCTTCAAATACATCTGCCTAGTCAATAAAAATCGAAATCAAAAAAAATTTCGAATTTTTTGGTATTAAAAATAACAAATTTTAATTAAAACAGCCTAATTAATTTCCATTAAATTTGAGAGTAATTTTATTATTATAAAAACAAAATTACATTTATTTAAATTTAATTTCTAATGCTTTGTATCGACGTCTATTAATGTCCAACTGTAACTTGTGTAATGGTCATTAACATCGGTCACAGACTCTCACACAACAGAAACATTATGTTTGGAAGCTTGGGGGAGACTAAGGGTAATCCGTATCCGAGAGGCAGTTAGCTAGGGGGTGGTGGTGCGGGGGGGGGGGTGAGAGGGTTCACTAATCTCTGCCATAATTTCAAGGCGTACGTCTCGCATGTATGTCACACGCGTTCAGGGAGAGGATAGTATAAGGCGTCCAAAACCCCACCCTCGACCTTACGTAACATACAACCGTGTGCGATGTAATAAACGGGCCCCCGTCAACACCAGAAGGGACCAGGATGGAAACAGGTGACGCTTCTGCCAACTTGCCAGAAACTTCTCTCTTAAGATATGAAGCATCGTTTGAAATTAAAATTCAGGACATTATTTTCTTGTTTTTTTTCATTAAAATAAATTCCTTTCACTAAATTTTAATCAAAAATTTAACTAAATTAATATTTCTTTAAAAATAAAATTCTATAAAAATTAATTGATAATTGCTAAATTATGAGTTTTTATGAGTTATGAATGGAATTTTTTGTTTATTTACAAATGTTTCAAATTAATGAGTTTTTATGAATTACTAAAATAAATTTTATGAGTATTTACAAGTTACCAATTTATGAGTTACCAAATGTATTTTTATGAGTATTTACAAGTATATGAATTACGCATTTATGAGTTTTTATGATTTTTATGAGTTACTAAATAAATTTTATTAGTATTTACTTATATTTATCAGTTACAAATTTATGAGTTTTTATGAGTTACTAAATGAATTTTATTAGTATTCACTTGTATTTATCAGTTACAAATTTATGAGTTACTAACTGAATTACGTGTATTTATTACTTAGAAATTTACTAGTTACTAAATGAATTTTATGAGTAATTACATACATGTGTTATTATGAGTTACAGTTGTATGAGTTTTAATGAGTTACTTGTTTTTTAATTTTATCAGTTTGTTTAAATTTTTTGTTTTCTGTAAATAAATTTCTTATTTGATGGGGAAAAAAACTTTTTTTTTATTACTCTTTTCGAAAAATTGAGAGAGAGATTGAAATTTTATAATTGGAAAAAATCTATTTTTAGAATTGATTACACTATTTGTTGAGGGATCAAGATTTAATTGCAGTAAGAGAGTTTTCTTCCCAGTTTGCAATTGATGTATTTTCTGATAACAACTTAATGACTTTTCATCTTTTAGAGAGAGAAAGAGAGGAAAAAAAGAGAGAGAGAGAGATATCAAGTCTATCGAATTCCAATTGGCGTTCCGTTTCAAAACTCTAATCGGATAAAATGGAACGATACACAATCGCGTCTTTGACCTTTTATAAATTCGACAAGCTCAACTTTATTTTATTTTTTTTCAATGAACTACCAAGTGTATCTACTTTTTATAATGAGAAAAAATTAAAAAAAAAGTTAATGCCAGAAAAGTTGAGAAAAAAATGCGTTTTTTCAAAAAAAAAAAAATATCGTAATTATTTAGTAAAATTTGCGAAATTTTGAAAAATATTTATTAAAAAATTTTTCCAAAATTTTTTTTTTGATTCTTTATTAAATTTTGAGAAAAAAGTTTCCTTTGTAATTTTTTAATTGAGTAAGCCATTTTTGTTTTACAATAATTTAAAGTTTTTTTGCGCTTTCAAGGCCGAATCGCTAGTGGGGGCCGAAATGTAACCGTATATAAAAATTATTCTAATTATTATGTAGTTTATCTTTATAAAAAATTCAAAATGCCTCTAACTTTAGAATTAATATTCCAACTGTAAAAAAATGAAAAAAATTTATTTGAAAATTTTTTTTTGAAAGTAAAAAAATCGTCTTAACTATTCATGCGCACAGTTACAATTCATAAGAGTTCTCTCTTTTTTTCCATCTCATTTCTATTTTCTTTTTTTTCAAAAAAATGCCAAGTAAAAGAGAGATGCCAATGTGAGATGAAGTTGCAGACGCAACCCTTATAGCACTTTTTATTCTCGGTTTCTTCATGCTGACCTTTTCTCTTTTTTTGCTCGGTTTCAACTTGTATTCTCGCCTTTGCTCCTCTTGACTTCATCGCCCCCCACCCCACTCTCCCCCTTTTTACGTTTAAACTCCGCTCTCGAGAAAAGCGTCCAAGAAATAGGGAAGATGCAAATTTTATTCGTGGTCTTAAGTTTCCAATTAAATTTCGACGATTATTCTCAGCTATAGTGAGAAGAGAAAAAAAAAGAAATTTTTTTCAAATATATTAAAGAAAAAAAAAGAAATTTTTTAAACGAGACACTTCATAAATTTTCTGAATTGTTTTCTAATAATTATTGAAAATAATTAATGAAAAAAAAAATGTTTTGTGAAATTGAGTGGATTGTTAAATTCTGAACAAAAAACCCTTTGGAAGTAATTATTTATATTTAAAACTATTTGAATTAGAAGAATTTTAAATCAAACGGCGTCTGTTCGGCCATTGGGAGCGTTCCCTATTTTTTCGAATAGAATTATAGAGAATAATAGCAAAAAAATATGGAGGAAAAAAAAAGAGAATAGCGTTTAAAAAAAATTTAAAAATTCCAAGAAAAGAAGTGTAGATTGGGGGCAACGCTTCAAGGGCCGAACAGACGCCATTTGATTTAAAATGCTTCTAAATCAAAAACCCCTCAACATAGAAGATTACTTCCAAAAGATTTTTTCTTCAAAATTTTACATTCTTTTAAGATATTACAAAGACGAAAATTTTTTTTCAAAATTTTATTTTTTTTTTCGTTAAAAATATAATTTTTTCGACTGTAAATAGTTGAATTGCATAAATTTTTTTTTGTAAAATCATTCTTATTATAAAAATCTCAATAGATAATGAAATTTTAATAATTTTTTATTAATTTTAATAAATTTGAAGCTTATCCTCAATGAAAAATTAAATTTTAAGTAATTAAACTGGCAAATATCAGGCAAAGTCGAAATTCATTGGTGCGTGTGTAACATATACGCAGCGTATAGAGAGAGAGTAAAGCATTGAAAAGAGAAGAGTTTGTTGATACTGAAACAAGTGTAATCGCGTGCCTGAAAAGTCGAGCGGATTTCCAATTTACGGCCAAACGAACCAACGAAAGGATGCGATGACGTTAATTTCATTCGTCGAATCGCAAAGGGCTTTAATTGACGTGAATACGATGGTTTCCGGTACCACTACATATATACATATATAAAGTCAAATGAAAACTAGTAAACTACAAAAAAACCCTTCACGAAATTCCTCTATACTTGATCATTTTTACAAAACGTTTTTTTTTTTTCATTTAAAATTTACATGAAAGAACTCAAAAGACTTGTTTCGCTATTGCCCCCTCCTCATTCCCTTAACCCTTTTGCTTTGAAAGTTCATACTCAACGTTCGCTTTGTTACTTTTTATTGTTCGACACTTTTATCCTTTTAATTTTTTTCCCTCTGTTACAGTGACATTTTTTAGCTGTTGTTGAAAAAAACGAAAAATTTGCGAAATAAAAATAAAATACAATTTAGCGTAAACAAAAAAAAAGTAAAAAAAAATATAGCAAATAACGAGTAAATTAAAAAAATGTAAAACGAACCGGAAAAGGAAATTAGATTTTTTTTCGACATTGTTTTCGACTGCATTACAGACAATAAAATGAAATTTAACTAAAAATTGAAATGTGAAAATTGAAAAAGTAAAGAAAAATAAAAAAAGCTGAAAAAGTAAGGAAAACAAATTGAAAAAGACAAAATAAATTTGAAAAAAAAGTTTGAGAACGAAAAATAGAAGAGATTCGAAAGAAAAAATAGTGGAAATGATGAAAAAATGTTCAAAAAGCGTTAAAAAGAAAAAAACTAATTAATTGTTAGCTTGGCCGCAGGCGTAAGGTTCTTGATTTCAGAGTTCAAAGCACAGGTTCGAATCCCCTTGGGTTAATTTTGTTTTTTAGAAAAATCGTACTTCTTTTGGTAAATAAAAAATTTTACAACTGTTGTTTCGAAAAATAAAAAAGGTTTTTAGAATATAAAAATATTTAAAAATATTTAAAAAATAAAAAATATATTAAAAAATATATAAAAACATATAAACATATTAAAAAAATATAAAAACATATATAAAATTTAAAAAAATATATTAAAAAATATATAAAAATATATAAAAGTATATTAAAAAATATAAAAAAATTTTTATATATTTTTATATACTTTTTAAAATATTTTTTTATATTTATATATATTTTTTAATATATTTTTTTATATTTATAAAAATTTTTTTTAATAGATTTTTTAAAATTTTTATATATTTACAAAACTAAAAAAAGTGGGACAAAATGCAAACCTCCAAAAGAATATAAAAGGTCAGGAAGAAAAAGCACTGAAAATGACCCGAAAAACGTCAAAAAAGATGTTAAAAAAATTATTGTTGGCTTGGCTAAGGGCGTAAGGTTCTTGACTTTCAATTTCAAAACCCTGGTTCGAATCTTATTGAGGGAAATTTTTTTTTCTTTTTTTTTTACAAAATAAAAATATTTTTTTTACTATTTATTTCGCAATAAAAATTATTATTTTGTAAATTAAATCACAAATAATTTTTTTTCAAAATATAATTAATATAAAAAAAAAAATATTTTCAAATTCTAAAAATAAATAACTTGCCATTAAATTTTCCCTCGTCACTGATTTTTTTCAATTGAGTCTCTTATACTATACCTACACATATATATATATACGTTTTATCGATCCGTGTTTCATTAACGACTAGTGCAATCGTCAAAGACAGCTTATGAATGCTGGAACTGAGCTTAAGTAAAGGTAAAGGACGTGAAATGAAGAGAAACAGAATGAAGAGAGAGAAAGAGGTTTTGAATTTGAGGAGAGACAATACAGTCAGCAGCAGACGCATCAAATTGCCCGTTAATAATACCAACTGTGTGCCAGGGCAAGGCAAGGCACCATTGCAATCGTCCGGATGAAATATTCCACTCTCTCTCTTTTCCTCTGATCCGATGTGATTGCACGGACTTGGAAAATTTTTGCCCTTATTAGCAAAAAAAAAAAAAAAATTTTTAAAAATACACAACTAGTCGAAAAAAAATTAATTTTTTAAAAATTATAAAAAAATATAAATCATTTTTTATAAAATATAAAAAAATATAATTCATTTTTTATAAAATACTATACAAATAAAAAAAAACTAAAAAATATAATTAATTTTTTCATAAAATTAAAAAAAAAATTTTTGTAAACAAAAAAGAGAAAAGAAAAATATTTAAAATGAGTTAAAAGTATTAAAATAACAAATTTTTTTTTATTTTAAATTTTAAAAAAATTACTAAAAAATAAAAAATACAGTTAAAAAACTAAAAATTATTGTAAATTAAAATAGTAGGAACGATTAATATAATTGTTCTAAAAAAATTGACGTTTGGAAAAAAAATTTATATTCAGTATTTTTTGTTCTATGGTGGTTTAAAGTTCAGCGCAATGTTCGGCAGCGCGCTAAGTGAAGAGTGGGAATAACGCTCTCGCGGCCGAACAGACGCCATGTTATTAAAACCCTCGTATCTCGGAATATATTAACCCTACTTAAATGTGCCCCAAGACTTTTCTCTTTAGAATTAAACAACAAATCTATTCCCGTGAAAAAAATTTCAAAAAAAATTTTTTTTTACTCTTCTTTTTAGTTTTATTTTTTTTCCAAAAAAAATTTTTCTAGCTTTTCTATTGAATTTTTTTCCTTTTTTCTACTTCTTTTTTTACTTTGTATAGTAAAATTTGATTATCATAGAAAAAAAAATACCGAAAAATAAAATTTTTAAATATTTTTCACTAATTTCAAGAAATTATTTGGTATTTGGTAAACGTAGACGATGGAGTAATAATAATAATAGTAGAATTTGAGAGCGCATGGAATTAAGGGCACGTCTGGAGACTAAGCATTCATGTTAGGAACGTCTATTTACGAGATATTTACTGGGTAATATTGGTCAGACAGAGTCCACACATTCACTGGGGCAAAGCCCAAACTCCCTCTATCTCACTGGTAAGCGTATATATACCATAAGCCAGTTAGGCGGGGTATTTAGGAGGGAATTTTGGTGGTCCTAAAGTTGTATATTATATTCTCCGACCCCCTTTACATCCCCTTTCTACCAACCCCCCATCGACGTCGAACCCACAAGAGAGAGAGAGAGAGACTCGGGGAATTTCTATACCAGCAAAGCAAAATTTAATAAGTGGACAGTCCAACTTCTCCACCTGTTTTCTCTATGTTATTATTAACCTTCTATTATATTATATTGAATTTATATAATTTCTCTTTATTGAGTTGAGAATTTAAAAAAATTTTTAATTTCGACGCCTCCCGTTGATAAGATGCCCGTTCATTTGTCAGAATAATAAAATGCCAACTCGAGCTCAGTTCAATATGAAGCTAGTTCAATTGTCAAAATAATAAAAGGCTATCTCAGTTTCAGAATAATATAATCCTATCTCGCATTAAATTCGAATTCAAGTTTTCGTAAATTAAAAAAAAAGTTTAAGTCGATCAGAATATTAATTCATACTTTTTAATGATTAATTAGTGATTAATAATTATTAATAAAATAAGAAATAGAATAAAAAACAAATAATAAAGTAAATGAAAATAAAAAATATTATTAAAAAAGAAAAAAATTAATTTAGCCTTGAATTATTTATTACTAATATTATTTTTTTTATTATAATTTTTTTATTAATTTTTTTATTTTGTTAATCATTAATTAATCATTACAAAATATTAAATAATATTCCGATCGAGTTAAAAATTTTTTATTTTACGAAAACTTGAATATTTTTAACTCGATCGGAATATTATTTAATAGTTTGTAATGATTAATTAATGATTAACAAAATAAAAAAATTAATAAAAAAATTATAATAAAAAAAATAATATTAGTAATAAATAATTCAAGGCTAAATTAATTTTTTTCTTTTTTAATAATA